>NC_135237.1:405501060-405813560 GCF_051348905.1 Ranitomeya variabilis
AGATTTTTTGACGTTTTCAGGTTTTGCGAAAATTCACTGAATTCTCCTACTTTTACATCTAGAGGGTTAAAACTATGTTGGAAAGCATCCCAAAAGAGTTCCCAAAGAGGGGGTATAGTGTGTGTTTGATTTGTGGAAAAAAAATTTTGGCTGAAAATCAGCCATTTTTGGCTTGGCCGGGTATTAGATTTTTTGACGTTTTCAGGTTTTGCGAAAAATCACTTAATTCTCCTACTTCTACATCTAGAGGGTTAAAACTATGTTGGAAAGCATCCCAAAAGAGTTCCCAAAGAGGGGGTATAGTGCGTGTTTGATTTGTAGAAAAAAAAAATTTGGCTGAAAATCAGCCATTTTTGGCTTGGCCGGGTATTTGATTTTTTGACGTTTTCAGGTTTTGCGAAAAATCACTTAATTCTCCTACTTCTACATCTAGAGGGTTAAAACTATGTTGGAAAGCATCCCAAAAGAGTTCCCAAAGAGGGGGTATAGTGCATGTTTGATTTGTGTAAAAAAAAATTTTGGCTGAAAATCAGCCGTTTTTGGCTTGGCCGGGTATTAGATTTTTTGACGTTTTCAGGTTTTGCGAAAAATCACTTAATTCTCCTACTTTTACATCTAGATGGTTAAAACTATGTTGGAAAGCATCCCAAAAGAGTTCCCAAAGAGGGGGTATAGTGCGTGTTTGATTTGTGGGACAAAAAATTTTGGCTGAAAATCAGCCATTTTTGTCTTGGCCGTGTATTAGATTTTTAGACGTTTTCAGGTTTTGCGAAAAATCACTTAATTCTCCTACTTCTACATCTAGAGGGTTAAAACTATGTTGGAAAGCATCCCAAAAGAGTTCCCAAAGAGGGGGTATAGTGCATGTTTGATTTGTGGAAAAAAGTTTTTTGGCTAAAAATCAGCCATTTTTGGCTTGGCCGGGTATTAGATTTTTTGACGTTTTCAGGTTTTGCGAAAATTCACTGAATTCTCCTACTTCTACATCTAGAGGGTTAAAACTATGTTGGAAAGCATCCCAAAAGAGTTCCCAAAGAGGGGGTATAGTGTGTGTTTGATTTGTGGAAAAAAAATTTTGGCTGAAAATCAGCCATTTTTGGCTTGGCCGGGTATTAGATTTTTCGACGTTTTCAGGTTTTGCGAAAAATCACTTAATTCTCCTACTTCTACATCTAGAGGGTTAAAACTATGTTGGAAAGCATCCCAAAAGAGTTCCCAAAGAGGGGGTATAGTGCGTGTTTGATTTGTAGAAAAAAAAAATTTGGCTGAAAATCAGCCATTTTTGGCTTGGCCGGGTATTTGATTTTTTGACGTTTTCAGGTTTTGCGAAAAATCACTTAATTCTCCTACTTCTACATCTAGAGGGTTAAAACTATGTTGGAAAGCATCCCAAAAGAGTTCCCAAAGAGGGGGTATAGTGCATGTTTGATTTGTGGAAAAAAAAATTTTGGCTGAAAATCAGCCGTTTTTGGCTTGGCCGGGTATTAGATTTTTTGACGTTTTCAGGTTTTGCGAAAAATCACTTAATTCTCCTACTTCTACATCTAGAGGGTTAAAACTATGTTGGAAAGCATCCCAAAAGAGTTCCCAAAGAGGGGGTATAGTGCGTGTTTGATTTGTGGAAAATAAAATTTTGGCTGAAAATCAGCCATTTTTGGCTTGGCCGGGTATTAGATTTTTTGACGTTTTCAGGTTTTGCGAAAAATCACTTAATTCTCCTACTTCTACATCTAGGGTGTTAAAACTATGTTGGAAAGCATCCCAAAAGAGTTCCCAAAGGGTGGGTATAGTGCGTGTTTGATTTGTGGCAAAAAAAAATTTGGCTTATAATCAGCCATTTTTCGCTTGGCCGGGTATTAGATTTTTTGACGTTTTCAGATTTTGCGAAAAATCACTTAATTCTCCTACTTCTACATCTAGAGGGTTAAAACTATGTTGGAAAGCATCCCAAAAGAGTTCCCAAAGAGGGGGTATAGTGCGAGTTTGATTTGTGGAAAAAAAATTTTTGGCTGAAAATCAGCCATTTTTGGCTTGGCCAGCTGTTAGATTTTTTGACGTTTTCACATTTTGCAAAAAATCACTTAATTCTCCTACTTCTACATCTAGAAGGTTAAAACTATGTTGGAAAGCATTCCAAAAGAGTTCCCAAAGAGGGGGTATAGTGCATGTTTGATTCGTGGAAAAAAAATTTTTGGCTGAAAATCAGCCATTTTTGGTTTGGCCGGGTATTAGATTTTTTGACGTTTTCAGGTTTTGCGAAAAATCACTTAATTCTCCTACTTTTACATCTAGATGGTTAAAACTATGTTGGAAAGCATCCCAAAAGAGTTCCCAAAGAGGGGGTATAGTGCGTGTTTGATTTGTGGGACAAAAAATTTTGGCTGAAAATCAGCCATTTTTGTCTTGGCCGTGTATTAGATTTTTAGACGTTTTCAGGTTTTGCGAAAAATCACTTAATTCTCCTACTTCTACATCTAGAGGGTTAAAACAATGTTGGAAAGCATCCCAAAAGAGTTCCCAAAGAGGGGGTATAGTGCATGTTTGATTTGTGGAAAAAAGTTTTTTGGCTAAAAATCAGCCATTTTTGGCTTGGCCGGGTATTAGATTTTTTGACGTTTTCAGGTTTTGCGAAAATTCACTGAATTCTCCTACTAATACATCTAGAGGGTTAAAACTATGTTGGAAAGCATCCCAAAAGAGTTCCCAAAGAGGGGGTATAGTGTGTGTTTGATTTGTGGAAAAAAAATTTTGGCTGAAAATCAGCCATTTTTGGCTTGGCCGGGTATTAGATTTTTCGACGTTTTCAGGTTTTGCGAAAAATCACTTAATTCTCCTACTTCTACATCTAGAGGGTTAAAACTATGTTGGAAAGCATCCCAAAAGAGTTCCCAAAGAGGGGGTATAGTGCGTGTTTGATTTGTAGAAAAAAAAAATTTGGCTGAAAATCAGCCATTTTTGGCTTGGCCGGGTATTTGATTTTTTGACGTTTTCAGGTTTTGCGAAAAATCACTTAATTCTCCTACTTCTACATCTAGAGGGTTAAAACTATGTTGGAAAGCATCCCAAAAGAGTTCCCAAAGAGGGGGTATAGTGCATGTTTGATTTGTGGAAAAAAAAATTTTGGCTGAAAATCAGCCGTTTTTGGCTTGGCCGGGTATTAGATTTTTTGACGTTTTCAGGTTTTGCGAAAAATCACTTAATTCTCCTACTTCTACATCTAGAGGGTTAAAACTATGTTGGAAAGCATCCCAAAAGAGTTCCCAAAGAGGGGGTATAGTGCGTGTTTGATTTGTGGAAAATAAAATTTTGGCTGAAAATCAGCCATTTTTGGCTTGGCCGGGTATTAGATTTTTTGACGTTTTCAGGTTTTGCGAAAAATCACTTAATTCTCCTACTTCTACATCTAGGGTGTTAAAACTATGTTGGAAAGCATCCCAAAAGAGTTCCCAAAGGGTGGGTATAGTGCGTGTTTGATTTGTGGCAAAAAAAAATTTGGCTTATAATCAGCCATTTTTCGCTTGGCCGGGTATTAGATTTTTTGACGTTTTCAGATTTTGCGAAAAATCACTTAATTCTCCTACTTCTACATCTAGAGGGTTAAAACTATGTTGGAAAGCATCCCAAAAGAGTTCCCAAAGAGGGGGTATAGTGCGAGTTTGATTTGTGGAAAAAAAATTTTTGGCTGAAAATCAGCCATTTTTGGCTTGGCCAGCTGTTAGATTTTTTGACGTTTTCACATTTTGCAAAAAATCACTTAATTCTCCTACTTCTACATCTAGAAGGTTAAAACTATGTTGGAAAGCATTCCAAAAGAGTTCCCAAAGAGGGGGTATAGTGCATGTTTGATTCGTGGAAAAAAAATTTTTGGCTGAAAATCAGCCATTTTTGGTTTGGCCGGGTATTAGATTTTTTGACGTTTTCAGGTTTTGCGAAAAATCACTTAATTCTCCTACTTCTACATCTAGAGGGTTAAAACTATGTTGGAAAGCATCCCAAAAGAGTTTCCAAGGAGGGGGTATAGTGTGTGTTTGATTTGTGGAAAAAAAATTTTTGGATGAAAATCAGCCAATTTTGGCTTGGCCGGGTATTAGATTTTTTGACGTTTTCAGGTTTTGCGAAAAATCACTTAATTCTCCTACTTCTACATGTAGGGGGTTAAAACTATGTTGGAAAGCATCCCAAAAGAGTTCCAAAGAGGGGGTATAGTGCATGTTTGATTTGTGGAAAAAAAATTTTGGCTGAAAATCAGCCATTTTTGGCTTGGCCGGGTATTAGATTTTTTGACGTTTTCAGGTTTTGAGAAAAATCACTTAATTCTCCTACTTCTACATCTAGGGGGTTAAAACTATGTTGGAAAGCATCCCAAAAGAGTTCCCAAAGAGTGAGTATAGTGCGTGTTTGATTTGTAGCAAAAAAAATTTTGGCTTATAATCAGCCATTTTTGGCTTGGCCGGGTATTAGATTTTTTGACGTTTTCAGGTTTTGCGAAAAATCACTTAATTCTCCTACTTCTACATCTAGAGGGTTAAAACTATGTTGGAAAGCATCCCAAAAGAGTTCCCAAAGAGGGGGTATAGTGCGTGTTTGATTTGTGTAAAAAAAAATTTCCCTGAAAATCAGCCATTTTTGGCTAGGCAGGGTATTAGATTTTTTGTCGTTTTCAGGTTTTGCGAAAATTCACTGAATTCTCCTACTTCTACATCTAGAGGGTTAAAACTATGTTGGAAAGCATCCCAAAAGAGTTCCCAAAGAGGGGGTATAGTGCGTGTTTGATTTGTAGAAAAAAAAAATTTGGCTGAAAATCAGCCATTTTTGGCTTGGCCGGGTATTTGATTTTTTGACGTTTTCAGGTTTTGCGAAAAATCACTTAATTCTCCTACTTCTACATCTAGAGGGTTAAAACTATGTTGGAAAGCATCCCAAAAGAGTTCCCAAAGAGGGGGTATAGTGCGTGTTTGATTTGTGTAAAAAAAAATTTTCCCTGAAAATCAGCCATTTTTGGCTTGGCCGGGTATTTGATTTTTTGACGTTTTCAGGTTTTGCGAAAAATCACTTAATTCTCCTACTTCTACATCTAGAGGGTTAAAACTATGTTGGAAAGCATCCCAAAAGAGTTCCCAAAGAGGGGGTATAGTGCATGTTTGATTTGTGGAAAAAAAAATTTTGGCTGAAAATCAGCCGTTTTTGGCTTGGCCGGGTATTAGATTTTTTGACGTTTTCAGGTTTTGCGAAAAATCACTTAATTCTCCTACTTTTACATCTAGAGGGTTAAAACTATGTTGGAAAGCATCCCAAAAGAGTTCCCAAAGAGGGGGTATAGTGCGTGTTTGATTTGTGGGACAAAAAATTTTGGCTGAAAATCAGCCATTTTAGTCTTGGCCGTGTATTAGATTTTTAGACGTTTTCAGGTTTTGCGAAAAATCACTTAATTCTCCTACTTCTACATCTAGAGGGTTAAAACTATGTTGGAAAGCATCCCAAAAGAGTTCCCAAAGAGGGGGTATAGTGCATGTTTGATTTGTGGAAAAAAGTTTTTTGGCTAAAAATCAGCCATTTTTGGCTTGGCCGTGTATTAGATTTTTTGACGTTTTCAGGTTTTGCGAAAAATCACTGAATTCTCCTACTTCTACATCTAGAGGGTTAAAACTATGTTGGAAAGCATCCCAAAAGAGTTCCCAAAGAGGGGGTATAGTGCGTGTTTGATTTGTGGAAAAAAAAATTTTGGCTGAAAATCAGCCATTTTTGGTTTGGCCGGGTATTAGATTTTTTGACGTTTTCAGGTTTTGAGAAAAATCACTTAATTCTCCTACTTCTACATCTAGGGGGTTAAAACTATGTTGGAAAGCATCCCAAAAGAGTTCCCAAAGAGTGGGTATAGTGCGTGTTTGATTTGTAGCAAAAAAAATTTTGGCTTATAATCAGCCATTTTTGGCTTGGCCGGGTATTAGATTTTTCGACGTTTTCAGGTTTTGCGAAAAATCACTTATTTCTCCTACTTCTACATCTAGAGGGTTAAAACTATGTTGGAAAGCATCCCAAAAGAGTTCCCAAAGAGGGGGTATAGTGCATGTTTGATTTGTGGAAAAAAAAAATTTGGCTGAAAATCAGCCGTTTTTGGCTTGGCCGGGTATTAGATTTTTTGACGTTTTCAGGTTTTGCGAAAAATCACTTAATTCTCCTACTTTTACATCTAGAGGGTTAAAACTATGTTGGAAAGCATCCCAAAAGAGTTCCCAAAGAGGGGGTATAGTGCGTGTTTGATTTGTGGAAAATAAAATTTTGGCTGAAAATCAGCCATTTTTGGCTTGGCCGGGTATTAGATTTTTTGACGTTTTCAGGTTTTGCGAAAAATCACTTAATTCTCCTACTTCTACATCTAGGGTGTTAAAACTATGTTGGAAAGCATCCCAAAAGAGTTCCCAAAGAGTGGGTATAGTGCGTGTTTGATTTGTGGCAAAAAAAAATTTGGCTTATAATCAGCCATTTTTCGCTTGGCCGGGTATTAGATTTTTTGACGTTTTCAGATTTTGCGAAAAATCACTTAATTCTCCTACTTCTACATCTAGAGGGTTAAAACTATGTTGGAAAGCATCCCAAAAGAGTTCCCAAAGAGGGGGTATAGTGCGTGTTTGATTTGTGGAAAAAAAATTTTTGGCTCAAAATCAGCCATTTTTGGCTTGGCCAGCTGTTAGATTTTTTGACGTTTTCACGTTTTGCAAAAAATCACTTAATTCTCCTACTTCTACATCTAGAAGGTTAAAACTATGTTGGAAAGCATCCCAAAAGAGTTCCCAAAGAGGGGGTATAGTGCGTGTTTGATTTGTGTAAAAAAAAAATTTCCCTGAAAATCAGCCATTTTTGGCTAGGCAGGGTATTAGATTTTTTGTCGTTTTCAGGTTTTGCGAAAATTCACTGAATTCTCCTACTTCTACATCTAGAGGGTTAAAACTATGTTGGAAAGCATCCCAAAAGAGTTCCCAAAGAGGGGGTATAGTGCGTGTTTGATTTGTAGAAAAAAAAAATTTGGCTGAAAATCAGCCATTTTTGGCTTGGCCGGGTATTTGATTTTTTGACGTTTTCAGGTTTTGCGAAAAATCACTTAATTCTCCTACTTCTACATCTAGAGGGTTAAAACTATGTTGGAAAGCATCCCAAAAGAGTTCCCAAAGAGGGGGTATAGTGCATGTTTGATTTGTGGAAAAAAAAATTTTGGCTGAAAATCAGCCATTTTTGGTTTGGCCGGGTATTAGATTTTTTGACGTTTTCAGGTTTTGCGAAAAATCACTTAATTCTCCTACTTTTACATCTAGAGGGTTAAAACTGTGTTGGAAAGCATCCCAAAAGAGTTCCCAAAGAGGGGGTATAGTGCGTGTTTGATTTGTGGAAAATAAAATTTTGGCTGAAAATCAGCCATTTTTGGCTTGGCCGGGTATTAGATTTTTTGACGTTTTCAGGTTTTGCGAAAAATCACTTAATTCTCCTACTTCTACATCTAGGGTGTTAAAACTATGTTGGAAAGCATCCCAAAAGAGTTCCCAAAGAGTGGGTATAGTGCGTGTTTGATTTGTGGCAAAAAAAAATTTGGCTTATAATCAGCCATTTTTCGCTTGGCCGGGTATTAGATTTTTTGACGTTTTCAGATTTTGCGAAAAATCACTTAATTCTCCTACTTCTACATCTAGAGGGTTAAAACTATGTTGGAAAGCATCCCAAAAGAGTTCCCAAAGAGGGGGTATAGTGCGTGTTTGATTTGTGGAAAAAAAAATTTTGGCTGAAAATCAGCCATTTTTGGTTTGGCCGGGTATTAGATTTTTTGACGTTTTCAGGTTTTGAGAAAAATCACTTAATTCTCCTACTTCTACATCTAGGGGGTTAAAACTATGTTGGAAAGCATCCCAAAAGAGTTCCCAAAGAGTGGGTATAGTGCGTGTTTGATTTGTAGCAAAAAAAATTTTGGCTTATAATCAGCCATTTTTGGCTTGGCCGGGTATTAGATTTTTCGACGTTTTCAGGTTTTGCGAAAAATCACTTATTTCTCCTACTTCTACATCTAGAGGGTTAAAACTATGTTGGAAAGCATCCCAAAAGAGTTCCCAAAGAGGGGGTATAGTGCATGTTTGATTTGTGGAAAAAAAAAATTTGGCTGAAAATCAGCCGTTTTTGGCTTGGCCGGGTATTAGATTTTTTGACGTTTTCAGGTTTTGCGAAAAATCACTTAATTCTCCTACTTTTACATCTAGAGGGTTAAAACTATGTTGGAAAGCATCCCAAAAGAGTTCCCAAAGAGTGGGTATAGTGCGTGTTTGATTTGTGGAAAAAAAAATTTTGGCTGAAAATCAGCCATTTTTGGTTTGGCCGGGTATTAGATTTTTTGACGTTTTCAGGTTTTGAGAAAAATCACTTAATTCTCCTACTTCTACATCTAGGGGGTTAAAACTATGTTGGAAAGCATCCCAAAAGAGTTCCCAAAGAGTGGGTATAGTGCGTGTTTGATTTGTAGCAAAAAAAATTTTGGCTTATAATCAGCCATTTTTGGCTTGGCCGGGTATTAGATTTTTCGACGTTTTCAGGTTTTGCGAAAAATCACTTATTTCTCCTACTTCTACATCTAGAGGGTTAAAACTATGTTGGAAAGCATCCCAAAAGAGTTCCCAAAGAGGGGGTATAGTGCATGTTTGATTTGTGGAAAAAAAAAATTTGGCTGAAAATCAGCCGTTTTTGGCTTGGCCGGGTATTAGATTTTTTGACGTTTTCAGGTTTTGCGAAAAATCACTTAATTCTCCTACTTTTACATCTAGAGGGTTAAAACTATGTTGGAAAGCATCCCAAAAGAGTTCCCAAAGAGGGGGTATAGTGCGTGTTTGATTTGTGGAAAATAAAATTTTGGCTGAAAATCAGCCATTTTTGGCTTGGCCGGGTATTAGATTTTTTGACGTTTTCAGGTTTTGCGAAAAATCACTTAATTCTCCTACTTCTACATCTAGGGTGTTAAAACTATGTTGGAAAGCATCCCAAAAGAGTTCCCAAAGAGTGGGTATAGTGCGTGTTTGATTTGTGGCAAAAAAAAATTTGGCTTATAATCAGCCATTTTTCGCTTGGCCGGGTATTAGATTTTTTGACGTTTTCAGATTTTGCGAAAAATCACTTAATTCTCCTACTTCTACATCTAGAGGGTTAAAACTATGTTGGAAAGCATCCCAAAAGAGTTCCCAAAGAGGGGGTATAGTGCGTGTTTGATTTGTGGAAAAAAATTTTTTGGCTGAAAATCAGCCATTTTTGGCTTGGCCAGCTGTTAGATTTTTTGACGTTTTCACGTTTTGCAAAAAATCACTTAATTCTCCTACTTCTACATCTAGAAGGTTAAAACTATGTTGGAAAGCATTCCAAAAGAGTTCCCAAAGAGGGGGTATAGTGCATGTTTGATTCGTGGAAAAAAAATTTTTGGCTGAAAATCAGCCATTTTTGGTTTGGCCGGGTATTAGATTTTTTGACGTTTTCAGGTTTTGCGAAAAATCACTTAATTCTCCTACTTCTACATCTAGAGGGTTAAAACTATGTTGGAAAGCATCCCAAAAGAGTTTCCAAGGAGGGGGTATAGTGTGTGTTTGATTTGTGGAAAAAAAAATTTTGGATGAAAATCAGCCAATTTTGGCTTGGCCGGGTATTAGATTTTTTGACGTTTTCAGGTTTTGCGAAAAATCACTTAATTCTCCTACTTCTACATGTAGGGGGTTAAAACTATGTTGGAAAGCATCCCAAAAGAGTTCCAAAGAGGGGGTATAGTGCATGTTTGATTTGTGGAAAAAAAATTTTGGCTGAAAATCAGCCATTTTTGGCTTGGCCGGGTATTAGATTTTTTGACGTTTTCAGGTTTTGAGAAAAATCACTTAATTCTCCTACTTCTACATCTAGGGGGTTAAAACTATGTTGGAAAGCATCCCAAAAGAGTTCCCAAAGAGTGAGTATAGTGCGTGTTTGATTTGTAGCAAAAAAAATTTTGGCTTATAATCAGCCATTTTTGGCTTGGCCGGGTATTAGATTTTTTGACGTTTTCAGGTTTTGCGAAAAATCACTTAATACTCCTACTTCTACATCTAGAGGGTTAAAACTATGTTGGAAAGCATCCCAAAAGAGTTCCCAAAGAGGGGGTATAGTGCGTGTTTGATTTGTGTAAAAAAAAAATTTCCCTGAAAATCAGCCATTTTTGGCTAGGCAGGGTATTAGATTTTTTGTCGTTTTCAGGTTTTGCGAAAATTCACTGAATTCTCCTACTTCTACATCTAGAGGGTTAAAACTATGTTGGAAAGCATCCCAAAAGAGTTCCCAAAGAGGGGGTATAGTGCGTGTTTGATTTGTAGAAAAAAAAAATTTGGCTGAAAATCAGCCATTTTTGGCTTGGCCGGGTATTTGATTTTTTGACGTTTTCAGGTTTTGCGAAAAATCACTTAATTCTCCTACTTCTACATCTAGAGGGTTAAAACTATGTTGGAAAGCATCCCAAAAGAGTTCCCAAAGAGGGGGTATAGTGCATGTTTGATTTGTGGAAAAAAAAATTTTGGCTGAAAATCAGCCGTTTTTGGCTTGGCCGGGTATTAGATTTTTTGACGTTTTCAGGTTTTGCGAAAAATCACTTAATTCTCCTACTTTTACATCTAGAGGGTTAAAACTGTGTTGGAAAGCATCCCAAAAGAGTTCCCAAAGAGGGGGTATAGTGCGTGTTTGATTTGTGGAAAATAAAATTTTGGCTGAAAATCAGCCATTTTTGGCTTGGCCGGGTATTAGATTTTTTGACGTTTTCAGGTTTTGCGAAAAATCACTTAATTCTCCTACTTCTACATCTAGGGTGTTAAAACTATGTTGGAAAGCATCCCAAAAGAGTTCCCAAAGAGTGGGTATAGTGCGTGTTTGATTTGTGGCAAAAAAAAATTTGGCTTATAATCAGCCATTTTTCGCTTGGCCGGGTATTAGATTTTTTGACGTTTTCAGATTTTGCGAAAAATCACTTAATTCTCCTACTTCTACATCTAGAGGGTTAAAACTATGTTGGAAAGCATCCCAAAAGAGTTCCCAAAGAGGGGGTATAGTGCGTGTTTGATTTGTGGAAAAAAAAATTTTGGCTGAAAATCAGCCATTTTTGGCTTGGCCGGCTGTTAGATTTTTTGACGTTTTCACGTTTTGCAAAAAATCACTTAATTCTCCTACTTCTACATCTAGAGGGTTAAAACTATGTTGGAAAGCATCCCAAAAGAGTTTCCAAGGAGGGGGTATAGTGTGTGTTTGATTTGTGGAAAAAAAATTTTTGGCTGAAAATCAGCCATTTTTGGTTTGGCCGGGTATTAGATTTTTTGACGTTTTCAGGTTTTGCGAAAAATCACTTAATTCTCCTACTTCTAAATCTAGAGGGTTAAAACTATGTTGGAAAGTATCCCAAAAGAGTTCCCAAAGAGGGGGTATAGTGCATGTTTGATTTGTGGAAAAAAAAATTTTGGTTGAAAATCAGCCATTTTTGGCTAGGCAGGGTATTAGATTTTTTGACGTTTTCAGGTTTTGCGAAAATTCACTGAATTCTCCTACTTCTACATCTAGAGGGTTAAAACTATGTTGGAAAGCATCCCAAAAGAGTTCCCAAAGAGGGGGTATAGTGTGTGTTTGATTTGTGGAAAAAAAAATTTTGGCTGAAAATCAGCCATTTTTGGTTTGGCCGGGTATTAGATTTTTTGACGTTTTCAGGTTTTGCGAAAAATCACTTAATTCTCCTACTTCTACATCTAGAGGGTTAAAACTATGTTGGAAAGCATCCCAAAAGAGTTTCCAAAGAGGGGGTATAGTGTGTGTTTGATTTGTGGAAAAAAAAATTTTGGATGAAAATCAGCCAATTTTGGCTTGGCCGGGTATTAGATTTTTTGACGTTTTCAGGTTTTGCGAAAAATCACTTAATTCTCCTACTTCTACATGTAGGGGGTTAAAACTATGTTGGAAAGCATCCCAAAAGAGTTCCAAAGAGGGGGTATAGTGCATGTTTGATTTGTGGAAAAAAAATTTTGGCTGAAAATCAGCCATTTTTGGCTTGGCCGGGTATTAGATTTTTTGACGTTTTCAGGTTTTGAGAAAAATCACTTAATTCTCCTACTTCTACATCTAGGGGGTTAAAACTATGTTGGAAAGCATCCCAAAAGAGTTCCCAAAGAGTGGGTATAGTGCGTGTTTGATTTGTAGCAAAAAAAATTTTGGCTTATAATCAGCCATTTTTGGCTTGGCCGGGTATTAGATTTTTTGACGTTTTCAGGTTTTGCGAAAAATCACTTAATTCTCCTACTTCTACATCTAGAGGGTTAAAACTATGTTGGAAAGCATCCCAAAAGAGTTCCCAAAGAGGGGGTATAGTGCGTGTTTGATTTGTGTAAAAAAAAAATTTCCCTGAAAATCAGCCATTTTTGGCTTGGCCGGGTATTAGATTTTTGGACGTTTTCAGGTTTTGCGAAAAATCACTTAATTCTCCTACTTCTACATCTAGAGGGTTAAAACTATGTTGGAAAGTATCCCAAAAGAGTTCCCAAAGAGGGGGTATAGTGCATGTTTGATTTGTGGAAAAAAAAATTTTGGCTGAAAATCAGCCGTTTTTGGCTTGGCCGGGTATTAGATTTTTTGACGTTTTGCGAAAAATCACTTAATTCTCCTACTTTTACATCTAGAGGGTTAAAACTATGTTGGAAAGTATCCCAAAAGAGTTCCCAAAGAGGGGGTATAGTGCGTGTTTGATTTGTAGAAAAAAAAAATTTGGCTGAAAATCAGCCATTTTTGGCTTGGCCGGGTATTTGATTTTTTGACGTTTTCAGGTTTTGCGAAAAATCACTTAATTCTCCTACTTCTACATCTAGAGGGTTAAAACTATGTTGGAAAGCATCCCAAAAGAGTTCCCAAAGAGGGGGTATAGTGCATGTTTGATTTGTGGAAAAAAAAATTTTGGCTGAAAATCAGCCGTTTTTGGCTTGGCCGGGTATTAGATTTTTTGACGTTTTCAGGTTTTGCGAAAAATCACTTAATTCTCCTACTTTTACATCTAGAGGGTTAAAACTATGTTGGAAAGCATCCCAAAAGAGTTCCCAAAGAGGGGGTATAGTGCGTGTTTGATTTGTGGGACAAAAAATTTTGGCTGAAAATCAGCCATTTTTGTCTTGGCCGTGTATTAGATTTTTAGACGTTTTCAGGTTTTGCGAAAAATCACTTAATTCTCCTACTTCTACATCTAGGGGGTTAAAACTATGTTGGAAAGCATCCCAAAAGAGTTCCCAAAGAGGGGGTATAGTGCGTGTTTGATTTGTGGAAAAAAAAATTTTGGCTGAAAATCAGCCATTTTTGGCTTGGCCGGGTATTAGATTTTTTGACGTTTTCAGGTTTTGCGAAAAATCACTTAATTCTCCTACTTCTACATCTAGAGGGTTAAAACTATGTTGGAAAGCATCCCAAAAGAGTTCCAAAAGAAGGGGTATAGTGCGTGTTTGATTTGTGGAAAAAAAATTTTTGGCTGAAATCTGCCAATTTTGGCTTGGCCGGGTATCAGATTTTTTGACGTTTTCAGGTTTTGCGATAAATCACTTAATTCCCCTACTTCTACATCTAGAGGGTTAAAACTATGTTGGAAAGCATCCCAAAAGAGTTCCCAAAGAGGGGGTATAGTGCATGTTTGATTTGTGGAAAAAAGTTTTTTGGCTAAAAATCAGCCATTTTTGGCTTGGCCGTGTATTAGATTTTTTGACGTTTTCAGGTTTTGCGAAAAATCACTGAATTCTCCTACTTCTACATCTAGAGGGTTAAAACTATGTTGGAAAGCATCCCAAAAGAGTTCCCAAACAGGGGGTATAGTGCGTGTTTGATTTGTGGAAAAAAAAATTTTGGCTGAAAATCAGCCATTTTTCGCTTGGCCGGGTATTAGATTTTTTGACATTTTCAGGTTTTGCGAAAAATCACTTAATTCTCCTACTTCTACATCTAGAGGGTTAAAACTATGTTGGAAAGCATCCCAATAGAGTTCCCAAACAGGGGGTATAGTGCGTGTTTGATTTGTGGAAAAAAATTTTTTGCCTGAAAATCAGCCATTTTTGGCTTGGCCGGGTATTAGATTTTTTGACGTTTTCAGGTTTTGCGAAAAATCACTGAATTCTCCTACTTCTACATCTAGAGGGTTAAAACTATGTTGGAAAGCATCCCAAAAGAGTTCCCAAAGAGGGGGTATAGTGCGTATTTGATTTGTGGGAAAAGAAATTTTGGCTGAAAATCAGCCATTTTTGGCTTGGCCGGGTATTAGATTTTTTGACGTTTTCAGGTTTTGCGAAAAATCACTTAATTCTCCTACTTCTAAATCTAGAGGGTTAAAACTATGTTGGAAAGCATTCCAAAAGAGTTCCCAAAGAGGGGGTATAGTGCGTGTTTGATTTGTGGAAAAAAAAATTTTGGCTGAAAATCAGCCATTTTTGGCTTGGCCGGGTATTAGATTTTTTGACGTTTTCAGGTTTTGCAAAAAATCACTTAATTCTCCTATTTCTACATCTAGAGGGTTAAAACTATGTTGGAAAGCATCCCAAAAGAGTTCCCAAAGAGTGGGTATAGTGCGTGTTTGATTTGTAGCAAAAAAAATTTTGGCTTATAATCAGCCATTTTTGGCTTGGCCGGGTATTAGATTTTTTGACGTTTTCAGGTTTTGCGAAAAATCACTTAATTCTCCTACTTCTACATCTAGAGGGTTAAAACTATGTTGGAAAGTATCCCAAAAGAGTTCCCAAAGAGGGGGTATAGTGCATGTTTGATTTGTGGAAAAAAAAATTTTGGCTGAAAATCAGCCATTTTTGGCTTGGCCGGGTATTAGATTTTTTGACGTTTTCAGGTTTTGCGAAAATTCACTGAATTCTCCTACTTTTACATCTAGAGGGTTAAAACTATGTTGGAAAGCATCCCAAAAGAGTTCCCAAAGAGGGGGTATAGTGCGTGTTTGATTTGTAGAAAAAAAAAATTTTGCTGAAAATCAGCCATTTTTGGCTTGGCCGGGTATTTGATTTTTTGACGTTTTCAGGTTTTTTCGAAAATCCACTTAATTCTCCTACTTCTACATCTAGGGTGTTAAAACTATGTTGGAAAGCATCCCAAAAGAGTTCCCAAAGAGTGGGTATAGTGCGTGTTTGATTTGTGGCAAAAAAAATTTTGGCTTATAATCAGCCATTTTTCGCTTGGCCGGGTATTAGATTTTTTGACGTTTTCAGATTTTGCGAAAAATCACTTAATTCTCCTACTTCTACATCTAGAGGGTTAAAACTATGTTGGAAAGCATCCCAAAAGAGTTCCCAAAGAGGGGGTATAGTGCGTGTTTGATTTGTGGAAAAAAAATTTTTGGATGAAAATCAGCCAATTTTGGCTTGGCCGGGTATTAGATTTTTTGACGTTTTCAGGTTTTGCGAAAAATCACTTAATTCTCCTACTTCTACATCTAGGGGGTTAAAACTATGTTGGAAAGCATCCCAAAAGAGTTCCAAAGAGGGGGTATAGTGCATGTTTGATTTGTGGAAAAAAAATTTTGGCTGAAAATCAGCCATTTTTGGCTTGGCCGGGTATTAGATTTTTTGACGTTTTCAGGTTTTGAGAAAAATCACTTAATTCTCCTACTTCTACATCTAGGGGGTTAAAACTATGTTGGAAAGCATCCCAAAAGAGTTCCCAAAGAGTGGGTATAGTGCGTGTTTGATTTGTAGCAAAAAAAATTTTGGCTTATAATCAGCCATTTTTGGCTTGGCCGGGTATTAGATTTTTTGACGTTTTCAGGTTTTGCGAAAAATCACTTAATTCTCCTACTTCTACATCTAGAGGGTTAAAACTATGTTGGAAAGTATCCCAAAAGAGTTCCCAAAGAGGGGGTATAGTGCATGTTTGATTTGTGGAAAAAAAAATTTTGGCTGAAAATCAGCCATTTTTGGCTTGGCCGGGTATTAGATTTTTTGACGTTTTCAGGTTTTGCGAAAATTCACTGAATTCTCCTACTTTTACATCTAGAGGGTTAAAACTATGTTGGAAAGCATCCCAAAAGAGTTCCCAAAGAGGGGGTATAGTGCGTGTTTGATTTGTAGAAAAAAAAAATTTTGCTGAAAATCAGCCATTTTTGGCTTGGCCGGGTATTTGATTTTTTGACGTTTTCAGGTTTTGCAAAAAATCACTTAATTCTCCTACTTCTACATCTAGAGGGTTAAAACTATGTTGGAAAGCATCCCAAAAGAGTTCCCAAAGAGGGGGTATAGTGCATGTTTGATTTGTGGAAAAAAAAATTTTGGCTGAAAATCAGCCGTTTTTGGCTTGGCCGGGTATTAGATTTTTTGATGTTTTTAGGTTTTGCGAAAAATCACTTAATTCTCCTACTTTTACATCTAGAGGGTTAAAACTATGTTGGAAAGCATCCCAAACGAGTTCCCAAAGAGGGGGTATAGTGCGTGTTTGATTTGTGGGAAAAAAATTTTTGGCTGAAAATCAGCCATTTTTGTCTTGGCCGTGTATTAGATTTTTAGATGTTTTCAGGTTTTGCGAAAAATCACTTAATTCTCCTACTTCTACATCTAGGGGGTTAAAACTATGTTGGAAAGCATCCCAAAAGAGTTCCCAAAGAGGGGGTATAGTGCGTGTTTGATTTGTGGAAAAAAAAATTTTGGCTGAAAATCAGCCATTTTTGGCTTGGCCGGGTATTAGATTTTTTGACGTTTTCAGGTTTTGCGAAAAATCACTTAATTCTCCTACTTCTACATCTAGAGGGTTAAAACTATGTTGGAAAGCATCCCAAAAGAGTTACCAAAGAGGGGGTATAGTGCCTGTTTGATTTGTGGGAAAAAAATTTTTGGATGAAAATCATCCATTTTTGGCTTGGCCGGGTATTAGATTTTTTCACGTTTTCAGGTTTTGCGAAAAATCACTTAATTCCCCTACTTCTACATCTAGAGGGTTAAAACTATGTTGGAAAGCATCCTAAAAGAGTTCCCAAAGAGGGGGGGTATAGTGCGTGTTTGATTTGTGGAAAAAAAAATTTTGGCTGAAATCTGCCAATTTTGGCTTGGCCGGGTATCAGATTTTTTAATGTTTTCAGGTTTTGCGATAAATCACTTAATTCCCCTACTTCTACATCTAGAGGGTTAAAACTATGTTGGAAAGCATCCCAAAAGAGTTCCCAAAGAGGGGGTATAGTGCATGTTTGATTTGTGGAAAAAAGTTTTTTGGCTAAAAATCAGCCATTTTTGGCTTGGCCGTGTATTAGATTTTTTGACGTTTTCAGGTTTTGCGAAAAATCACTTAATTCTCCTACTTCTACATCTAGAGGGTTAAAACTATGTTGGAAAGCATCCCAAAAGAGATCCCAAAGAGGGGGTATAGTGCGTGTTTGATTTGTGGAAAAAAAAATTTTGGCTGAAAATCAGCCATTTTTGGCTTGGCCGGCTGTTAGATTTTTTGACGTTTTCACGTTTTGCGAAAAATCACTTAATTCTCCTACTTCTACATCTAGAGGGTTAAAACTATGTTGGAAAGCATTCCAAAAGAGTTCCCAAAGAGGGGGTATAGTGCATGTTTGATTTGTGGAAAAAAAATTTTTGGCTGAAAATCAGCCATTTTTCGCTTGGCCGGGTATTAGATTTTTTGACGTTTTCAGGTTTTGCGAAAATTCACTGAATTCTCCTACTTCTACATCTAGAGGGTTAAAACTATGTTGGAAAGCATCCCAAAAGAGTTCCCAAAGAGGGGGTATAGTGTGTGTTTGATTTGTGGAAAAAAAATTTTGGCTGAAAATCAGCCATTTTTGGCTTGGCCGGGTATTAGATTTTTTGACGTTTTCAGGTTTTGTGAAAAATCACTTAATTCTCCTACTTCTACATCTAGAGGGTTAAAACTATGTTGGAAAGCATCCCAAAAGAGTTCCCAAAGAGGGGGTATAGTGCGTGTTTGATTTGTAGAAAAAAAAAATTTGGCTGAAAATCAGCCATTTTTGGCTTGGCCGGGTATTTGATTTTTTGACGTTTTCAGGTTTTGCAAAAAATCACTTAATTCTCCTACTTCTACATCTAGAGGGTTAAAACTATGTTGGAAAGCATCCCAAAAGAGTTCCCAAAGAGGGGGTATAGTGCATGTTTGATTTGTGGAAAAAAAAATTTTGGCTGAAAATCAGCCGTTTTTGGCTTGGCCGGGTATTAGATTTTTTGACGTTTTCAGGTTTTGCGAAAAATCACTTAATTCTCCTACTTTTACATCTAGAGGGTTAAAACTATGTTGGAAAGCATCCCAAAAGAGTTCCCAAAGAGGGGGTATAGTGCGTGTTTGATTTGTGGGAAAAAAAATTTTGGCTGAAAATCAGCCATTTTTGTCTTGGCCGTGTATTAGATTTTTAGACGTTTTCAGGTTTTGCGAAAAATCACTTAATTCTCCTACTTCTACATCTAGGGGGTTAAAACTATGTTGAAAAGCATCCCAAAAGAGTTCCCAAAGAGGGGGTATAGTGCGTGTTTGATTTGTGGAAAAAAAAATTTTGGCTGAAAATCAGCCATTTTTGGCTTGGCCGGGTATTAGATTTTTTGACGTTTTCAGGTTTTGCGAAAAATCACTTAATTCTCCTACTTCTACATCTAGAGGGTTAAAACTATGTTGGAAAGCATCTCAAAAGAGTTACCAAAGAGGGGGTATAGTGCCTGTTTGATTTGTGGAAAAAAAATTTTTGGATGAAAATCATCCATTTTTGGCTTGGCCGGGTATTAGATTTTTTCACGTTTTCAGGTTTTGCGAAAAATCACTGAATTTTCCTACTTCTACATCTAGAGGGTTAAAACTATGTTGGAAAGCATCCCAAAAGAGTTCCCAAAGAGGGGGTATAGTGCGTGTTTGATTTGTGGAAAAAAATTTTTTGGCTGAAATCTGCCAATTTTGGCTTGGCCGGGTATCAGATTTTTTGACGTTTTCAGGTTTTGCGATAAATCACTTAATTCCCCTACTTCTACATCTAGAGGGTTAAAACTATGTTGGAAAGCATCCCAAAAGAGTTCCCAAAGAGGGGGTATAGTGCATGTTTGATTTGTGGAAAAAAAATTTTTGGCTGAAAATCAGCCATTTTTCGCTTGGCCGGGTATTAGATTTTTTGACGTTTTCAGGTTTTGCGAAAATTCACTGAATTCTCCTACTTCTACATCTAGAGGGTTAAAACTATGTTGGAAAGCATCCCAAAAGAGTTCCCAAAGAGGGGGTATAGTGTGTGTTTGATTTGTGGAAAAAAAATTTTGGCTGAAAATCAGCCATTTTTGGCTTGGCCGGGTATTAGATTTTTTGACGTTTTCAGGTTTTGCGAAAAATCACTTAATTCTCCTACTTCTACATCTAGAGAGTTAAAACTATGTTGGAAAGCATCCCAAAAGAGTTCCCAAAGAGGGGGTATAGTGCGTGTTTGATTTGTAGAAAAAAAAAATTTGGCTGAAAATCAGCCATTTTTGGCTTGGCCGGGTATTTGATTTTTTGACGTTTTCAGGTTTTGCAAAAAATCACTTAATTCTCCTACTTCTACATCTAGAGGGTTAAAACTATGTTGGAAAGCATCCCAAAAGAGTTCCCAAAGAGGGGGTATAGTGCATGTTTGATTTGTGGAAAAAAAAATTTTGGCTGAAAATCAGCCGTTTTTGGCTTGGCCGGGTATTAGATTTTTTGACGTTTTCAGGTTTTGCGAAAAATCACTTAATTCTCCTACTTTTACATCTAGAGGGTTAAAACTATGTTGGAAAGCATCCCAAAAGAGTTCCCAAAGAGGGGGTATAGTGCGTGTTTGATTTGTGGGAAAAAAAATTTTGGCTGAAAATCAGCCATTTTTGTCTTGGCCGTGTATTAGATTTTTAGACGTTTTCAGGTTTTGCGAAAAATCACTTAATTCTCCTACTTCTACATCTAGGGGGTTAAAACTATGTTGAAAAGCATCCCAAAAGAGTTCCCAAAGAGGGGGTATAGTGCGTGTTTGATTTGTGGAAAAAAAAATTTTGGCTGAAAATCAGCCATTTTTGGCTTGGCCGGGTATTAGATTTTTTGACGTTTTCAGGTTTTGCGAAAAATCACTTAATTCTCCTAATTCTACATCTAGAGGGTTAAAACTATGTTGGAAAGCATCTCAAAAGAGTTACCAAAGAGGGGGTATAGTGCCTGTTTGATTTGTGGAAAAAAAATTTTTGGATGAAAATCATCCAATTTTGGCTTGGCCGGGTATTAGATTTTTTCACGTTTTCAGGTTTTGCGAAAAATCACTGAATTTTCCTACTTCTACATCTAGAGGGTTAAAACTATGTTGGAAAGCATCCCAAAAGAGTTCCCAAAGAGGGGGTATAGTGCGTGTTTGATTTGTGGAAAAAATTTTTTTGGCTGAAATCTGCCAATTTTGGCTTGGCCGGGTATCAGATTTTTTGACGTTTTCAGGTTTTGCGATAAATCACTTAATTCCCCTACTTCTACATCTAGAGGGTTAAAACTATGTTGGAAAGCATCCCAAAAGAGTTCCCAAAGAGGGGGTATAGTGCATGTTTGATTTGTGGAAAAAAGTTTTTTGGCTAAAAATCAGCCATTTTTGGCTTGGCCGTGTATTAGATTTTTTGACGTTTACAGGTTTTGCGAAAAATCACTTAATTCTCCTACTTCTACATCTAGAGGGTTAAAACTATGTTGGAAAGCATCCCAAAAGAGTTCCCAAAGAGGGGGTATAGTGCGTGTTTGATTTGTGGGAAAAAAATTTTTGGCTGAAAATCAGCCATTTTTCGCTTGGCCGGGTATTAGATATTTTGAAGTTTTCAGGTTTTGCGAAAAATCACTTAATTCTCCTACTTCTACATCTAGAGGGTTAAAACTATGTTGGAAAGCATCCCAAAAGAGTTCCCAAAGAGGGGGTATAGTGCGTGTTTGATTTGTGGAAAAAAAATTTTTGCCTGAAAATCAGCCATTTTTGGCTTGGCCGGGTATTAGATTTTTTGACGTTTTCAGGTTTTGCGAAAAATCACTGAATTTTCCTACTTCTACATCTAGAGGGTTAAAACTATGTTGGAAAGCATCCCAAAAGAGTTCCCAAAGAGGGGGTATAGTGCGTGTTTGATTTGTGGAAAAAAAAATTTTGGCTGAAAATCAGCCATTTTTGGCTTGGCCGGCTGTTAGATTTTTTGACGTTTTCACGTTTTGCGAAAAATCACTTAATTCTCCTACTTCTACATCTAGAGGGTTAAAACTATGTTGGAAAGCATTCCAAAAGAGTTCCCAAAGAGGGGGTATAGTGCATGTTTGATTTGTGGAAAAAAAAATTTTGGCTGAAAATCAGCCGTTTTTCGCTTGGCCGGGTATTAGATTTTTTGACGTTTTCAGGTTTTGCGAAAAATCACTTAATTCTCCTACTTCTACATCTAGGGGGTTAAAACTATGTTGGAAAGCATCCCAAAAGAGTTCCAAAGAGGGGGTATAGTGCATGTTTGATTTGTGGAAAAAAAATTTTGGCTGAAAATCAGCCATTTTTGGCTTGGCCGGGTATTAGATTTTTTGACGTTTTCAGGTTTTGAGAAAAATCACTTAATTCTCCTACTTCTACATCTAGGGGGTTAAAACTATGTTGGAAAGCATCCCAAAAGAGTTCCCAAAGAGTGGGTATAGTGCGTGTTTGATTTGTAGCAAAAAAAATTTTGGCTTATAATCAGCCATTTTTGGCTTGGCCGGGTATTAGATTTTTTGACGTTTTCAGGTTTTGTGAAAAATCACTTAATTCTCCTACTTCTACATCTAGAGGGTTAAAACTATGTTGGAAAGCATCCCAAAAGAGTTCCCAAAGAGGGGGTATAGTGCGTGTTTGATTTGTGTAAAAAAAAATTTTCCCTGAAAATCAGCCATTTTTGGCTTGGCCGGGTATTAGATTTTTGGACGTTTTCAGGTTTTGCGAAAAATCACTTAATTCTCCTACTTCTACATCTAGAGGGTTAAAACTATGTTGGAAAGTATCCCAAAAGAGTTCCCAAAGAGGGGGTATAGTGCATGTTTGATTTGTGGAAAAAAAAATTTTGGCTGAAAATCAGCCATTTTTCGCTTGGCCGGGTATTAGATTTTTTGACGTTTTCAGGTTTTGCGAAAAATCACTTAATTCTCCTACTTCTACATCTAGGGGGTTAAAACTATTTTGGAAAGCATCCCAAAAGAGTTCCAAAGAGGGGGTATAGTGCATGTTTGATTTGTGGAAAAAAAATTTTGGCTGAAAATCAGCCATTTTTGGCTTGGCCGGGTATTAGATTTTTTGACGTTTTCAGGTTTTGAGAAAAATCACTTAATTCTCCTACTTCTACATCTAGGGGGTTAAAACTATGTTGGAAAGCATCCCAAAAGAGTTCCCAAAGAGGGGGTATAGTGCATGTTTTATTTGTGGAAAAAAAAATTTTGGCTGAAAATCAGCCATTTTTCGCTTGGCCGGGTATTAGATTTTTTGACGTTTTCAGGTTTTGCGAAAAATCACTTAATTCTCCTACTTCTACATCTAGGGGGTTAAAACTATTTTGGAAAGCATCCCAAAAGAGTTCCAAAGAGGGGGTATAGTGCATGTTTGATTTGTGGAAAAAAAATTTTGGCTGAAAATCAGCCATTTTTGGCTTGGCCGGGTATTAGATTTTTTGACGTTTTCAGGTTTTGAGAAAAATCACTTAATTCTCCTACTTCTACATCTAGGGGGTTAAAACTATGTTGGAAAGCATCCCAAAAGAGTTCCCAAAGAGTGGGTATAGTGCGTGTTTGATTTGTAGCAAAAAAAATTTTGGCTTATAATCAGCCATTTTTGGCTTGGCCGGGTATTAGATTTTTTGACGTTTTCAGGTTTTGCGAAAATTCACTGAATTCTCCTACTTCTACATCTAGAGGGTTAAAACTATGTTGGAAAGCATCCCAAAAGAGTTCCCAAAGAGGGGGTATAGTGCATGTTTGATTTGTGGAAAAAATTATTTTGGCTGAAAATCAGCCATTTTTCGCTTGGCCGGGTATTAGATTTTTTGACGTTTTCAGGTTTTGCGAAAAATCACTTAATTCTCCTACTTCTACATAAAGGGGGTTAAAACTATGTTGGAAAGCATCCCAAAAGAGTTCCAAAGAGGGGGTATAGTGCATGTTTGATTTGTGGAAAAAAAATTTTGGCTGAAAATCAGCCATTTTTGGCTTGGCCGGGTATTAGATTTTTTGACGTTTTCAGGTTTTGAGAAAAATCACTTAATTCTCCTACTTCTACATCTAGGGGGTTAAAACTATGTTGGAAAGCATCCCAAAAGAGTTCCCAAAGAGTGGGTATAGTGCGTGTTTGATTTGTAGGAAAAAAAATTTTGGCTTATAATCAGCCATTTTTGGCTTGGCCAGGTATTAGATTTTTTGACGTTTTCAGGTTTTGCGAAAAATCACTGAATTCTCCTACTTCTACATCTAGAGGGTTAAAACTATGTTGGAAAGCATCCCAAAAGAGTTCCCAAAGAGGGGGTATAGTGCGTGTTTGATTTGTGTAAAAAAAATTTTTCCCTGAAAATCAGCCATTTTTGGCTTGGCCGGGTATTAGATTTTTGGACGTTTTCAGGTTTTGCGAAAAATCACTTAATTCTCCTACTTCTACATCTAGAGGGTTAAAACTATGTTGGAAAGTATCCCAAAAGAGTTCCCAAAGAGGGGGTATAGTGCATGTTTGATTTGTGGAAAAAAAAATTTTGGCTGAAAATCAGCCATTTTTGGCTTGGCCGGGTATTAGATTTTTTGACGTTTTCAGGTTTTGCGAAAAATCACTTAATTCTCCTACTTCTACATCTAGAGGGTTAAAACTATGTTGGAAAGCATCCCAAAAGAGTTCCCAAAGAGGGGGTATAGTGCCTGTTTGATTTGTGGAAAAAAATTTTTTGGATGAAAATCATCCATTTTTGGCTTGGCCGGGTATTAGATTTTTTCACGTTTTCAGGTTTTGCGAAAAATCACTGAATTCTCCTACTTCTACATCTAGAGGGTTAAAACTATGTTGGAAAGCATCCCAAAAGATTTCCCAAAGAGGGGGTATAGTGCGTGTTTGATTTGTGGAAAAAAATTTTTTGGCTGAAATCTGCCAATTTTGGCTTGGCCGGGTATCAGATTTTTTTACGTTTTCAGGTTTTGCGATTAATCACTTAATTCCCCTACTTCTACATCTAGAGGGTTAAAACTATGTTGGAAAGCATCCCAAAAGAGTTCCCAAAGAGGGGGTATAGTGCGTGTTTGATTTGTGGAAAAAAAATTTTTGGCTGAAAATCAGCCATTTTTCGCTTGGCCCGGTATTAGATTTTTTGACGTTTTTGAGGTTTTGCGAAAAATCACTGAATTCTCCTACTTCTACATCTAGAGGGTTAAAACTATGTTGGAAAGCATCCCAAAAGAGTTCCCAAAGAGGGGGTATAGTGCGTGTTTGATTTGTGTAAAAAAATTTTTGCCTGAAAATCAGCCATTTTTGGCTTGGCCAGGTATTAGATTTTTTGACGTTTTCAGGTTTTGCGAAAAATCACTGAATTCTCCTACTTCTACATCGAGAGGGTTAAAACTATGTTGGAAAGCATCCCAAAAGAGTTCCCAAAGAGGGGGGATAGTGCGTGTTTGATTTGTGGGAAAAGAAATTTTGGCTGAAAATCAGCCATTTTTGGCTTGGCCGGGTATTAGATTTTTTGACGTTTTCAGGTTTTGCGAAAAATCACTTAATTCTCCTACTTCTACATCTAGAGGGTTAAAACTATGTTGGAAAGCATCCCAAAAGAGTTCCCAAAGAGGGGGTATAGTGTGTGTTTGATTTGTGGAAAAAAAAATTTTGGCTGAAAATCAGCCATTTTTGGCTTGGCCGGGTATTAGATTTTTTGACGTTTTCAGGTTTTGCGAAAAATCACTTAATTCTCCTACTTCTACATCTAGAGGGTTAAAACTATGTTGGAAAGCATCCCAAAAGAGTTCCCAAAGAGGGGGTATAGTGCGTGTTTGATTTGTAGAAAAAAAAAAATTTGGCTGAAAATCAGCCATTTTTGGCTTGGCCGGGTATTTGATTTTTTGACGTTTTCAGGTTTTGCGAAAAATCACTTAATTCTCCTACTTCTACATCTAGAGGGTTAAAACTATGTTGGAAAGCATCCCAAAAGAGTTCCCAAAGAGGGGGTATAGTGCATGTTTCATTTGTGGAAAAAAAAATTTTGGCTGAAAATCAGCCGTTTTTGGCTTAGCCGGGTATTAGATTTTTAGACGTTTTCAGGTTTTGGGAAAAATCACTTAATTCTCCTACTTTTACATCTAGAGGGTTAAAACTATGTTGGAAAGCATCCCAAAAGAGTTCCCAAAGAGGGGGTATAGTGCGTGTTTGATTTGTGGGACAAAAAATTTTGGCTGAAAATCAGCCATTTTTGTCTTGGCCGTGTATTAGATTTTTAGACGTTTTCAGGTTTTGCGAAAAATCACTTAATTCTCCTACTTCTACATCTAGGGGGTTAAAACTATGTTGGAAAGCATCCCAAAAGAGTTCCCAAAGAGGGGGTATAGTGCGTGTTTGATTTGTGGAAAAAAAAATTTTGGCTGAAAATCAGCCATTTTTGGCTTGGCCGGGTATTAGATTTTTTGACGTTTTCAGGTTTTGCGATAAATCACTTAATTCCCCTACTTCTACATCTAGAGGGTTAAAACTATGTTGGAAAGCATCCCAAAAGAGTTCCCAAAGAGGGGGTATAGTGCGTGTTTGATTTGTGGAAAAAAAATTTTTGGCTGAAAATCAGCCATTTTTCGCTTGGCCCGGTATTAGATTTTTTGACGTTTTTGAGGTTTTGCGAAAAATCACTGAATTCTCCTACTTCTACATCTAGAGGGTTAAAACTATGTTGGAAAGCATCCCAAAAGAGTTCCCAAAGAGGGGGTATAGTGCGTGTTTGATTTGTGTAAAAAAAATTTTTGCCTGAAAATCAGCCATTTTTGGCTTGGCCAGGTATTAGATTTTTTGACGTTTTCAGGTTTTGCGAAAAATCACTGAATTCTCCTACTTCTACATCGAGAGGGTTAAAACTATGTTGGAAAGCATCCCAAAAGAGTTCCCAAAGAGGGGGGATAGTGCGTGTTTGATTTGTGGGAAAAGAAATTTTGGCTGAAAATCAGCCATTTTTGGCTTGGCCGGGTATTAGATTTTTTGACGTTTTCAGGTTTTGCGAAAAATCACTTAATTCTCCTACTTCTACATCTAGAGGGTTAAAACTATGTTGGAAAGCATCCCAAAAGAGTTACCAAAGAGGGGGTATAGTGCGTGTTTGATTTGTGGAAAAAAAAATTTTGGCTGAAAATCAGCCATTTTTGGCTTGGCCGGGTATTAGATTTTTTGACGTTTTCAGGTTTTGCGAAAAATCACTTAATTCTCCTACTTCTACATCTAGAGGGTTAAAACTATGTTGGAAAGCATCCCAAAAGAGTTCCCAAAGAGGGGGTATAGTGCGTGTTTGATTTGTAGAAAAAAAAAAATTTGGCTGAAAATCAGCCATTTTTGGCTTGGCCGGGTATTTGATTTTTTGACGTTTTCAGGTTTTGCGAAAAATCACTTAATTCTCCTACTTCTACATCTAGAGGGTTAAAACTATGTTGGAAAGCATCCCAAAAGAGTTCCCAAAGAGGGGGTATAGTGCATGTTTCATTTGTGGAAAAAAAAATTTTGGCTGAAAATCAGCCGTTTTTGGCTTAGCCGGGTATTAGATTTTTTGACGTTTTCAGGTTTTGCGAAAAATCACTTAATTCTCCTACTTTTACATCTAGAGGGTTAAAACTATGTTGGAAAGCATCCCAAAAGAGTTCCCAAAGAGGGGGTATAGTGCGTGTTTGATTTGTGGGACAAAAAATTTTGGCTGAAAATCAGCCATTTTTGTCTTGGCCGTGTATTAGATTTTTAGACGTTTTCAGGTTTTGCGAAAAATCACTTAATTCTCCTACTTCTACATCTAGGGGGTTAAAACTATGTTGGAAAGCATCCCAAAAGAGTTCCCAAAGAGGGGGTATAGTGCGTGTTTGATTTGTGGAAAAAAAATTTTTGGCTGAAAATCAGCCATTTTTGGCTTGGCCGGGTATTAGATTTTTTGACGTTTTCAGGTTTTGCGAAAAATCACTTAATTCTCCTACTTCTACATCTAGAGGGTTAAAACTATGTTGGAAAGCATCCCAAAAGAGTTCCCAAAGAAGGGGTATAGTGCGTGTTTGATTTGTGGAAAAAAATTTTTTGGCTGAAATCTGCCAATTTTGGCTTGGCCGGGTATCAGATTTTTTGACGTTTTCAGGTATTGCGATAAATCACTTAATTCCCCTACTTCTACATCTAGAGGGTTAAAACTATGTTGGAAAGCATCCCAAAAGAGTTCCCAAAGAGGGGGTATAGTGCATGTTTGATTTGTGGAAAAAAGTTTTTTGGCTAAAAATCAGCCATTTTTGTCTTGGCCGTGTATTAGATTTTTTGACGTTTTCAGGTTTTGCGAAAAATCACTGAATTCTCCTACTTCTACATCTAGAGGGTTAAAACTATGTTGGAAAGCATCCCAAAAGAGTTCCCAAAGAGGGGGTATAGTGCGTGTTTGATTTGTGGAAAAAAAATTTTTGGCTGAAAATCAGCCATTTTTCGCTTGGCCGGGTATTAGATTTTTTGACATTTTCAGGTTTTGCGAAAAATCACTTAATTCTCCTACTTCTACATCTAGAGGGTTAAAACTATGTTGGAAAGCATCCCAAAAGAGTTCCCAAAGAGGGGGTATAGTGCGTGTTTGATTTGTGTAAAAAAATTTTTTACCTGAAAATCAGCCATTTTTGGCTTGGCCGGGTATTAGATTTTTTGACGTTTTCAGGTTTTGCGAAAAATCACTGAATTCTCCTACTTCTACATCTAGAGGGTTAAAACTATGTTGGAAAGCATCCCAAAAGAGTTCCCAAAGAGGGGGTATAGTGCGTGTTTGATTTGTGGGAAAATAAATTTTGGCTGAAAATCAGCCATTTTTGGCTTGGCCGGGTATTAGATTTTTTGACGTTTTCAGGTTTTGCGAAAAATCACTTAATTCTCCTACTTCTAAATCTAGAGGGTTAAAACTATGTTGGAAAGCATTCCAAAAGAGTTCCCAAAGAGGGGGTATAGTGCGTGTTTGATTTGTGGAAAAAAAAATTTTGGCTGAAAATCAGCCATTTTTGGCTTGGCCGGGTATTAGATTTTTTGACGTTTTCAGGTTTTGCAAAAAATCACTTAATTCTCCTATTTCTACATCTAGAGGGTTAAAACTATGTTGGAAAGCATCCCAAAAGAGTTCCCAAAGAGGGGGTATAGTGCGTGTTTGATTTGTGGAAAAAAAAAATTGACTGAAAATCAGCCATTTTTGGCTTGGCCGGGTATTAGATTTTTTGACGTTTTCAGGTTTTTTCGAAAATCCACTTAATTCTCCTACTTCTACATCTAGGGGGTTAAAACTATGTTGGAGAGCATCCCAAAAGAGTTCCCAAAGAGGGGGTATAGTGCATGTTTTATTTGTGGAAAAAAAAATTTGGCTGAAAATCAGCCATTTTTGGCTTGGCCGGGTATTAGATTTTTTGACGTTTTCAGGTTTTGCGAAAAATCACTTAATTCTCCTACTTCTACATCTAGAGGGTTAAAACTATGTTGGAAAGCATCCCAAAAGAGTTCCCAAAGAGGGGGTATAGTGCGTGTTTGATTTGTGGGAAAAAAAATTTTGGCTGAAATTCAGCCATTTTTGGTTTGGCCGGGTAATAGATTTTTTGACGTTTTCAGGTTTTGCGAAAAATCACTTAATTCTCCTACTTCTACATCTAGAGGGTTAAAACTATGTTGGAAAGCATCCCAAAAGAGTTTCCAAGGAGGGGGTATAGTGTGTGTTTGATTTGTGGAAAAAAAAATTTTGGATGAAAATCAGCCAATTTTGGCTTGGCCGGGTATTAGATTTTTTGACGTTTTCAGGTTTTGCGAAAAATCACTTAATTCTCCTACTTCTACATCTAGGGGGTTAAAACTATGTTGGAAAGCATCCCAAAAGAGATCCAAAGAGGGGGTATAGTGCATGTTTGATTTGTGGAAAAAAAATTTTGGCTGAAAATCAGCCATTTTTGGCTTGGCCGGGTATTAGATTTTTTGACGTTTTCAGGTTTTGAGAAAAATCACTTAATTCTCCTACTTCTACATCTAGGGGGTTAAAACTATGTTGGAAAGCATCCCAAAAGAGTTCCCAAAGAGTGGGTATAGTGCGTGTTTGATTTGTAGCAAAAAAAATTTTGGCTTATAATCAGCCATTTTTGGCTTGGCCGGGTATTAGATTTTTTGACGTTTTCAGGTTTTGCGAAAAATCACTTAATTCTCCTACTTCTACATCTAGAGGGTTAAAACTATGTTGGAAAGTATCCCAAAAGAGTTCCCAAAGAGGGGGTATAGTGCATGTTTGATTTGTGGAAAAAAAAATTTTGGCTGAAAATCAGCCATTTTTGGCTTGGCCGGGTATTAGATTTTTTGACGTTTTCAGGTTTTGCGAAAATTCACTGAATTCTCCTACTTTTACATCTAGAGGGTTAAAACTATGTTGGAAAGCATCCCAAAAGAGTTCCCAAAGAGGGGGTATAGTGCATGTTTGATTTGTGGAAAAAAAAATTTTGGCTGAAAATCAGCCGTTTTTGGCTTGGCCGGGTATTAGATTTTTTGACGTTTTTAGGTTTTGCGAAAAATCACTTAATTCTCCTACTTTTACATCTAGAGGGTTAAAACTATGTTGGAAAGCATCCCAAACGAGTTCCCAAAGAGGGGGTATAGTGCGTGTTTGATTTGTGGTAAAAAATTTTTTGGCTGAAAATCAGCCATTTTTGTCTTGGCCGTGTATTAGATTTTTAGACGTTTTCAGGTTTTGCGAAAAATCACTTAATTCTCCTACTTCTACATCTAGGGGGTTAAAACTATGTTGGAAAGCATCCCAAAAGAGTTCCCAAAGAGGGGGTATAGTGCGTGTTTGATTTGTGGAAAAAAAAATTTTGGCTGAAAATCAGCCATTTTTGGCTTGGCCGGGTATTAGATTTTTTGACGTTTTCATGTTTTGCGAAAAATCACTTAATTCTCCTACTTCTACATCTAGAGGGTTAAAACTATGTTGGAAAGCATCCCAAAAGAGTTACCAAAGAGGGGGTATAGTGCCTGTTTGATTTGTGGAAAAAAAAATGTTGGATGAAAATCATCCATTTTTGGCTTGGCCGGGTATTAGATTTTTTCACGTTTTCAGGTTTTGCGAAAAATCACTTAATTCCCCTACTTCTACATCTAGAGGGTTAAAACTATGTTGGAAAGCATCCCAAAAGAGTTCCCAAAGAGGGGGGGTATAGTGCGTGTTTGATTTGTGGAAAAAAATTTTTTGGCTGAAATCTGCCAATTTTGGCTTGGCCGGGTATCAGATTTTTTAATGTTTTCAGGTTTTGCGATAAATCACTTAATTCCCCTACTTCTACATCTAGAGGGTTAAAACTATGTTGGAAAGCATCCCAAAAGAGTTCCCAAAGAGGGGGTATAGTGCATGTTTGGTTTGTGGAAAAAAGTTTTTTGGCTAAAAATCAGCCATTTTTGGCTTGGCCGTGTATTAGATTTTTTGACGTTTTCAGGTTTTGCGAAAAATCACTTAATTCTCCTACTTCTACATCTAGAGGGTTAAAACTATGTTGGAAAGCATCCCAAAAGAGTTCCCAAAGAGGGGGTATAGTGCGTGTTTGATTTGTGGAAAAAAAAATTTTGGCTGAAAATCAGCCATTTTTGGCTTGGCCGGCTGTTAGATTTTTTGACGTTTTCACGTTTTGCGAAAAATCACTTAATTCTCCTACTTCTACATCTAGAGGGTTAAAACTATGTTGGAAAGCATTCCAAAAGAGTTCCCAAAGAGGGGGTATAGTGCATGTTTGATTTGTGGAAAAAAAATTTTTGGCTGAAAATCAGCCATTTTTGGCTTGGCCGGGTATTAGATTTTTTGACGTTTTCAGGTTTTGCGAAAATTCACTGAATTCTCCTACTTCTACATCTAGAGGGTTAAAACTATGTTGGAAAGCATCCCAAAAGAGTTCCCAAAGAGGGGGTATAGTGTGTGTTTGATTTGTGGAAAAAAAATTTTGGCTGAAAATCAGCCATTTTTGGCTTGACCGGGTATTAGATTTTTTGACGTTTTCAGGTTTTGCGAAAAATCACTTAATTCTCCTACTTCTACATCTAGAGGGTTAAAACTATGTTGGAAAGCATCCCAAAAGAGTTCCCAAAGAGGGGGTATAGTGCATGTTTGATTTGTGGAAAAAAAAATTTTGGCTGAAAATCAGCCGTTTTTGGCTTGGCCGGTTATTAGATTTTTTGACGTTTTCAGGTTTTGCGAAAAATCACTTAATTCTCCTACTTTTACATCTAGAGGGTTAAAACTATGTTGGAAAGCATCCCAAAAGAGTTCCCAAAGAGGGGGTATAGTGCGTGTTTGATTTGTGGGAAAAAAATTTTGGCTGAAAATCAGCCATTTTTGTCTTGGCCGTGTATTAGATTTTTAGACGTTTTCAGGTTTTGCGAAAAATCACTTAATTCTCCTACTTCTACATCTAGGGGGTTAAAACTATGTTGAAAAGCATCCCAAAAGAGTTCCCAAAGAGGGGGTATAGTGCGTGTTTGATTTGTGGAAAAAAAAATTTTGGCTGAAAATCAGCCATTTTTGGCTTGGCCGGGTATTAGATTTTTTGACGTTTTCAGGTTTTGCGAAAAATCACTTAATTCTCCTACTTCTACATCTAGAGGGTTAAAACTATGTTGGAAAGCATCTCAAAAGAGTTACCAAAGAGGGGGTATAGTGCCTGTTTGATTTGTGGAAAAAAATTTTTTGGATGAAAATCATCCATTTTTGGCTTGGCAGGGTATTAGATTTTTTCACGTTTTCAGGTTTTGCGAAAAATCACTGAATTTTCCTACTTCTACATCTAGAGGGTTAAAACTATGTTGGAAAGCATCCCAAAAGAGTTCCCAAAGAGGGGGTATAGTGCGTGTTTGATTTGTGGAAAAAAATTTTTTGGCTGAAATCTGCCAATTTTGGCTTGGCCGGGTATCAGATTTTTTGACGTTTTCAGGTTTTGCGATAAATCACTTAATTCCCCTACTTCTACATCTAGAGGGTTAAAACTATGTTGGAAAGCATCCCAAAAGAGTTCCCAAAGAGGGGGTATAGTGCATGTTTGATTTGTGGAAAAAAGTTTTTTGGCTAAAAATCAGCCATTTTTGGCTTGGCCGTGTATTAGATTTTTTGACGTTTACAGGTTTTGCGAAAAATCACTTAATTCTCCTACTTCTACATCTAGAGGGTTAAAACTATGTTGGAAAGCATCCCAAAAGAGTTCCCAAAGAGGGGGTATAGTGCGTGTTTGATTTGTGGGAAAAAAAATTTTGGCTGAAAATCAGCCATTTTTCGCTTGGCCGGGTATTAGATTTTTTGAAGTTTTCAGGTTTTGCGAAAAATCACTTAATTCTCCTACTTCTACATCTAGAGGGTTAAAACTATGTTGGAAAGCATCCCAAAAGAGTTCCCAAAGAGGGGGTATAGTGCGTGTTTGATTTGTGGAAAAAAAATTTTTGCCTGAAAATCAGCCATTTTTGGCTTGGCCGGGTATTAGATTTTTTGACGTTTTCAGGTTTTGCGAAAAATCACTGAATTCTCCTACTTCTACATCTAGAGGGTTAAAACTATGTTGGAAAGCATCCCAAAAGAGTTCCCAAAGAGGGGGTATAGTGCGTGTTTGATTTGTGGAAAAAAAAATTTTGGCTGAAAATCAGCCATTTTTGGCTTGGCCGGGTATTAGATTTTTTGACGTTTTCAGGTTTTGAGAAAAATCACTTAATTCTCCTACTTCTACATCTAGGGGGTTAAAACTATGTTGGAAAGCATCCCAAAAGCGTTCCCAAAGAGTGGGTATAGTGCGTGTTTGATTTGTAGCAAAAAAAATTTTGGCTTATAATCAGCCATTTTTGGCTTGGCCGGGTATTAGATTTTTTGACGTTTTCAGGTTTTGTGAAAAATCACTTAATTCTCCTACTTCTACATCTAGAGGGTTAAAACTATGTTGGAAAGCATCCCAAAAGAGTTCCCAAAGAGGGGGTATAGTGCGTGTTTGATTTGTGTAAAAAAAACTTTCCCTGAAAATCAGCCATTTTTGGCTTGGCCGGGTATTAGATTTTTTGACGTTTTCAGGTTTTGCGAAAAATCACTTAATTCCCCTACTTCTACATCTAGAGGGTTAAAACTATGTTGGAAAGCATCCCAAAAGAGTTCCCAAAGAGGGGGTATAGTGCGTGTTTGATTTGTGTAAAAAAAAATTTTCCCTGAAAATCAGCCATTTTTGGCTTGGCTGGGTATTAGATTTTTGGACGTTTTCAGGTTTTGCGAAAAAACACTTAATTCTCCTACTTCTACATCTAGAGGGTTAAAACTATGTTGGAAAGTATCCCAAAAGAGTTCCCAAAGAGGGGGTATAGTGCATGTTTGATTTGTGGAAAAAAAATTTTTGGCTGAAAATCAGCCATTTTTGGCTTGGCCGAATATTAGATTTTTTGACGTTTTCAGGTTTTGCGAAAATTCACTGAATTCTCCTACTTCTACATCTAGAGGGTTAAAACTATGTTGGAAAGCATCCCAAAAGAGTTCCCAAAGAGGGGGTATAGTGTGTGTTTGATTTGTGGAAAAAAAATTTTGGCTGAAAATCAGCCATTTTTGGCTTGACCGGGTATTAGATTTTTTGACGTTTTCAGGTTTTGCGAAAAATCACTTAATTCTCCTACTTCTACATCTAGAGGGTTAAAACTATGTTGGAAAGCATCCCAAAAGAGTTCCCAAAGAGGGGGTATAGGGCGTGTTTGATTTGTAGAAAAAAAAAATTTGGCTGAAAATCAGCCATTTTTGGCTTGGCCGGGTATTTGATTTTTTGACGTTTTCAGGTTTTGCAAAAAATCACTTAATTCTCCTACTTCTACATCTAGAGGGTTAAAACTATGTTGGAAAGCATCCCAAAAGAGTTCCCAAAGAGGGGGTATAGTGCATGTTTGATTTGTGGAAAAAAAAATTTTGGCTGAAAATCAGCCGTTTTTGGCTTGGCCGGTTATTAGATTTTTTGACGTTTTCAGGTTTTGCGAAAAATCACTTAATTCTCCTACTTTTACATCTAGAGGGTTAAAACTATGTTGGAAAGCATCCCAAAAGAGTTCCCAAAGAGGGGGTATAGTGCGTGTTTGATTTGTGGGAAAAAAAATTTTGGCTGAAAATCAGCCATTTTTGTCTTGGCCGTGTATTAGATTTTTAGACGTTTTCAGGTTTTGCGAAAAATCACTTAATTCTCCTACTTCTACATCTAGGGGGTTAAAACTATGTTGAAAAGCATCCCAAAAGAGTTCCCAAAGAGGGGGTATAGTGCGTGTTTGATTTGTGGAAAAAAAATTTTTGGCTGAAAATCAGCCATTTTTGGCTTGGCCGGGTATTAGATTTTTTGACGTTTTCAGGTTTTGCGAAAAATCACTTAATTCTCCTACTTCTACATCTAGAGGGTTAAAACTATGTTGGAAAGCATCTCAAAAGAGTTACCAAAGAGGGGGTATAGTGCCTGTTTGATTTGTGGAAAAAAATTTTTTGGATGAAAATCATCCATTTTTGGCTTGGCCGGGTATTAGATTTTTTCACGTTTTCAGGTTTTGCGAAAAATCACTGAATTTTCCTACTTCTACATCTAGAGGGTTAAAACTATGTTGGAAAGCATCCCAAAAGAGTTCCCAAAGAGGGGGTATAGTGCGTGTTTGATTTGTGGAAAAAAATTTTTTGGCTGAAATCTGCCAATTTTGGCTTGGCCGGGTATCAGATTTTTTGACGTTTTCAGGTTTTGCGATAAATCACTTAATTCCCCTACTTCTACATCTAGAGGGTTAAAACTATGTTGGAAAGCATCCCAAAAGAGTTCCCAAAGAGGGGGTATAGTGCATGTTTGATTTGTGGAAAAAAGTTTTTTGGCTAAAAATCAGCCATTTTTGGCTTGGCCGTGTATTAGATTTTTTGACGTTTACAGGTTTTGCGAAAAATCACTTAATTCTCCTACTTCTACATCTAGAGGGTTAAAACTATGTTGGAAAGCATCCCAAAAGAGTTCCCAAAGAGGGGGTATAGTGCGTGTTTGATTTGTGGGAAAAAAATTTTTGGCTGAAAATCAGCCATTTTTCGCTTGGCCGGGTATTAGATTTTTTGAAGTTTTCAGGTTTTGCGAAAAATCACTTAATTCTCCTACTTCTACATCTAGAGGGTTAAAACTATGTTGGAAAGCATCCCAAAAGAGTTCCCAAAGAGGGGGTATAGTGCGTGTTTGATTTGTGGAAAAAAATTTTTTGCCTGAAAATCAGCCATTTTTGGCTTGGCCGGGTATTAGATTTTTTGACGTTTTCAGGTTTTGCGAAAAATCACTGAATTCTCCTACTTCTACATCTAGAGGGTTAAAACTATGTTGGAAAGCATCCCAAAAGAGTTCCCAAAGAGGGGGTATAGTGCGTGTTTGATTTGTGGAAATAAAAATTTTGGCTGAAAATCAGCCATTTTTGGCTTGGCCGGCTGTTAGATTTTTTGACGTTTTCACGTTTTGCGAAAAATCACTTAATTATCCTACTTCTACATCTAGAGGGTTAAAACTATGTTGGAAAGCATTCCAAAAGAGTTCCCAAAGAGGGGGTATAGTGCATGTTTGATTTGTGGAAAAAAAAATTTTGGCTGAAAATCAGCCATTTTTCGCTTGGCCGGGTATTAGATTTTTTGACGTTTTCAGGTTTTGCGAAAAATCACTTAATTCTCCTACTTCTACATCTAGGGGGTTAAAACTATGTTGGAAAGCATCCCAAAAGAGTTCCAAAGAGGGGGTATAGTGCATGTTTGATTTGTGGAAAAAAAATTTTGGCTGAAAATCAGCCATTTTTGGCTTGGCCGGGTATTAGATTTTTTGACGTTTTCAGGTTTTGAGAAAAATCACTTAATTCTCCTACTTCTACATCTAGGGGGTTAAAACTATGTTGGAAAGCATCCCAAAAGAGTTCCCAAAGAGTGGGTATAGTGCGTGTTTGATTTGTAGCAAAAAAAATTTTGGCTTATAATCAGCCATTTTTGGCTTGGCCGGGTATTAGATTTTTTGACGTTTTCAGGTTTTGTGAAAAATCACTTAATTCTCCTACTTCTACATCTAGAGGGTTAAAACTATGTTGGAAAGCATCCCAAAAGAGTTCCCAAAGAGGGGGTATAGTGCGTGTTTGATTTGTGTAAAAAAAACTTTCCCTGAAAATCAGCCATTTTTGGTTTGGCCGGGTATTAGATTTTTGGACGTTTTCAGGTTTTGCGAAAAATCACTTAATTCTCCTACTTCTACATCTAGAGGGTTAAAACTATGTTGGAAAGTATCCCAAAAGAGTTCCCAAAGAGGGGGTATAGTGCATGTTTGATTTGTGGAAAAAAAATTTTTGGCTGAAAATCAGCCATTTTTGGCTTGGCCGGGTATTAGATTTTTTGACGTTTTCAGGTTTTGCGAAAATTCACTTGAATTCTCCTACTTCTACATCTAGAGGGTTAAAACTATGTTGGAAAGCATCCCAAAAGAGTTCCCAAAGAGGGGGTATAGTGTGTGTTTGATTTGTGGAAAAAAAAATTTGGCTGAAAATCAGCCATTTTTGGCTTGGCCGGGTATTAGATTTTTTGACGTTTTCAGGTTTTGCGAAAAATCACTTAATTCTCCTACTTCTACATCTAGAGGGTTAAAACTATGTTGGAAAGCATCCCAAAAGAGTTCCCAAAGAAGGGGTATAGTGCGTGTTTGATTTGTAGAAAAAAAAAATTTGGCTGAAAATCAGCCATTTTTGGCTTGGCCGGGTATTTGATTTTTTGACGTTTTCAGGTTTTGCAAAAAATCACTTAATTCTCCTACTTCTACATCTAGAGGGTTAAAACTATGTTGGAAAGCATCCCAAAAGAGTTCCCAAAGAGGGGGTATAGTGCATGTTTGATTTGTGGAAAAAAAAAATTTGGCTGAAAATCAGCCGTTTTTGGCTTGGCCGGTTATTAGATTTTTGACGTTTTCAGGTTTTGCGAAAAATCACTTAATTCTCCTACTTTTACATCTAGAGGGTTAAAACTATGTTGGAAAGCATCCCAAAAGAGTTCCCAAAGAGGGGGTATAGTGCGTGTTTGATTTGTGGAAAAAAAATTTTTGGCTGAAAATCAGCCATTTTTGGCTTGGCCGGGTATTAGATTTTTTGACGTTTTCAGGTTTTGCGAAAAATCACTTAATTCTCCTACTTCTACATCTAGAGGGTTAAAACTATGTTGGAAAGCATCTCAAAAGAGTTACCAAAGAGGGGGTATAGTGCCTGTTTGATTTGTGGAAAAAAATTTTTTGGATGAAAATCATCCATTTTTGGCTTGGCCGGGTATTAGATTTTTTCACGTTTTCAGGTTTTGCGAAAAATCACTGAATTTTCCTACTTCTACATCTAGAGGGTTAAAACTATGTTGGAAAGCATCCCAAAAGAGTTCCCAAAGAGGGGGTATAGTGCGTGTTTGATTTGTGGAAAAAAAATTTTTGGCTGAAATCTGCCAATTTTGGCTTGGCCGGGTATCAGATTTTTTGACGTTTTCAGGTTTTGCGATAAATCACTTAATTCCCCTACTTCTACATCTAGAGGGTTAAAACTATGTTGGAAAGCATCCCAAAAGAGTTCCCAAAGAGGGGGTATAGTGCATGTTTGATTTGTGGAAAAAAGTTTTTTGGCTAAAAATCAGCCATTTTTGGCTTGGCCGTGTATTAGATTTTTTGACGTTTACAGGTTTTGCGAAAAATCACTTAATTCTCCTACTTCTACATCTAGAGGGTTAAAACTATGTTGGAAAGCATCCCAAAAGAGTTCCCAAAGAGGGGGTATAGTGCGTGTTTGATTTGTGGAAAAAAAATTTTTGGCTGAAAATCAGCCATTTTTCGCTTGGCCGGGTATTAGATTTTTTGTAGTTTTCATGTTTTGCGAAAAATCACTTAATTCTCCTACTTCTACATCTAGAGGGTTAAAACTATGTTGGAAAGCATCCCAAAAGAGTTCCCAAAGAGGGGGTATAGTGCGTGTTTGATTTGTGGAAAAAAAAATTTTGGCTGAAAATCAGCCGTTTTTGGCTTGGCCGGGTATTAGATTTTTTGACGTTTTTAGGTTTTGCGAAAAATCACTTAATTCTCCTACTTTTACATCTAGAGGGTTAAAACTATGTTGGAAAGCATCCCAAACGAGTTCCCAAAGAGGGGGTATAGTGCGTGTTTGATTTGTGGGAAAAAAATTTTTGGCTGAAAATCAGCCATTTTTGTCTTGGCCGTGTATTAGATTTTTAGACGTTTTCAGGTTTTGCGAAAAATCACTTAATTCTCCTACTTCTACATCTAGGGGGTTAAAACTATGTTGGAAAGCATCCCAAAAGAGTTCCCAAAGAGGGGGTATAGTGCGTGTTTGATTTGTGGAAAAAAAATTTTTGGCTGAAAATCAGCCATTTTTGGCTTGGCCGGGTATTAGATTTTTTGACGTTTTCATGTTTTGCGAAAAATCACTTAATTCTCCTACTTCTACATCTAGAGGGTTAAAACTATGTTGGAAAGCATCCCAAAAGAGTTACCAAAGAGGGGGTATAGTGCCTGTTTGATTTGTGGAAATAAAAATTTTGGATGAAAATCATCCATTTTTGGCTTGGCCGGGTATTAGATTTTTTCACGTTTTCAGGTTTTGCGAAAAATCACTTAATTCCCCTACTTCTACATCTAGAGGGTTAAAACTATGTTGGAAAGCATCCCAAAAGAGTTCCCAAAGAGGGGGGGTATAGTGCGTGTTTGATTTGTGGAAAAAAAAATTATGGCTGAAATCTGCCAATTTTGGCTTGGCCGGGTATCAGATTTTTTAATGTTTTCAGGTTTTGCGATAAATCACTTAATTCCCCTACTTCTACATCTAGAGGGTTAAAACTATGTTGGAAAGCATCCCAAAAGAGTTCCCAAAGAGGGGGTATAGTGCGTGTTTGATTTGTGGAAAAAAAAATTTTGGCTGAAAATCAGCCATTTTTGGCTTGGCCGGCTGTTAGATTTTTTGACGTTTTCACGTTTTGCGAAAAATCACTTAATTCTCCTACTTCTACATCTAGAGGGTTAAAACTATGTTGGAAAGCATTCCAAAAGAGTTCCCAAAGAGGGGGTATAGTGCATGTTTGATTTGTGGAAAAAAAAATTTTGGCTGAAAATCAGCCATTTTTGGCTTGGCCGGGTATTAGATTTTTTGACGTTTTCAGGTTTTGCGAAAAATCACTTAATTCCCCTACTTCTACATCTAGAGGGTTAAAACTATGTTGGAAAGCATCCCAAAAGAGTTCCCAAAGAGGGGGTATAGTGCGTGTTTGATTTGTGTAAAAAAAAATTTTCCCTGAAAATCAGCCATTTTTGGCTTGGCTGGGTATTAGATTTTTGGACGTTTTCAGGTTTTGCGAAAAAACACTTAATTCTCCTACTTCTACATCTAGAGGGTTAAAACTATGTTGGAAAGTATCCCAAAAGAGTTCCCAAAGAGGGGGTATAGTGCATGTTTGATTTGTGGAAAAAAAATTTTTGGCTGAAAATCAGCCATTTTTGGCTTGGCCGAATATTAGATTTTTTGACGTTTTCAGGTTTTGCGAAAATTCACTGAATTCTCCTACTTCTACATCTAGAGGGTTAAAACTATGTTGGAAAGCATCCCAAAAGAGTTCCCAAAGAGGGGGTATAGTGTGTGTTTGATTTGTGGAAAAAAAATTTTGGCTGAAAATCAGCCATTTTTGGCTTGACCGGGTATTAGATTTTTTGACGTTTTCAGGTTTTGCGAAAAATCACTTAATTCTCCTACTTCTACATCTAGAGGGTTAAAACTATGTTGGAAAGCATCCCAAAAGAGTTCCCAAAGAGGGGGTATAGTGCGTGTTTGATTTGTAGAAAAAAAAAATTTGGCTGAAAATCAGCCATTTTTGGCTTGGCCGGGTATTTGATTTTTTGACGTTTTCAGGTTTTGCAAAAAATCACTTAATTCTCCTACTTCTACATCTAGAGGGTTAAAACTATGTTGGAAAGCATCCCAAAAGAGTTCTCAAAGAGGGGGTATAGTGCATGTTTGATTTGTGGAAAAAAAAATTTTGGCTGAAAATCAGCCGTTTTTGGCTTGGCCGGTTATTAGATTTTTTGACGTTTTCAGGTTTTGCGAAAAATCACTTAATTCTCCTACTTTTACATCTAGAGGGTTAAAACTATGTTGGAAAGCATCCCAAAAGAGTTCCCAAAGAGGGGGTATAGTGCGTGTTTGATTTGTGGGAAAAAAAATTTTGGCTGAAAATCAGCCATTTTTGTCTTGGCCGTGTATTAGATTTTTAGACGTTTTCAGGTTTTGCGAAAAATCACTTAATTCTCCTACTTCTACATCTAGGGGGTTAAAACTATGTTGAAAAGCATCCCAAAAGAGTTCCCAAAGAGGGGGTATAGTGCGTGTTTGATTTGTGGAAAAAAAATTTTGGCTGAAAATCAGCCATTTTTGGCTTGGCCGGGTATTAGATTTTTTGACGTTTTCAGGTTTTGCGAAAAATCACTTAATTCTCCTACTTCTACATCTAGAGGGTTAAAACTATGTTGGAAAGCATCCCAAAAGAGTTCCCAAAGAGGGGGTATAGTGCATGTTTGATTTGTGGAAAAAAGTTTTTTGGCTAAAAATCAGCCATTTTTGGCTTGGCCGTGTATTAGATTTTTTGACGTTTACAGGTTTTGCGAAAAATCACTTAATTCTCCTACTTCTACATCTAGAGGGTTAAAACTATGTTGGAAAGCATCCCAAAAGAGTTCCCAAAGAGGGGGTATAGTGCGTGTTTGATTTGTGGAAAAAAATTTTTTGCCTGAAAATCAGCCATTTTTGGCTTGGCCGGGTATTAGATTTTTTGACGTTTTCAGGTTTTGCGAAAAATCACTGAATTCTCCTACTTCTACATCTAGAGGGTTAAAACTATGTTGGAAAGCATCCCAAAAGAGTTCCCAAAGAGGGGGTATAGTGCGTGTTTGATTTGTGGAAAAAAAAATTTTGGCTGAAAATCAGCCATTTTTGGCTTGGCCGGCTGTTAGATTTTTTGACGTTTTCACGTTTTGCGAAAAATCACTTAATTCTCCTACTTCTACATCTAGAGGGTTAAAACTATGTTGGAAAGCATTCCAAAAGAGTTCCCAAAGAGGGGGTATAGTGCATGTTTGATTTGTGGAAAAAAAAATTTTGGCTGAAAATCAGCCGTTTTTCGCTTGGCCGGGTATTAGATTTTTTGACGTTTTCAGGTTTTGCGAAAAATCACTTAATTCTCCTACTTCTACATCTAGGGGGTTAAAACTATGTTGGAAAGCATCCCAAAAGAGTTCCAAAGAGGGGGTATAGTGCATGTTTGATTTGTGGAAAAAAAATTTTGGCTGAAAATCAGCCATTTTTGGCTTGGCCGGGTATTAGATTTTTTGACGTTTTCAGGTTTTGAGAAAAATCACTTAATTCTCCTACTTCTACATCTAGGGGGTTAAAACTATGTTGGAAAGCATCCCAAAAGAGTTCCCAAAGAGTGGGTATAGTGCGTGTTTGATTTGTAGCAAAAAAAATTTTGGCTTATAATCAGCCATTTTTGGCTTGGCCGGGTATTAGATTTTTTGACGTTTTCAGGTTTTGTGAAAAATCACTTAATTCTCCTACTTCTACATCTAGAGGGTTACAACTATGTTGGAAAGCATCCCAAAAGAGTTCCCAAAGAGGGGGTATAGTGCGTGTTTGATTTGTGTAAAAAAAAACTTTCCCTGAAAATCAGCCATTTTTGGCTTGGCCGGGTATTAGATTTTTGGACGTTTTCAGGTTTTGCGAAAAATCACTTAATTCTCCTACTTCTACATCTAGAGGGTTAAAACTATGTTGGAAAGTATCCCAAAAGAGTTCCCAAAGAGGGGGTATAGTGCATGTTTGATTTGTGGAAAAAAAAATTTTGGCTGAAAATCAGCCATTTTTGGCTTGGCCGGGTATTAGATTTTTTGACGTTTTCAGGTTTTGCGAAAATACACTTGAATTCTCCTACTTCTACATCTAGAGGGTTAAAACTATGTTGGAAAGCATCCCAAAAGAGTTCCCAAAGAGGGGGTATAGTGTGTGTTTGATTTGTGGAAAAAAAAATTTGGCTGAAAATCAGCCATTTTTGGCTTGGCCGGGTATTAGATTTTTTGACGTTTTCAGGTTTTGCGAAAAATCACTTAATTCTCCTACTTCTACATATAGAGGGTTAAAACTATGTTGGAAAGCATCCCAAAAGAGTTCCCAAAGAAGGGGTATAGTGCGTGTTTGATTTGTAGAAAAAAAAAATTTGGCTGAAAATCAGCCATTTTTGGCTTGGCCGGGTATTTGATTTTTTGACGTTTTCAGGTTTTGCAAAAATCACTTAATTCTCCTACTTCTACATCTAGAGGGTTAAAACTATGTTGGAAAGCATCCCAAAAGAGTTCCCAAAGAGGGGGTATAGTGCATGTTTGATTTGTGGAAAAAAAATTTTTGGCTGAAAATCAGCCGTTTTTGGCTTGGCCGGGTATTAGATTTTTTGACGTTTTCAGGTTTTGCGAAAAATCACTTAATTCTCCTACTTTTACATCTAGAGGGTTAAAACTATGTTGGAAAGCATCCCAAAAGAGTTCCCAAAGAGGGGGTATAGTGCGTGTTTGATTTGTGGGAAAAAAAATTTTGGCTGAAAATCAGCCATTTTTGTCTTGGCCGTGTATTAGATTTTTAGACGTTTTCAGGTTTTGCGAAAAATCACTTAATTCTCCTACTTCTACATCTAGGGGGTTAAAACTATGTTGAAAAGCATCCCAAAAGAGTTCCCAAAGAGGGGGTATAGTGCGTGTTTGATTTGTGGAAAAAAAAATTTTGGCTGAAAATCAGCCATTTTTGGCTTGGCCGGGTATTAGATTTTTTGACGTTTTCAGGTTTTGCGAAAAATCACTTAATTCTCCTACTTCTACATCTAGAGGGTTAAAACTATGTTGGAAAGCATCTCAAAAGAGTTACCAAAGAGGGGGTATAGTGCCTGTTTGATTTGTGGGAAAAAATTTTTTGGATGAAAATCATCCATTTTTGGCTTGGCCGGGTATTAGATTTTTTCACGTTTTCAGGTTTTGCGAAAAATCACTGAATTTTCCTACTTCTACATCTAGAGGGTTAAAACTATGTTGGAAAGCATCCCAAAAGAGTTCCCAAAGAGGGGGTATAGTGCGTGTTTGATTTGTGGAAAAAAAATTTTTGGCTGAAATCTGCCAATTTTTGCTTGGCCGGGTATCAGATTTTTTGACGTTTTCAGGTTTTGCGATAAATCACTTAATTCCCCTACTTCTACATCTAGAGGGTTAAAACTATGTTGGAAAGCATCCCAAAAGAGTTCCCAAAGAGGGGGTATAGTGCATGTTTGATTTGTGGAAAAAAGTTTTTTGGCTAAAAATCAGCCATTTTTGGCTTGGCCGTGTATTAGATTTTTTGACGTTTACAGGTTTTGCGAAAAATCACTTAATTCTCCTACTTCTACATCTAGAGGGTTAAAACTATGTTGGAAAGCATCCCAAAAGAGTTCCCAAAGAGGGGGTATAGTGCGTGTTTGATTTGTGGAAAAAAAAATTTTGGCTGAAAATCAGCCATTTTTCGCTTGGCCGGGTATTAGATTTTTTGTAGTTTTCAGGTTTTGCGAAAAATCACTTAATTCTCCTACTTCTACATCTAGAGGGTTAAAACTATGTTGGAAAGCATCCCAAAAGAGTTCCCAAAGAGGGGGTATAGTGCGTGTTTGATTTGTGGAAAAAAATTTTTTGCCTGAAAATCAGCCATTTTTGGCTTGGCCGGGTATTAGATTTTTTGACGTTTTCAGGTTTTGCGAAAAATCACTGAATTCTCCTACTTCTACATCTAGAGGGTTAAAACTATGTTGGAAAGCATCCCAAAAGAGTTCCCAAAGAGGGGGTATAGTGCGTGTTTGATTTGTGGAAAAAAAAATTTTGGCTGAAAATCAGCCATTTTTGGCTTGGCCGGCTGTTAGATTTTTTGACGTTTTCACGTTTTGCGAAAAATCACTTATTTCTCCTACTTCTACATCTAGAGGGTTAAAACTATGTTGGAAAGCATCTAAAAAGAGTTACCAAAGAGGGGGTATAGTGCCTGATTGATTTGTGGAAAAAAAATTTTTGGATGAAAATCATCCATTTTTGGCTTGGCCGGGCATTAGATTTTTTCATGTTTTCAGGTTTTGCGAAAAATCACTTAATTCTCCTACTTCTACATCTAGGGGGTTAAAACTATGTTGGAAAGCATCCCAAAAGAGTTCCAAAGAGGGGGTATAGTGCATGTTTGATTTGTGGAAAAAAATTTTGGCTGAAAATCAGCCATTTTTGGCTTGGCCGGGTATTAGATTTTTTGACGTTTTCAGGTTTTGAGAAAAATCACTTAATTCTCCTACTTCTACATCTAGGGGGTTAAAACTATGTTGGAAAGCATCCCAAAAGAGTTCCCAAAGAGTGGGTATAGTGCGTGTTTGATTTGTAGCAAAAAAAATTTTGGCTTATAATCAGCCATTTTTGGCTTGGCCGGGTATTAGATTTTTTGACGTTTTCAGGTTTTGTGAAAAATCACTTAATTCTCCTACTTCTACATCTAGAGGGTTAAAACTATGTTGGAAAGCATCCCAAAAGAGTTCCCAAAGAGGGGGTATAGTGCATGTTTGATTTGTGGAAAAAAAATTTTTGGCTGAAAATCAGCCATTTTTGGCTTGGCCGGGTATTAGATTTTTTGACGTTTTCAGGTTTTGCGAAAATTCACTGAATTCTCCTACTTCTACATCTAGAGGGTTAAAACTATGTTGGAAAGCATCCCAAAAGAGTTCCCAAAGAGGGGGTATAGTGCATGTTTGATTTGTGGAAAAAAAAATTTTGGCTGAAAATCAGCCATTTTTCGCTTGGCCGGGTATTAGATTTTTTGACGTTTTCAGGTTTTGCGAAAAATCACTTAATTCTCCTACTTCTACATAAAGGGGGTTAAAACTATGTTGGAAAGCATCCCAAAAGAGTTCCAAAGAGGGGGTATAGTGCATGTTTGATTTGTGGAAAAAAAATTTTGGCTGAAAATCAGCCATTTTTGGCTTGGCCGGGTATTAGATTTTTTGACGTTTTCAGGTTTTGAGAAAAATCACTTAATTCTCCTACTTCTACATCTAGGGGGTTAAAACTATGTTGGAAAGCATCCCAAAAGAGTTCCCAAAGAGTGGGTATAGTGCGTGTTTGATTTGTAGCAAAAAAAAATTTTGGCTTATAATCAGCCATTTTTGGCTTGGCCGGGTATTAGATTTTTTGACGTTTTCAGGTTTTGCGAAAAATCACTGAATTCTCCTACTTCTACATCTAGAGGGTTAAAACTATGTTGGAAAGCATCCCAAAAGAGTTCCCAAAGAGGGGGTATAGTGCGTGTTTGATTTGTGTAAAAAAAATTTTTCCCTGAAAATCAGCCATTTTTGGCTTGGCCGGGTATTAGATTTTTGGACGTTTTCAGGTTTTGCGAAAAATCACTTAATTCTCCTACTTCTACATCTAGAGGGTTAAAACTATGTTGGAAAGTATCCCAAAAGAGTTCCCAAAGAGGGTGTATAGTGCATGTTTGATTTGTGGAAAAAAAAATTTTGGCTGAAAATCAGCAATTTTTGGCTTGGCCGGGTATTAGATTTTTTGACGTTTTCAGGTTTTGCGAAAATTCACTGAATTCTCCTACTTCTACATCTAGAGGGTTAAAACTATGTTGGAAAGCATCCCAAAAGAGTTCCCAAAGAGGGGGTATAGTGTGTGTTTGATTTGTGGAAAAAAAATTTTGGCTGAAAATCAGCCATTTTTGGCTTGGCCGGGATTAGATTTTTTGACGTTTTCAGGTTTTGCGAAAAATCACTTAATTCTCCTACTTCTACATCTAGAGGGTTAAAACTATGTTGGAAAGCATCCCAAAAGAGTTCCCAAAGAGGGGGTATAGTGCGTGTTTGATTTGTGGAAAAAAATTTTTTGCCTGAAAATCAGCCATTTTTGGCTTGGCCAGGTATTAGATTTTTTGACGTTTTCAGGTTTTGCGAAAAATCACTGAATTCTCCTACTTCTACATCTAGAGGGTTAAAACTATGTTGGAAAGCATCCCAAAAGAGTTCCCAAAGAGGGGGTATAGTGCGTGTTTGATTTGTGGGAAAAGAAATTTTGGCTGAAAATCAGCCATTTTTGGCTTGGCCGGGTATTAGATTTTTTGACGTTTTCAGGTTTTGCGAAAAATCACTTAATTCTCCTACTTCTACATCTAGAGGGTTAAAACTATGTTGGAAAGCATCCCAAAAGAGTTCCCAAAGAGGGGGTATAGTGCGTGTTTGATTTGTGGGAAAAAAAATTTTAGCTGAAAATCAGCCATTTTTGTCTTGGCCGGGTATTAGATTTTTTTACGTTTTCAGGTTTTGCGAAAAATCAATTAATTCTCCTACTTCTAAATCTAGAGGGTTAAAACTATGTTGGAAAGCATTCCAAAAGAGTTCCCAAAGAGGGGGTATAGTGCGTGTTTGATTTGTGGAAAAAAAACATTTTGGCTGAAAATCAGCCATTTTTGGCTTGGCCGGGATTAGATTTTTTGACGTTTTCAGGTTTTGCGAAAAATCACTTAATTCTCCTACTTCTACATCTAGAAGGTTAAAACTATGTTGGAAAGCATTCCAAAAGAGTTCCCAAAGAGGGGGTATAGTGCATGTTTGATTCGTGGAAAAAAAATTTTTGGCTGAAAATCAGCCATTTTTGGTTTGGCCAGCTGTTAGATTTTTTGACGTTTTCAGGTTTTGCAAAAAATCACTTAATTCTCCTACTTCTACATCTAGAGGGTTAAAACTATGTTGGAAAGCATCCCAAAAGAGTTTCCAAGGAGGGGGTATAGTGTGTGTTTGATTTGTGGAAAAAAAAATTTTGGATGAAAATCAGCCAATTTTGGCTTGGCCGGGTATTAGATTTTTTGACGTTTTCAGGTTTTGCGAAAAATCACTTAATTCTCCTACTTCTACATGTAGGGGGTTAAAACTATGTTGGAAAGCATCCCAAAAGAGTTCCAAAGAGGGGGTATAGTGCATGTTTGATTTGTGGAAAAAAAATTTTGGCTGAAAATCAGCCATTTTTGGCTTGACCGGGTATTAGATTTTTTGACGTTTTCAGGTTTTGAGAAAAATCACTTAATTCTCCTACTTCTACATCTAAGGGGGTTAAAACTATGTTGGAAAGCATCCCAAAAGAGTTCCCAAAGAGTGAGTATAGTGCGTGTTTGATTTGTAGCAAAAAAAATTTTGGCTTATAATCAGCCATTTTTGGCTTGGCCGGGTATTAGATTTTTTGACGTTTTCAGGTTTTGCGAAAAATCACTTAATTCTCCTACTTCTACATCTAGAGGGTTAAAACTATGTTGGAAAGCATCCCAAAAGAGTTCCCAAAGAGGGGGTATAGTGCGTGTTTGATTTGTGTAAAAAAAAAATTTCCCTGAAAATCAGCCATTTTTGGCTAGGCAGGGTATTAGATTTTTTGTCGTCTTCAGGTTTTGCGAAAATTCACTGAATTCTCCTACTTCTACATCTAGAGGGTTAAAACTATGTTGGAAAGCATCCCAAAAGAGTTCCCAAAGAGGGGGTATAGTGCGTGTTTGATTTGTAGAAAAAAAAAATTTGGCTGAAAATCAGCCATTTTTGGCTTGGCCGGGTATTTGATTTTTTGACGTTTTCAGGTTTTGCGAAAAATCACTTAATTCTCCTACTTCTACATCTAGAGGGTTAAAACTATGTTGGAAAGCATCCCAAAAGAGTTCCCAAAGAGGGGGTATAGTGCATGTTTGATTTGTGGAAAAAAAAATTTTGGCTGAAAATCAGCCGTTTTTGGCTTGGCCGGGTATTAGATTTTTTGACGTTTTCAGGTTTTGCGAAAAATCACTTAATTCTCCTACTTTACATCTAGAGGGTTAAAACTATGTTGGAAAGCATCCCAAAAGAGTTCCCAAAGAGTGAGTATAGTGCGTGTTTGATTTGTAGCAAAAAAAATTTTGGCTTATAATCAGCCATTTTTGGCTTGGCCGGGTATTAGATTTTTTGATGTTTTCAGGTTTTGCGAAAATTCACTGAATTCTCCTACTTCTACATCTAGAGGGTTAAAACTATGTTGGAAAGCATCCCAAAAGAGTTCCCAAAGAGGGGGTATAGTGCGTGTTTGATTTGTGTAAAAAAAAAATTTCCCTGAAAATCAGCCATTTTTGGCTAGGCAGGGTATTAGATTTTTTGTCGTTTTCAGGTTTTGCGAAAATTCACTGAATTCTCCTACTTCTACATCTAGAGGGTTAAAACTATGTTGGAAAGCATCCCAAAAGAGTTCCCAAAGAGGGGGTATAGTGCGTGTTTGATTTGTAGAAAAAAAAATTTGGCTGAAAATCAGCCATTTTTGGCTTGGCCGGGTATTTGATTTTTTGACGTTTTCAGGTTTTGCGAAAAATCACTTAATTCTCCTACTTCTACATCTAGAGGGTTAAAACTATGTTGGAAAGCATCCCAAAAGAGTTCCCAAAGAGGGGGTATAGTGCATGTTTGATTTGTGGAAAAAAAAATTTTGGCTGAAAATCAGCCGTTTTTGGCTTGGCCGGGTATTAGATTTTTTGACGTTTTCAGGTTTTGCGAAAATTCACTTAATTCTCCTACTTTACATCTAGAGGGTTAAAACTATGTTGGAAAGCATCCCAAAAGAGTTCCCAAAGAGGGGGTATAGTGCGTGTTTGATTTGTGGAAAATAAAATTTTGGCTGAAAATCAGCCATTTTTGGCTTGGCCGGCTGTTAGATTTTTTGACGTTTTCACGTTTTGCAAAAAATCACTTAATTCTCCTACTTCTACATCTAGAGGGTTAAAACTATGTTGGAAAGCATTCCAAAAGAGTTCCCAAAGAGGGGGTATAGTGTGTGTTTGATTTGTGGAAAAAAAATTTTTGGATGAAAATCAGCCAATTTTGGCTTGGCCGGGTATTAGATTTTTTGACGTTTTCAGGTTTTGCGAAAAATCACTTAAGTCTCCTATTTCTACATGTAGGGGGTTAAAACTATGTTGGAAAGCATCCCAAAAGAGTTCCAAAGAGGGGGTATAGTGCATGTTTGATTTGTGGAAAAAAAATTTTGGCTGAAAATCAGCCATTTTTGGCTTGGCCGGGTATTAGATTTTTTGACGTTTTCAGGTTTTGAGAAAAATCACTTAATTCTCCTACTTCTACATCTAGGGGGTTAAAACTATGTTGGAAAGCATCCCAAAAGAGTTCCCAAAGAGTGGGTATAGTGCGTGTTTGATTTGTAGCAAAAAAAATTTTGGCTTATAATCAGCCATTTTTGGCTTGGCCGGGTATTAGATTTTTTGACGTTTTCAGGTTTTGCGAAAAATCACTTAATTCTCCTACTTCTACATCTAGAGGGTTAAAACTATGTTGGAAAGCATCCCAAAAGAGTTCCCAAAGAGGGGGTATAGTGCGTGTTTGATTTGTGTAAAAAAAAATTTTCCCTGAAAATCAGCCATTTTTGGCTTGGCCGGGTATTCGATTTTTGGACGTTTTCAGGTTTTGCGAAAAATCACTTAATTCTCCTACTTCTACATCTAGAGGGTTAAAACTATGTTGGAAAGTATCCCAAAAGAGTTCCCAAAGAGGGGGTATAGTGCATGTTTGATTTGTGGAAAAAAAAATTTTGGCTGAAAATCAGCCATTTTTGGCTAGGCAGGGTATTAGATTTTTTGACGTTTTCAGGTTTTGCGAAAATTCACTGAATTCTCCTACTTCTACATCTAGAGGGTTAAAACTATGTTGGAAAGCATCCCAAAAGAGTTCCCAAAGAGGGGGTATAGTGTGTGTTTGATTTGTGGAAAAAAAAATTTTGGCTGAAAATCAGCCATTTTTGGTTTGGCCGGGTATTAGATTTTTTGACGTTTTCAGGTTTTGCGAAAAATCACTTAATTCTCCTACTTCTACATCTAGAGGGTTAAAACTATGTTGGAAAGCATCCCAAAAGAGTTTCCAAGGAGGGGGTATAGTGTGTGTTTGATTTGTGGAAAAAAAAATTTTGGATGAAAATCAGCCAATTTTGGCTTGGCCGGGTATTAGATTTTTTGACGTTTTCAGGTTTTGCGAAAAATCACTTAATTCTCCTACTTCTACATGTAGGGGGTTAAAACTATGTTGGAAAGCATCCCAAAAGAGTTCCAAAGAGGGGGTATAGTGCATGTTTGATTTGTGGAAAAAAAATTTTGGCTGAAAATCAGCCATTTTTGGCTTGGCCGGGTATTAGATTTTTTGACGTTTTCAGGTTTTGAGAAAAATCACTTAATTCTCCTACTTCTACATCTAGGGGGTTAAAACTATGTTGGAAAGCATCCCAAAAGAGTTCCCAAAGAGGGGGTATAGTGCGTGTTTGATTTGTAGAAAAAAAAATTTGGCTGAAAATCAGCCATTTTTGGCTTGGCCGGGTATTTGATTTTTTGACGTTTTCAGGTTTTGCGAAAAATCACTTAATTCTCCTACTTCTACATCTAGAGGGTTAAAACTATGTTGGAAAGCATCCCAAAAGAGTTCCCAAAGAGGGGGTATAGTGCATGTTTGATTTGTGGAAAAAAAAATTTTGGCTGAAAATCAGCCGTTTTTGGCTTGGCCGGGTATTAGATTTTTTGACGTTTTCAGGTTTTGCGAAAATTCACTTAATTCTCCTACTTTACATCTAGAGGGTTAAAACTATGTTGGAAAGCATCCCAAAAGAGTTCCCAAAGAGGGGGTATAGTGCGTGTTTGATTTGTGGAAAATAAAATTTTGGCTGAAAATCAGCCATTTTTGGCTTGGCCGGCTGTTAGATTTTTTGACGTTTTCACGTTTTGCAAAAAATCACTTAATTCTCCTACTTCTACATCTAGAGGGTTAAAACTATGTTGGAAAGCATTCCAAAAGAGTTCCCAAAGAGGGGGTATAGTGTGTGTTTGATTTGTGGAAAAAAAATTTTTGGATGAAAATCAGCCAATTTTGGCTTGGCCGGGTATTAGATTTTTTGACGTTTTCAGGTTTTGCGAAAAATCACTTAAGTCTCCTATTTCTACATGTAGGGGGTTAAAACTATGTTGGAAAGCATCCCAAAAGAGTTCCAAAGAGGGGGTATAGTGCATGTTTGATTTGTGGAAAAAAAATTTTGGCTGAAAATCAGCCATTTTTGGCTTGGCCGGGTATTAGATTTTTTGACGTTTTCAGGTTTTGAGAAAAATCACTTAATTCTCCTACTTCTACATCTAGGGGGTTAAAACTATGTTGGAAAGCATCCCAAAAGAGTTCCCAAAGAGTGGGTATAGTGCGTGTTTGATTTGTAGCAAAAAAAATTTTGGCTTATAATCAGCCATTTTTGGCTTGGCCGGGTATTAGATTTTTTGACGTTTTCAGGTTTTGCGAAAAATCACTTAATTCTCCTACTTCTACATCTAGAGGGTTAAAACTATGTTGGAAAGCATCCCAAAAGAGTTCCCAAAGAGGGGGTATAGTGCGTGTTTGATTTGTGTAAAAAAAAATTTTCCCTGAAAATCAGCCATTTTTGGCTTGGCCGGGTATTCGATTTTTGGACGTTTTCAGGTTTTGCGAAAAATCACTTAATTCTCCTACTTCTACATCTAGAGGGTTAAAACTATGTTGGAAAGTATCCCAAAAGAGTTCCCAAAGAGGGGGTATAGTGCATGTTTGATTTGTGGAAAAAAAAATTTTGGCTGAAAATCAGCCATTTTTGGCTAGGCAGGGTATTAGATTTTTTGACGTTTTCAGGTTTTGCGAAAATTCACTGAATTCTCCTACTTCTACATCTAGAGGGTTAAAACTATGTTGGAAAGCATCCCAAAAGAGTTCCCAAAGAGGGGGTATAGTGTGTGTTTGATTTGTGGAAAAAAAAATTTTGGCTGAAAATCAGCCATTTTTGGTTTGGCCGGGTATTAGATTTTTTGACGTTTTCAGGTTTTGCGAAAAATCACTTAATTCTCCTACTTCTACATCTAGAGGGTTAAAACTATGTTGGAAAGCATCCCAAAAGAGTTTCCAAGGAGGGGGTATAGTGTGTGTTTGATTTGTGGAAAAAAAAATTTTGGATGAAAATCAGCCAATTTTGGCTTGGCCGGGTATTAGATTTTTTGACGTTTTCAGGTTTTGCGAAAAATCACTTAATTCTCCTACTTCTACATGTAGGGGGTTAAAACTATGTTGGAAAGCATCCCAAAAGAGTTCCAAAGAGGGGGTATAGTGCATGTTTGATTTGTGGAAAAAAAATTTTGGCTGAAAATCAGCCATTTTTGGCTTGGCCGGGTATTAGATTTTTTGACGTTTTCAGGTTTTGAGAAAAATCACTTAATTCTCCTACTTCTACATCTAGGGGGTTAAAACTATGTTGGAAAGCATCCCAAAAGAGTTCCCAAAGAGTGGGTATAGTGCGTGTTTGATTTGTAGCAAAAAATTTTTTTGCTTATAATCAGCCATTTTTGGCTTGGCCGGGTATTAGATTTTTTGACGTTTTCAGGTTTTGCGAAAAATCACTTAATTCTCCTACTTCTACATCTAGAGGGTTAAAACTATGTTGGAAAGCATCCCAAAAGAGTTCCCAAAGAGGGGGTATAGTGCGTGTTTGATTTGTGTAAAAAAAATTTTTCCCTGAAAATCAGCCATTTTTGGCTTGGCCGGGTATTAGATTTTTGGACGTTTTCAGGTTTTGCGAAAAATCACTTAATTCTCCTACTTCTACATCTAGAGGGTTAAAACTATGTTGGAAAGTATCCCAAAAGAGTTCCCAAAGAGGGGGTATAGTGCATGTTTGATTTGTGGAAAAAAAAATTTTGGCTGAAAATCAGCCGTTTTTGGCTTGGCCGGGTATTAGATTTTTTGACGTTTTCAGGTTTTGCGAAAAATCACTTAATTCTCCTACTTTTACATCTAGAGGGTTAAAACTATGTTGGAAAGCATCCCAAGAGAGTTCCAAAAGAGGGGGTATAGTGCGTGTTTGATTTGTGGAAAAAAAAATTTTGGCTGAAAATCAGCCATTTTTGGCTAGGCAGGGTATTAGATTTTTTGACGTTTTCAGGTTTTGCGAAAATTCACTGAATTCTCCTACTTTTACATCTAGAGGGTTAAAACTATGTTGGAAAGCATCCCAAAAGAGTTCCCAAAGAGGGGGTATAGTGTGTGTTTGATTTGTGGAAAAAAAATTTTGGCTGAAAATCAGCCATTTTTGGCTTGGCCGGGTATTAGATTTTTTGACGTTTTCAGGTTTTGCGAAAAATCACTTAATTCTCCTACTTCTACATCTAGAGGGTTAAAACTATGTTGGAAAGCATCCCAAAAGAGTTCCCAAAGAGGGGGTATAGTGCGTGTTTGATTTGTAGAAAAAAAAAATTTGGCTGAAAATCAGCCATTTTTGGCTTGGCCGGGTATTTGATTTTTTGACGTTTTCAGGTTTTGCGAAAAATCACTTAATTCTCCTACTTCTACATCTAGAGGGTTAAAACTATGTTGGAAAGCATCCCAAAAGAGTTCCCAAAGAGGGGGTATAGTGCATGTTTGATTTGTGTAAAAAAAAATTTTGGCTGAAAATCAGCCGTTTTTGGCTTGGCCGGGTATTAGATTTTTTGACGTTTTCAGGTTTTGCGAAAAATCACTTAATTCTCCTACTTTTACATCTAGATGGTTAAAACTATGTTGGAAAGCATCCCAAAAGAGTTCCCAAAGAGGGGGTATAGTGCGTGTTTGATTTGTGGGACAAAAAATTTTGGCTGAAAATCAGCCATTTTTGTCTTGGCCGTGTATTAGATTTTTAGACGTTTTCAGGTTTTGCGAAAAATCACTTAATTCTCCTACTTCTACATCTAGAGGGTTAAAACTATGTTGGAAAGCATCCCAAAAGAGTTCCCAAAGAGGGGGTATAGTGCATGTTTGATTTGTGGAAAAAAGTTTTTTGGCTAAAAATCAGCCATTTTTGGCTTGGCCGGGTATTAGATTTTTTGACGTTTTCAGGTTTTGCGAAAATTCACTGAATTCTCCTACTTCTACATCTAGAGGGTTAAAACTATGTTGGAAAGCATCCCAAAAGAGTTCCCAAAGAGGGGGTATAGTGTGTGTTTGATTTGTGGAAAAAAAATTTTGGCTGAAAATCAGCCATTTTTGGCTTGGCCGGGTATTAGATTTTTCGACGTTTTCAGGTTTTGCGAAAAATCACTTAATTCTCCTACTTCTACATCTAGAGGGTTAAAACTATGTTGGAAAGCATCCCAAAAGAGTTCCCAAAGAGGGGGTATAGTGCGTGTTTGATTTGTAGAAAAAAAAAATTTGGCTGAAAATCAGCCATTTTTGGCTTGGCCGGGTATTTGATTTTTTGACGTTTTCAGGTTTTGCGAAAAATCACTTAATTCTCCTACTTCTACATCTAGAGGGTTAAAACTATGTTGGAAAGCATCCCAAAAGAGTTCCCAAAGAGGGGGTATAGTGCATGTTTGATTTGTGGAAAAAAAATTTTGGCTGAAAATCAGCCGTTTTTGGCTTGGCCGGGTATTAGATTTTTTGACGTTTTCAGGTTTTGCGAAAAATCACTTAATTCTCCTACTTCTACATCTAGAGGGTTAAAACTATGTTGGAAAGCATCCCAAAAGAGTTCCCAAAGAGGGGGTATAGTGCGTGTTTGATTTGTGGAAAATAAAATTTTGGCTGAAAATCAGCCATTTTTGGCTTGGCCGGGTATTAGATTTTTTGACGTTTTCAGGTTTTGCGAAAAATCACTTAATTCTCCTACTTCTACATCTAGGGTGTTAAAACTATGTTGGAAAGCATCCCAAAAGAGTTCCCAAAGGGTGGGTATAGTGCGTGTTTGATTTGTGGCAAAAAAAAATTTGGCTTATAATCAGCCATTTTTCGCTTGGCCGGGTATTAGATTTTTTGACGTTTTCAGATTTTGCGAAAAATCACTTAATTCTCCTACTTCTACATCTAGAGGGTTAAAACTATGTTGGAAAGCATCCCAAAAGAGTTCCCAAAGAGGGGGTATAGTGCGAGTTTGATTTGTGGAAAAAAAATTTTTGGCTGAAAATCAGCCATTTTTGGCTTGGCCAGCTGTTAGATTTTTTGACGTTTTCACATTTTGCAAAAAATCACTTAATTCTCCTACTTCTACATCTAGAAGGTTAAAACTATGTTGGAAAGCATTCCAAAAGAGTTCCCAAAGAGGGGGTATAGTGCATGTTTGATTCGTGGAAAAAAAATTTTTGGCTGAAAATCAGCCATTTTTGGTTTGGCCGGGTATTAGATTTTTTGACGTTTTCAGGTTTTGCGAAAAATCACTTAATTCTCCTACTTTTACATCTAGATGGTTAAAACTATGTTGGAAAGCATCCCAAAAGAGTTCCCAAAGAGGGGGTATAGTGCGTGTTTGATTTGTGGGACAAAAAATTTTGGCTGAAAATCAGCCATTTTTGTCTTGGCCGTGTATTAGATTTTTAGACGTTTTCAGGTTTTGCGAAAAATCACTTAATTCTCCTACTTCTACATCTAGAGGGTTAAAACAATGTTGGAAAGCATCCCAAAAGAGTTCCCAAAGAGGGGGTATAGTGCATGTTTGATTTGTGGAAAAAAGTTTTTTGGCTAAAAATCAGCCATTTTTGGCTTGGCCGGGTATTAGATTTTTTGACGTTTTCAGGTTTTGCGAAAATTCACTGAATTCTCCTACTAATACATCTAGAGGGTTAAAACTATGTTGGAAAGCATCCCAAAAGAGTTCCCAAAGAGGGGGTATAGTGTGTGTTTGATTTGTGGAAAAAAAATTTTGGCTGAAAATCAGCCATTTTTGGCTTGGCCGGGTATTAGATTTTTCGACGTTTTCAGGTTTTGCGAAAAATCACTTAATTCTCCTACTTCTACATCTAGAGGGTTAAAACTATGTTGGAAAGCATCCCAAAAGAGTTCCCAAAGAGGGGGTATAGTGCGTGTTTGATTTGTAGAAAAAAAAAATTTGGCTGAAAATCAGCCATTTTTGGCTTGGCCGGGTATTTGATTTTTTGACGTTTTCAGGTTTTGCGAAAAATCACTTAATTCTCCTACTTCTACATCTAGAGGGTTAAAACTATGTTGGAAAGCATCCCAAAAGAGTTCCCAAAGAGGGGGTATAGTGCATGTTTGATTTGTGGAAAAAAAAATTTTGGCTGAAAATCAGCCGTTTTTGGCTTGGCCGGGTATTAGATTTTTTGACGTTTTCAGGTTTTGCGAAAAATCACTTAATTCTCCTACTTCTACATCTAGAGGGTTAAAACTATGTTGGAAAGCATCCCAAAAGAGTTCCCAAAGAGGGGGTATAGTGCGTGTTTGATTTGTGGAAAATAAAATTTTGGCTGAAAATCAGCCATTTTTGGCTTGGCCGGGTATTAGATTTTTTGACGTTTTCAGGTTTTGCGAAAAATCACTTAATTCTCCTACTTCTACATCTAGGGTGTTAAAACTATGTTGGAAAGCATCCCAAAAGAGTTCCCAAAGGGTGGGTATAGTGCGTGTTTGATTTGTGGCAAAAAAAAATTTGGCTTATAATCAGCCATTTTTCGCTTGGCCGGGTATTAGATTTTTTGACGTTTTCAGATTTTGCGAAAAATCACTTAATTCTCCTACTTCTACATCTAGAGGGTTAAAACTATGTTGGAAAGCATCCCAAAAGAGTTCCCAAAGAGGGGGTATAGTGCGAGTTTGATTTGTGGAAAAAAAATTTTTGGCTGAAAATCAGCCATTTTTGGCTTGGCCAGCTGTTAGATTTTTTGACGTTTTCACATTTTGCAAAAAATCACTTAATTCTCCTACTTCTACATCTAGAAGGTTAAAACTATGTTGGAAAGCATTCCAAAAGAGTTCCCAAAGAGGGGGTATAGTGCATGTTTGATTCGTGGAAAAAAAATTTTTGGCTGAAAATCAGCCATTTTTGGTTTGGCCGGGTATTAGATTTTTTGACGTTTTCAGGTTTTGCGAAAAATCACTTAATTCTCCTACTTCTACATCTAGAGGGTTAAAACTATGTTGGAAAGCATCCCAAAAGAGTTTCCAAGGAGGGGGTATAGTGTGTGTTTGATTTGTGGAAAAAAAATTTTTGGATGAAAATCAGCCAATTTTGGCTTGGCCGGGTATTAGATTTTTTGACGTTTTCAGGTTTTGCGAAAAATCACTTAATTCTCCTACTTCTACATGTAGGGGGTTAAAACTATGTTGGAAAGCATCCCAAAAGAGTTCCAAAGAGGGGGTATAGTGCATGTTTGATTTGTGGAAAAAAAATTTTGGCTGAAAATCAGCCATTTTTGGCTTGGCCGGGTATTAGATTTTTTGACGTTTTCAGGTTTTGAGAAAAATCACTTAATTCTCCTACTTCTACATCTAGGGGGTTAAAACTATGTTGGAAAGCATCCCAAAAGAGTTCCCAAAGAGTGAGTATAGTGCGTGTTTGATTTGTAGCAAAAAAAATTTTGGCTTATAATCAGCCATTTTTGGCTTGGCCGGGTATTAGATTTTTTGACGTTTTCAGGTTTTGCGAAAAATCACTTAATTCTCCTACTTCTACATCTAGAGGGTTAAAACTATGTTGGAAAGCATCCCAAAAGAGTTCCCAAAGAGGGGGTATAGTGCGTGTTTGATTTGTGTAAAAAAAAATTTCCCTGAAAATCAGCCATTTTTGGCTAGGCAGGGTATTAGATTTTTTGTCGTTTTCAGGTTTTGCGAAAATTCACTGAATTCTCCTACTTCTACATCTAGAGGGTTAAAACTATGTTGGAAAGCATCCCAAAAGAGTTCCCAAAGAGGGGGTATAGTGCGTGTTTGATTTGTAGAAAAAAAAAATTTGGCTGAAAATCAGCCATTTTTGGCTTGGCCGGGTATTTGATTTTTTGACGTTTTCAGGTTTTGCGAAAAATCACTTAATTCTCCTACTTCTACATCTAGAGGGTTAAAACTATGTTGGAAAGCATCCCAAAAGAGTTCCCAAAGAGGGGGTATAGTGCGTGTTTGATTTGTGTAAAAAAAAATTTTCCCTGAAAATCAGCCATTTTTGGCTTGGCCGGGTATTTGATTTTTTGACGTTTTCAGGTTTTGCGAAAAATCACTTAATTCTCCTACTTCTACATCTAGAGGGTTAAAACTATGTTGGAAAGCATCCCAAAAGAGTTCCCAAAGAGGGGGTATAGTGCATGTTTGATTTGTGGAAAAAAAAATTTTGGCTGAAAATCAGCCGTTTTTGGCTTGGCCGGGTATTAGATTTTTTGACGTTTTCAGGTTTTGCGAAAAATCACTTAATTCTCCTACTTTTACATCTAGAGGGTTAAAACTATGTTGGAAAGCATCCCAAAAGAGTTCCCAAAGAGGGGGTATAGTGCGTGTTTGATTTGTGGGACAAAAAATTTTGGCTGAAAATCAGCCATTTTAGTCTTGGCCGTGTATTAGATTTTTAGACGTTTTCAGGTTTTGCGAAAAATCACTTAATTCTCCTACTTCTACATCTAGAGGGTTAAAACTATGTTGGAAAGCATCCCAAAAGAGTTCCCAAAGAGGGGGTATAGTGCATGTTTGATTTGTGGAAAAAAGTTTTTTGGCTAAAAATCAGCCATTTTTGGCTTGGCCGTGTATTAGATTTTTTGACGTTTTCAGGTTTTGCGAAAAATCACTGAATTCTCCTACTTCTACATCTAGAGGGTTAAAACTATGTTGGAAAGCATCCCAAAAGAGTTCCCAAAGAGGGGGTATAGTGCGTGTTTGATTTGTGGAAAAAAAAATTTTGGCTGAAAATCAGCCATTTTTGGTTTGGCCGGGTATTAGATTTTTTGACGTTTTCAGGTTTTGAGAAAAATCACTTAATTCTCCTACTTCTACATCTAGGGGGTTAAAACTATGTTGGAAAGCATCCCAAAAGAGTTCCCAAAGAGTGGGTATAGTGCGTGTTTGATTTGTAGCAAAAAAAATTTTGGCTTATAATCAGCCATTTTTGGCTTGGCCGGGTATTAGATTTTTCGACGTTTTCAGGTTTTGCGAAAAATCACTTATTTCTCCTACTTCTACATCTAGAGGGTTAAAACTATGTTGGAAAGCATCCCAAAAGAGTTCCCAAAGAGGGGGTATAGTGCATGTTTGATTTGTGGAAAAAAAAAATTTGGCTGAAAATCAGCCGTTTTTGGCTTGGCCGGGTATTAGATTTTTTGACGTTTTCAGGTTTTGCGAAAAATCACTTAATTCTCCTACTTTTACATCTAGAGGGTTAAAACTATGTTGGAAAGCATCCCAAAAGAGTTCCCAAAGAGGGGGTATAGTGCGTGTTTGATTTGTGGAAAATAAAATTTTGGCTGAAAATCAGCCATTTTTGGCTTGGCCGGGTATTAGATTTTTTGACGTTTTCAGGTTTTGCGAAAAATCACTTAATTCTCCTACTTCTACATCTAGGGTGTTAAAACTATGTTGGAAAGCATCCCAAAAGAGTTCCCAAAGAGTGGGTATAGTGCGTGTTTGATTTGTGGCAAAAAAAAATTTGGCTTATAATCAGCCATTTTTCGCTTGGCCGGGTATTAGATTTTTTGACGTTTTTAGATTTTGCGAAAAATCACTTAATTCTCCTACTTCTACATCTAGAGGGTTAAAACTATGTTGGAAAGCATCCCAAAAGAGTTCCCAAAGAGGGGGTATAGTGCGTGTTTGATTTGTGGAAAAAAAATTTTTGGCTCAAAATCAGCCATTTTTGGCTTGGCCAGCTGTTAGATTTTTTGACGTTTTCACGTTTTGCAAAAAATCACTTAATTCTCCTACTTCTACATCTAGAAGGTTAAAACTATGTTGGAAAGCATCCCAAAAGAGTTCCCAAAGAGGGGGTATAGTGCGTGTTTGATTTGTGTAAAAAAAAAATTTCCCTGAAAATCAGCCATTTTTGGCTAGGCAGGGTATTAGATTTTTTGTCGTTTTCAGGTTTTGCGAAAATTCACTGAATTCTCCTACTTCTACATCTAGAGGGTTAAAACTATGTTGGAAAGCATCCCAAAAGAGTTCCCAAAGAGGGGGTATAGTGCGTGTTTGATTTGTAGAAAAAAAAAATTTGGCTGAAAATCAGCCATTTTTGGCTTGGCCGGGTATTTGATTTTTTGACGTTTTCAGGTTTTGCGAAAAATCACTTAATTCTCCTACTTCTACATCTAGAGGGTTAAAACTATGTTGGAAAGCATCCCAAAAGAGTTCCCAAAGAGGGGGTATAGTGCATGTTTGATTTGTGGAAAAAAAAATTTTGGCTGAAAATCAGCCATTTTTGGTTTGGCCGGGTATTAGATTTTTTGACGTTTTCAGGTTTTGCGAAAAATCACTTAATTCTCCTACTTTTACATCTAGAGGGTTAAAACTGTGTTGGAAAGCATCCCAAAAGAGTTCCCAAAGAGGGGGTATAGTGCGTGTTTGATTTGTGGAAAATAAAATTTTGGCTGAAAATCAGCCATTTTTGGCTTGGCCGGGTATTAGATTTTTTGACGTTTTCAGGTTTTGCGAAAAATCACTTAATTCTCCTACTTCTACATCTAGGGTGTTAAAACTATGTTGGAAAGCATCCCAAAAGAGTTCCCAAAGAGTGGGTATAGTGCGTGTTTGATTTGTGGCAAAAAAAAATTTGGCTTATAATCAGCCATTTTTCGCTTGGCCGGGTATTAGATTTTTTGACGTTTTCAGATTTTGCGAAAAATCACTTAATTCTCCTACTTCTACATCTAGAGGGTTAAAACTATGTTGGAAAGCATCCCAAAAGAGTTCCCAAAGAGGGGGTATAGTGCGTGTTTGATTTGTGGAAAAAAAAATTTTGGCTGAAAATCAGCCATTTTTGGTTTGGCCGGGTATTAGATTTTTTGACGTTTTCAGGTTTTGAGAAAAATCACTTAATTCTCCTACTTCTACATCTAGGGGGTTAAAACTATGTTGGAAAGCATCCCAAAAGAGTTCCCAAAGAGTGGGTATAGTGCGTGTTTGATTTGTAGCAAAAAAAATTTTGGCTTATAATCAGCCATTTTTGGCTTGGCCGGGTATTAGATTTTTCGACGTTTTCAGGTTTTGCGAAAAATCACTTATTTCTCCTACTTCTACATCTAGAGGGTTAAAACTATGTTGGAAAGCATCCCAAAAGAGTTCCCAAAGAGGGGGTATAGTGCATGTTTGATTTGTGGAAAAAAAAAATTTGGCTGAAAATCAGCCGTTTTTGGCTTGGCCGGGTATTAGATTTTTTGACGTTTTCAGGTTTTGCGAAAAATCACTTAATTCTCCTACTTTTACATCTAGAGGGTTAAAACTATGTTGGAAAGCATCCCAAAAGAGTTCCCAAAGAGTGGGTATAGTGCGTGTTTGATTTGTGGAAAAAAAAATTTTGGCTGAAAATCAGCCATTTTTGGTTTGGCCGGGTATTAGATTTTTTGACGTTTTCAGGTTTTGAGAAAAATCACTTAATTCTCCTACTTCTACATCTAGGGGGTTAAAACTATGTTGGAAAGCATCCCAAAAGAGTTCCCAAAGAGTGGGTATAGTGCGTGTTTGATTTGTAGCAAAAAAAATTTTGGCTTATAATCAGCCATTTTTGGCTTGGCCGGGTATTAGATTTTTCGACGTTTTCAGGTTTTGCGAAAAATCACTTATTTCTCCTACTTCTACATCTAGAGGGTTAAAACTATGTTGGAAAGCATCCCAAAAGAGTTCCCAAAGAGGGGGTATAGTGCATGTTTGATTTGTGGAAAAAAAAAATTTGGCTGAAAATCAGCCGTTTTTGGCTTGGCCGGGTATTAGATTTTTTGACGTTTTCAGGTTTTGCGAAAAATCACTTAATTCTCCTACTTTTACATCTAGAGGGTTAAAACTATGTTGGAAAGCATCCCAAAAGAGTTCCCAAAGAGGGGGTATAGTGCGTGTTTGATTTGTGGAAAATAAAATTTTGGCTGAAAATCAGCCATTTTTGGCTTGGCCGGGTATTAGATTTTTTGACGTTTTCAGGTTTTGCGAAAAATCACTTAATTCTCCTACTTCTACATCTAGGGTGTTAAAACTATGTTGGAAAGCATCCCAAAAGAGTTCCCAAAGAGTGGGTATAGTGCGTGTTTGATTTGTGGCAAAAAAAAATTTGGCTTATAATCAGCCATTTTTCGCTTGGCCGGGTATTAGATTTTTTGACGTTTTCAGATTTTGCGAAAAATCACTTAATTCTCCTACTTCTACATCTAGAGGGTTAAAACTATGTTGGAAAGCATCCCAAAAGAGTTCCCAAAGAGGGGGTATAGTGCGTGTTTGATTTGTGGAAAAAAATTTTTTGGCTGAAAATCAGCCATTTTTGGCTTGGCCAGCTGTTAGATTTTTTGACGTTTTCACGTTTTGCAAAAAATCACTTAATTCTCCTACTTCTACATCTAGAAGGTTAAAACTATGTTGGAAAGCATTCCAAAAGAGTTCCCAAAGAGGGGGTATAGTGCATGTTTGATTCGTGGAAAAAAAATTTTTGGCTGAAAATCAGCCATTTTTGGTTTGGCCGGGTATTAGATTTTTTGACGTTTTCAGGTTTTGCGAAAAATCACTTAATTCTCCTACTTCTACATCTAGAGGGTTAAAACTATGTTGGAAAGCATCCCAAAAGAGTTTCCAAGGAGGGGGTATAGTGTGTGTTTGATTTGTGGAAAAAAAAATTTTGGATGAAAATCAGCCAATTTTGGCTTGGCCGGGTATTAGATTTTTTGACGTTTTCAGGTTTTGCGAAAAATCACTTAATTCTCCTACTTCTACATGTAGGGGGTTAAAACTATGTTGGAAAGCATCCCAAAAGAGTTCCAAAGAGGGGGTATAGTGCATGTTTGATTTGTGGAAAAAAAATTTTGGCTGAAAATCAGCCATTTTTGGCTTGGCCGGGTATTAGATTTTTTGACGTTTTCAGGTTTTGAGAAAAATCACTTAATTCTCCTACTTCTACATCTAGGGGGTTAAAACTATGTTGGAAAGCATCCCAAAAGAGTTCCCAAAGAGTGAGTATAGTGCGTGTTTGATTTGTAGCAAAAAAAATTTTGGCTTATAATCAGCCATTTTTGGCTTGGCCGGGTATTAGATTTTTTGACGTTTTCAGGTTTTGCGAAAAATCACTTAATACTCCTACTTCTACATCTAGAGGGTTAAAACTATGTTGGAAAGCATCCCAAAAGAGTTCCCAAAGAGGGGGTATAGTGCGTGTTTGATTTGTGTAAAAAAAAAATTTCCCTGAAAATCAGCCATTTTTGGCTAGGCAGGGTATTAGATTTTTTGTCGTTTTCAGGTTTTGCGAAAATTCACTGAATTCTCCTACTTCTACATCTAGAGGGTTAAAACTATGTTGGAAAGCATCCCAAAAGAGTTCCCAAAGAGGGGGTATAGTGCGTGTTTGATTTGTAGAAAAAAAAAATTTGGCTGAAAATCAGCCATTTTTGGCTTGGCCGGGTATTTGATTTTTTGACGTTTTCAGGTTTTGCGAAAAATCACTTAATTCTCCTACTTCTACATCTAGAGGGTTAAAACTATGTTGGAAAGCATCCCAAAAGAGTTCCCAAAGAGGGGGTATAGTGCATGTTTGATTTGTGGAAAAAAAAATTTTGGCTGAAAATCAGCCGTTTTTGGCTTGGCCGGGTATTAGATTTTTTGACGTTTTCAGGTTTTGCGAAAAATCACTTAATTCTCCTACTTTTACATCTAGAGGGTTAAAACTGTGTTGGAAAGCATCCCAAAAGAGTTCCCAAAGAGGGGGTATAGTGCGTGTTTGATTTGTGGAAAATAAAATTTTGGCTGAAAATCAGCCATTTTTGGCTTGGCCGGGTATTAGATTTTTTGACGTTTTCAGGTTTTGCGAAAAATCACTTAATTCTCCTACTTCTACATCTAGGGTGTTAAAACTATGTTGGAAAGCATCCCAAAAGAGTTCCCAAAGAGTGGGTATAGTGCGTGTTTGATTTGTGGCAAAAAAAAATTTGGCTTATAATCAGCCATTTTTCGCTTGGCCGGGTATTAGATTTTTTGACGTTTTCAGATTTTGCGAAAAATCACTTAATTCTCCTACTTCTACATCTAGAGGGTTAAAACTATGTTGGAAAGCATCCCAAAAGAGTTCCCAAAGAGGGGGTATAGTGCGTGTTTGATTTGTGGAAAAAAAAATTTTGGCTGAAAATCAGCCATTTTTGGCTTGGCCGGCTGTTAGATTTTTTGACGTTTTCACGTTTTGCAAAAAATCACTTAATTCTCCTACTTCTACATCTAGAGGGTTAAAACTATGTTGGAAAGCATCCCAAAAGAGTTTCCAAGGAGGGGGTATAGTGTGTGTTTGATTTGTGGAAAAAAAATTTTTGGCTGAAAATCAGCCATTTTTGGTTTGGCCGGGTATTAGATTTTTTGACGTTTTCAGGTTTTGCGAAAAATCACTTAATTCTCCTACTTCTAAATCTAGAGGGTTAAAACTATGTTGGAAAGTATCCCAAAAGAGTTCCCAAAGAGGGGGTATAGTGCATGTTTGATTTGTGGAAAAAAAAATTTTGGTTGAAAATCAGCCATTTTTGGCTAGGCAGGGTATTAGATTTTTTGACGTTTTCAGGTTTTGCGAAAATTCACTGAATTCTCCTACTTCTACATCTAGAGGGTTAAAACTATGTTGGAAAGCATCCCAAAAGAGTTCCCAAAGAGGGGGTATAGTGTGTGTTTGATTTGTGGAAAAAAAAATTTTGGCTGAAAATCAGCCATTTTTGGTTTGGCCGGGTATTAGATTTTTTGACGTTTTCAGGTTTTGCGAAAAATCACTTAATTCTCCTACTTCTACATCTAGAGGGTTAAAACTATGTTGGAAAGCATCCCAAAAGAGTTTCCAAAGAGGGGGTATAGTGTGTGTTTGATTTGTGGAAAAAAAAATTTTGGATGAAAATCAGCCAATTTTGGCTTGGCCGGGTATTAGATTTTTTGACGTTTTCAGGTTTTGCGAAAAATCACTTAATTCTCCTACTTCTACATGTAGGGGGTTAAAACTATGTTGGAAAGCATCCCAAAAGAGTTCCAAAGAGGGGGTATAGTGCATGTTTGATTTGTGGAAAAAAAATTTTGGCTGAAAATCAGCCATTTTTGGCTTGGCCGGGTATTAGATTTTTTGACGTTTTCAGGTTTTGAGAAAAATCACTTAATTCTCCTACTTCTACATCTAGGGGGTTAAAACTATGTTGGAAAGCATCCCAAAAGAGTTCCCAAAGAGTGGGTATAGTGCGTGTTTGATTTGTAGCAAAAAAAATTTTGGCTTATAATCAGCCATTTTTGGCTTGGCCGGGTATTAGATTTTTTGACGTTTTCAGGTTTTGCGAAAAATCACTTAATTCTCCTACTTCTACATCTAGAGGGTTAAAACTATGTTGGAAAGCATCCCAAAAGAGTTCCCAAAGAGGGGGTATAGTGCGTGTTTGATTTGTGTAAAAAAAAAATTTCCCTGAAAATCAGCCATTTTTGGCTTGGCCGGGTATTAGATTTTTGGACGTTTTCAGGTTTTGCGAAAAATCACTTAATTCTCCTACTTCTACATCTAGAGGGTTAAAACTATGTTGGAAAGTATCCCAAAAGAGTTCCCAAAGAGGGGGTATAGTGCATGTTTGATTTGTGGAAAAAAAAATTTTGGCTGAAAATCAGCCGTTTTTGGCTTGGCCGGGTATTAGATTTTTTGACGTTTTGCGAAAAATCACTTAATTCTCCTACTTTTACATCTAGAGGGTTAAAACTATGTTGGAAAGTATCCCAAAAGAGTTCCCAAAGAGGGGGTATAGTGCGTGTTTGATTTGTAGAAAAAAAAAATTTGGCTGAAAATCAGCCATTTTTGGCTTGGCCGGGTATTTGATTTTTTGACGTTTTCAGGTTTTGCGAAAAATCACTTAATTCTCCTACTTCTACATCTAGAGGGTTAAAACTATGTTGGAAAGCATCCCAAAAGAGTTCCCAAAGAGGGGGTATAGTGCATGTTTGATTTGTGGAAAAAAAAATTTTGGCTGAAAATCAGCCGTTTTTGGCTTGGCCGGGTATTAGATTTTTTGACGTTTTCAGGTTTTGCGAAAAATCACTTAATTCTCCTACTTTTACATCTAGAGGGTTAAAACTATGTTGGAAAGCATCCCAAAAGAGTTCCCAAAGAGGGGGTATAGTGCGTGTTTGATTTGTGGGACAAAAAATTTTGGCTGAAAATCAGCCATTTTTGTCTTGGCCGTGTATTAGATTTTTAGACGTTTTCAGGTTTTGCGAAAAATCACTTAATTCTCCTACTTCTACATCTAGGGGGTTAAAACTATGTTGGAAAGCATCCCAAAAGAGTTCCCAAAGAGGGGGTATAGTGCGTGTTTGATTTGTGGAAAAAAAAATTTTGGCTGAAAATCAGCCATTTTTGGCTTGGCCGGGTATTAGATTTTTTGACGTTTTCAGGTTTTGCGAAAAATCACTTAATTCTCCTACTTCTACATCTAGAGGGTTAAAACTATGTTGGAAAGCATCCCAAAAGAGTTCCAAAAGAAGGGGTATAGTGCGTGTTTGATTTGTGGAAAAAAAATTTTTGGCTGAAATCTGCCAATTTTGGCTTGGCCGGGTATCAGATTTTTTGACGTTTTCAGGTTTTGCGATAAATCACTTAATTCCCCTACTTCTACATCTAGAGGGTTAAAACTATGTTGGAAAGCATCCCAAAAGAGTTCCCAAAGAGGGGGTATAGTGCATGTTTGATTTGTGGAAAAAAGTTTTTTGGCTAAAAATCAGCCATTTTTGGCTTGGCCGTGTATTAGATTTTTTGACGTTTTCAGGTTTTGCGAAAAATCACTGAATTCTCCTACTTCTACATCTAGAGGGTTAAAACTATGTTGGAAAGCATCCCAAAAGAGTTCCCAAACAGGGGGTATAGTGCGTGTTTGATTTGTGGAAAAAAAAATTTTGGCTGAAAATCAGCCATTTTTCGCTTGGCCGGGTATTAGATTTTTTGACATTTTCAGGTTTTGCGAAAAATCACTTAATTCTCCTACTTCTACATCTAGAGGGTTAAAACTATGTTGGAAAGCATCCCAATAGAGTTCCCAAACAGGGGGTATAGTGCGTGTTTGATTTGTGGAAAAAAATTTTTTGCCTGAAAATCAGCCATTTTTGGCTTGGCCGGGTATTAGATTTTTTGACGTTTTCAGGTTTTGCGAAAAATCACTGAATTCTCCTACTTCTACATCTAGAGGGTTAAAACTATGTTGGAAAGCATCCCAAAAGAGTTCCCAAAGAGGGGGTATAGTGCGTATTTGATTTGTGGGAAAAGAAATTTTGGCTGAAAATCAGCCATTTTTGGCTTGGCCGGGTATTAGATTTTTTGACGTTTTCAGGTTTTGCGAAAAATCACTTAATTCTCCTACTTCTAAATCTAGAGGGTTAAAACTATGTTGGAAAGCATTCCAAAAGAGTTCCCAAAGAGGGGGTATAGTGCGTGTTTGATTTGTGGAAAAAAAAATTTTGGCTGAAAATCAGCCATTTTTGGCTTGGCCGGGTATTAGATTTTTTGACGTTTTCAGGTTTTGCAAAAAATCACTTAATTCTCCTATTTCTACATCTAGAGGGTTAAAACTATGTTGGAAAGCATCCCAAAAGAGTTCCCAAAGAGTGGGTATAGTGCGTGTTTGATTTGTAGCAAAAAAAATTTTGGCTTATAATCAGCCATTTTTGGCTTGGCCGGGTATTAGATTTTTTGACGTTTTCAGGTTTTGCGAAAAATCACTTAATTCTCCTACTTCTACATCTAGAGGGTTAAAACTATGTTGGAAAGTATCCCAAAAGAGTTCCCAAAGAGGGGGTATAGTGCATGTTTGATTTGTGGAAAAAAAAATTTTGGCTGAAAATCAGCCATTTTTGGCTTGGCCGGGTATTAGATTTTTTGACGTTTTCAGGTTTTGCGAAAATTCACTGAATTCTCCTACTTTTACATCTAGAGGGTTAAAACTATGTTGGAAAGCATCCCAAAAGAGTTCCCAAAGAGGGGGTATAGTGCGTGTTTGATTTGTAGAAAAAAAAAATTTTGCTGAAAATCAGCCATTTTTGGCTTGGCCGGGTATTTGATTTTTTGACGTTTTCAGGTTTTTTCGAAAATCCACTTAATTCTCCTACTTCTACATCTAGGGTGTTAAAACTATGTTGGAAAGCATCCCAAAAGAGTTCCCAAAGAGTGGGTATAGTGCGTGTTTGATTTGTGGCAAAAAAAATTTTGGCTTATAATCAGCCATTTTTCGCTTGGCCGGGTATTAGATTTTTTGACGTTTTCAGATTTTGCGAAAAATCACTTAATTCTCCTACTTCTACATCTAGAGGGTTAAAACTATGTTGGAAAGCATCCCAAAAGAGTTCCCAAAGAGGGGGTATAGTGCGTGTTTGATTTGTGGAAAAAAAATTTTTGGATGAAAATCAGCCAATTTTGGCTTGGCCGGGTATTAGATTTTTTGACGTTTTCAGGTTTTGCGAAAAATCACTTAATTCTCCTACTTCTACATCTAGGGGGTTAAAACTATGTTGGAAAGCATCCCAAAAGAGTTCCAAAGAGGGGGTATAGTGCATGTTTGATTTGTGGAAAAAAAATTTTGGCTGAAAATCAGCCATTTTTGGCTTGGCCGGGTATTAGATTTTTTGACGTTTTCAGGTTTTGAGAAAAATCACTTAATTCTCCTACTTCTACATCTAGGGGGTTAAAACTATGTTGGAAAGCATCCCAAAAGAGTTCCCAAAGAGTGGGTATAGTGCGTGTTTGATTTGTAGCAAAAAAAATTTTGGCTTATAATCAGCCATTTTTGGCTTGGCCGGGTATTAGATTTTTTGACGTTTTCAGGTTTTGCGAAAAATCACTTAATTCTCCTACTTCTACATCTAGAGGGTTAAAACTATGTTGGAAAGTATCCCAAAAGAGTTCCCAAAGAGGGGGTATAGTGCATGTTTGATTTGTGGAAAAAAAAATTTTGGCTGAAAATCAGCCATTTTTGGCTTGGCCGGGTATTAGATTTTTTGACGTTTTCAGGTTTTGCGAAAATTCACTGAATTCTCCTACTTTTACATCTAGAGGGTTAAAACTATGTTGGAAAGCATCCCAAAAGAGTTCCCAAAGAGGGGGTATAGTGCGTGTTTGATTTGTAGAAAAAAAAAATTTTGCTGAAAATCAGCCATTTTTGGCTTGGCCGGGTATTTGATTTTTTGACGTTTTCAGGTTTTGCAAAAAATCACTTAATTCTCCTACTTCTACATCTAGAGGGTTAAAACTATGTTGGAAAGCATCCCAAAAGAGTTCCCAAAGAGGGGGTATAGTGCATGTTTGATTTGTGGAAAAAAAAATTTTGGCTGAAAATCAGCCGTTTTTGGCTTGGCCGGGTATTAGATTTTTTGATGTTTTTAGGTTTTGCGAAAAATCACTTAATTCTCCTACTTTTACATCTAGAGGGTTAAAACTATGTTGGAAAGCATCCCAAACGAGTTCCCAAAGAGGGGGTATAGTGCGTGTTTGATTTGTGGGAAAAAAATTTTTGGCTGAAAATCAGCCATTTTTGTCTTGGCCGTGTATTAGATTTTTAGATGTTTTCAGGTTTTGCGAAAAATCACTTAATTCTCCTACTTCTACATCTAGGGGGTTAAAACTATGTTGGAAAGCATCCCAAAAGAGTTCCCAAAGAGGGGGTATAGTGCGTGTTTGATTTGTGGAAAAAAAAATTTTGGCTGAAAATCAGCCATTTTTGGCTTGGCCGGGTATTAGATTTTTTGACGTTTTCAGGTTTTGCGAAAAATCACTTAATTCTCCTACTTCTACATCTAGAGGGTTAAAACTATGTTGGAAAGCATCCCAAAAGAGTTACCAAAGAGGGGGTATAGTGCCTGTTTGATTTGTGGGAAAAAAATTTTTGGATGAAAATCATCCATTTTTGGCTTGGCCGGGTATTAGATTTTTTCACGTTTTCAGGTTTTGCGAAAAATCACTTAATTCCCCTACTTCTACATCTAGAGGGTTAAAACTATGTTGGAAAGCATCCTAAAAGAGTTCCCAAAGAGGGGGGGTATAGTGCGTGTTTGATTTGTGGAAAAAAAAATTTTGGCTGAAATCTGCCAATTTTGGCTTGGCCGGGTATCAGATTTTTTAATGTTTTCAGGTTTTGCGATAAATCACTTAATTCCCCTACTTCTACATCTAGAGGGTTAAAACTATGTTGGAAAGCATCCCAAAAGAGTTCCCAAAGAGGGGGTATAGTGCATGTTTGATTTGTGGAAAAAAGTTTTTTGGCTAAAAATCAGCCATTTTTGGCTTGGCCGTGTATTAGATTTTTTGACGTTTTCAGGTTTTGCGAAAAATCACTTAATTCTCCTACTTCTACATCTAGAGGGTTAAAACTATGTTGGAAAGCATCCCAAAAGAGATCCCAAAGAGGGGGTATAGTGCGTGTTTGATTTGTGGAAAAAAAAATTTTGGCTGAAAATCAGCCATTTTTGGCTTGGCCGGCTGTTAGATTTTTTGACGTTTTCACGTTTTGCGAAAAATCACTTAATTCTCCTACTTCTACATCTAGAGGGTTAAAACTATGTTGGAAAGCATTCCAAAAGAGTTCCCAAAGAGGGGGTATAGTGCATGTTTGATTTGTGGAAAAAAAATTTTTGGCTGAAAATCAGCCATTTTTCGCTTGGCCGGGTATTAGATTTTTTGACGTTTTCAGGTTTTGCGAAAATTCACTGAATTCTCCTACTTCTACATCTAGAGGGTTAAAACTATGTTGGAAAGCATCCCAAAAGAGTTCCCAAAGAGGGGGTATAGTGTGTGTTTGATTTGTGGAAAAAAAATTTTGGCTGAAAATCAGCCATTTTTGGCTTGGCCGGGTATTAGATTTTTTGACGTTTTCAGGTTTTGTGAAAAATCACTTAATTCTCCTACTTCTACATCTAGAGGGTTAAAACTATGTTGGAAAGCATCCCAAAAGAGTTCCCAAAGAGGGGGTATAGTGCGTGTTTGATTTGTAGAAAAAAAAAATTTGGCTGAAAATCAGCCATTTTTGGCTTGGCCGGGTATTTGATTTTTTGACGTTTTCAGGTTTTGCAAAAAATCACTTAATTCTCCTACTTCTACATCTAGAGGGTTAAAACTATGTTGGAAAGCATCCCAAAAGAGTTCCCAAAGAGGGGGTATAGTGCATGTTTGATTTGTGGAAAAAAAAATTTTGGCTGAAAATCAGCCGTTTTTGGCTTGGCCGGGTATTAGATTTTTTGACGTTTTCAGGTTTTGCGAAAAATCACTTAATTCTCCTACTTTTACATCTAGAGGGTTAAAACTATGTTGGAAAGCATCCCAAAAGAGTTCCCAAAGAGGGGGTATAGTGCGTGTTTGATTTGTGGGAAAAAAAATTTTGGCTGAAAATCAGCCATTTTTGTCTTGGCCGTGTATTAGATTTTTAGACGTTTTCAGGTTTTGCGAAAAATCACTTAATTCTCCTACTTCTACATCTAGGGGGTTAAAACTATGTTGAAAAGCATCCCAAAAGAGTTCCCAAAGAGGGGGTATAGTGCGTGTTTGATTTGTGGAAAAAAAAATTTTGGCTGAAAATCAGCCATTTTTGGCTTGGCCGGGTATTAGATTTTTTGACGTTTTCAGGTTTTGCGAAAAATCACTTAATTCTCCTACTTCTACATCTAGAGGGTTAAAACTATGTTGGAAAGCATCTCAAAAGAGTTACCAAAGAGGGGGTATAGTGCCTGTTTGATTTGTGGAAAAAAAATTTTTGGATGAAAATCATCCATTTTTGGCTTGGCCGGGTATTAGATTTTTTCACGTTTTCAGGTTTTGCGAAAAATCACTGAATTTTCCTACTTCTACATCTAGAGGGTTAAAACTATGTTGGAAAGCATCCCAAAAGAGTTCCCAAAGAGGGGGTATAGTGCGTGTTTGATTTGTGGAAAAAAATTTTTTGGCTGAAATCTGCCAATTTTGGCTTGGCCGGGTATCAGATTTTTTGACGTTTTCAGGTTTTGCGATAAATCACTTAATTCCCCTACTTCTACATCTAGAGGGTTAAAACTATGTTGGAAAGCATCCCAAAAGAGTTCCCAAAGAGGGGGTATAGTGCATGTTTGATTTGTGGAAAAAAAATTTTTGGCTGAAAATCAGCCATTTTTCGCTTGGCCGGGTATTAGATTTTTTGACGTTTTCAGGTTTTGCGAAAATTCACTGAATTCTCCTACTTCTACATCTAGAGGGTTAAAACTATGTTGGAAAGCATCCCAAAAGAGTTCCCAAAGAGGGGGTATAGTGTGTGTTTGATTTGTGGAAAAAAAATTTTGGCTGAAAATCAGCCATTTTTGGCTTGGCCGGGTATTAGATTTTTTGACGTTTTCAGGTTTTGCGAAAAATCACTTAATTCTCCTACTTCTACATCTAGAGAGTTAAAACTATGTTGGAAAGCATCCCAAAAGAGTTCCCAAAGAGGGGGTATAGTGCGTGTTTGATTTGTAGAAAAAAAAAATTTGGCTGAAAATCAGCCATTTTTGGCTTGGCCGGGTATTTGATTTTTTGACGTTTTCAGGTTTTGCAAAAAATCACTTAATTCTCCTACTTCTACATCTAGAGGGTTAAAACTATGTTGGAAAGCATCCCAAAAGAGTTCCCAAAGAGGGGGTATAGTGCATGTTTGATTTGTGGAAAAAAAAATTTTGGCTGAAAATCAGCCGTTTTTGGCTTGGCCGGGTATTAGATTTTTTGACGTTTTCAGGTTTTGCGAAAAATCACTTAATTCTCCTACTTTTACATCTAGAGGGTTAAAACTATGTTGGAAAGCATCCCAAAAGAGTTCCCAAAGAGGGGGTATAGTGCGTGTTTGATTTGTGGGAAAAAAAATTTTGGCTGAAAATCAGCCATTTTTGTCTTGGCCGTGTATTAGATTTTTAGACGTTTTCAGGTTTTGCGAAAAATCACTTAATTCTCCTACTTCTACATCTAGGGGGTTAAAACTATGTTGAAAAGCATCCCAAAAGAGTTCCCAAAGAGGGGGTATAGTGCGTGTTTGATTTGTGGAAAAAAAAATTTTGGCTGAAAATCAGCCATTTTTGGCTTGGCCGGGTATTAGATTTTTTGACGTTTTCAGGTTTTGCGAAAAATCACTTAATTCTCCTAATTCTACATCTAGAGGGTTAAAACTATGTTGGAAAGCATCTCAAAAGAGTTACCAAAGAGGGGGTATAGTGCCTGTTTGATTTGTGGAAAAAAAATTTTTGGATGAAAATCATCCAATTTTGGCTTGGCCGGGTATTAGATTTTTTCACGTTTTCAGGTTTTGCGAAAAATCACTGAATTTTCCTACTTCTACATCTAGAGGGTTAAAACTATGTTGGAAAGCATCCCAAAAGAGTTCCCAAAGAGGGGGTATAGTGCGTGTTTGATTTGTGGAAAAAATTTTTTTGGCTGAAATCTGCCAATTTTGGCTTGGCCGGGTATCAGATTTTTTGACGTTTTCAGGTTTTGCGATAAATCACTTAATTCCCCTACTTCTACATCTAGAGGGTTAAAACTATGTTGGAAAGCATCCCAAAAGAGTTCCCAAAGAGGGGGTATAGTGCATGTTTGATTTGTGGAAAAAAGTTTTTTGGCTAAAAATCAGCCATTTTTGGCTTGGCCGTGTATTAGATTTTTTGACGTTTACAGGTTTTGCGAAAAATCACTTAATTCTCCTACTTCTACATCTAGAGGGTTAAAACTATGTTGGAAAGCATCCCAAAAGAGTTCCCAAAGAGGGGGTATAGTGCGTGTTTGATTTGTGGGAAAAAAATTTTTGGCTGAAAATCAGCCATTTTTCGCTTGGCCGGGTATTAGATATTTTGAAGTTTTCAGGTTTTGCGAAAAATCACTTAATTCTCCTACTTCTACATCTAGAGGGTTAAAACTATGTTGGAAAGCATCCCAAAAGAGTTCCCAAAGAGGGGGTATAGTGCGTGTTTGATTTGTGGAAAAAAAATTTTTGCCTGAAAATCAGCCATTTTTGGCTTGGCCGGGTATTAGATTTTTTGACGTTTTCAGGTTTTGCGAAAAATCACTGAATTTTCCTACTTCTACATCTAGAGGGTTAAAACTATGTTGGAAAGCATCCCAAAAGAGTTCCCAAAGAGGGGGTATAGTGCGTGTTTGATTTGTGGAAAAAAAAATTTTGGCTGAAAATCAGCCATTTTTGGCTTGGCCGGCTGTTAGATTTTTTGACGTTTTCACGTTTTGCGAAAAATCACTTAATTCTCCTACTTCTACATCTAGAGGGTTAAAACTATGTTGGAAAGCATTCCAAAAGAGTTCCCAAAGAGGGGGTATAGTGCATGTTTGATTTGTGGAAAAAAAAATTTTGGCTGAAAATCAGCCGTTTTTCGCTTGGCCGGGTATTAGATTTTTTGACGTTTTCAGGTTTTGCGAAAAATCACTTAATTCTCCTACTTCTACATCTAGGGGGTTAAAACTATGTTGGAAAGCATCCCAAAAGAGTTCCAAAGAGGGGGTATAGTGCATGTTTGATTTGTGGAAAAAAAATTTTGGCTGAAAATCAGCCATTTTTGGCTTGGCCGGGTATTAGATTTTTTGACGTTTTCAGGTTTTGAGAAAAATCACTTAATTCTCCTACTTCTACATCTAGGGGGTTAAAACTATGTTGGAAAGCATCCCAAAAGAGTTCCCAAAGAGTGGGTATAGTGCGTGTTTGATTTGTAGCAAAAAAAATTTTGGCTTATAATCAGCCATTTTTGGCTTGGCCGGGTATTAGATTTTTTGACGTTTTCAGGTTTTGTGAAAAATCACTTAATTCTCCTACTTCTACATCTAGAGGGTTAAAACTATGTTGGAAAGCATCCCAAAAGAGTTCCCAAAGAGGGGGTATAGTGCGTGTTTGATTTGTGTAAAAAAAAATTTTCCCTGAAAATCAGCCATTTTTGGCTTGGCCGGGTATTAGATTTTTGGACGTTTTCAGGTTTTGCGAAAAATCACTTAATTCTCCTACTTCTACATCTAGAGGGTTAAAACTATGTTGGAAAGTATCCCAAAAGAGTTCCCAAAGAGGGGGTATAGTGCATGTTTGATTTGTGGAAAAAAAAATTTTGGCTGAAAATCAGCCATTTTTCGCTTGGCCGGGTATTAGATTTTTTGACGTTTTCAGGTTTTGCGAAAAATCACTTAATTCTCCTACTTCTACATCTAGGGGGTTAAAACTATTTTGGAAAGCATCCCAAAAGAGTTCCAAAGAGGGGGTATAGTGCATGTTTGATTTGTGGAAAAAAAATTTTGGCTGAAAATCAGCCATTTTTGGCTTGGCCGGGTATTAGATTTTTTGACGTTTTCAGGTTTTGAGAAAAATCACTTAATTCTCCTACTTCTACATCTAGGGGGTTAAAACTATGTTGGAAAGCATCCCAAAAGAGTTCCCAAAGAGGGGGTATAGTGCATGTTTTATTTGTGGAAAAAAAAATTTTGGCTGAAAATCAGCCATTTTTCGCTTGGCCGGGTATTAGATTTTTTGACGTTTTCAGGTTTTGCGAAAAATCACTTAATTCTCCTACTTCTACATCTAGGGGGTTAAAACTATTTTGGAAAGCATCCCAAAAGAGTTCCAAAGAGGGGGTATAGTGCATGTTTGATTTGTGGAAAAAAAATTTTGGCTGAAAATCAGCCATTTTTGGCTTGGCCGGGTATTAGATTTTTTGACGTTTTCAGGTTTTGAGAAAAATCACTTAATTCTCCTACTTCTACATCTAGGGGGTTAAAACTATGTTGGAAAGCATCCCAAAAGAGTTCCCAAAGAGTGGGTATAGTGCGTGTTTGATTTGTAGCAAAAAAAATTTTGGCTTATAATCAGCCATTTTTGGCTTGGCCGGGTATTAGATTTTTTGACGTTTTCAGGTTTTGCGAAAATTCACTGAATTCTCCTACTTCTACATCTAGAGGGTTAAAACTATGTTGGAAAGCATCCCAAAAGAGTTCCCAAAGAGGGGGTATAGTGCATGTTTGATTTGTGGAAAAAATTATTTTGGCTGAAAATCAGCCATTTTTCGCTTGGCCGGGTATTAGATTTTTTGACGTTTTCAGGTTTTGCGAAAAATCACTTAATTCTCCTACTTCTACATAAAGGGGGTTAAAACTATGTTGGAAAGCATCCCAAAAGAGTTCCAAAGAGGGGGTATAGTGCATGTTTGATTTGTGGAAAAAAAATTTTGGCTGAAAATCAGCCATTTTTGGCTTGGCCGGGTATTAGATTTTTTGACGTTTTCAGGTTTTGAGAAAAATCACTTAATTCTCCTACTTCTACATCTAGGGGGTTAAAACTATGTTGGAAAGCATCCCAAAAGAGTTCCCAAAGAGTGGGTATAGTGCGTGTTTGATTTGTAGGAAAAAAAATTTTGGCTTATAATCAGCCATTTTTGGCTTGGCCAGGTATTAGATTTTTTGACGTTTTCAGGTTTTGCGAAAAATCACTGAATTCTCCTACTTCTACATCTAGAGGGTTAAAACTATGTTGGAAAGCATCCCAAAAGAGTTCCCAAAGAGGGGGTATAGTGCGTGTTTGATTTGTGTAAAAAAAATTTTTCCCTGAAAATCAGCCATTTTTGGCTTGGCCGGGTATTAGATTTTTGGACGTTTTCAGGTTTTGCGAAAAATCACTTAATTCTCCTACTTCTACATCTAGAGGGTTAAAACTATGTTGGAAAGTATCCCAAAAGAGTTCCCAAAGAGGGGGTATAGTGCATGTTTGATTTGTGGAAAAAAAAATTTTGGCTGAAAATCAGCCATTTTTGGCTTGGCCGGGTATTAGATTTTTTGACGTTTTCAGGTTTTGCGAAAAATCACTTAATTCTCCTACTTCTACATCTAGAGGGTTAAAACTATGTTGGAAAGCATCCCAAAAGAGTTCCCAAAGAGGGGGTATAGTGCCTGTTTGATTTGTGGAAAAAAATTTTTTGGATGAAAATCATCCATTTTTGGCTTGGCCGGGTATTAGATTTTTTCACGTTTTCAGGTTTTGCGAAAAATCACTGAATTCTCCTACTTCTACATCTAGAGGGTTAAAACTATGTTGGAAAGCATCCCAAAAGATTTCCCAAAGAGGGGGTATAGTGCGTGTTTGATTTGTGGAAAAAAATTTTTTGGCTGAAATCTGCCAATTTTGGCTTGGCCGGGTATCAGATTTTTTTACGTTTTCAGGTTTTGCGATTAATCACTTAATTCCCCTACTTCTACATCTAGAGGGTTAAAACTATGTTGGAAAGCATCCCAAAAGAGTTCCCAAAGAGGGGGTATAGTGCGTGTTTGATTTGTGGAAAAAAAATTTTTGGCTGAAAATCAGCCATTTTTCGCTTGGCCCGGTATTAGATTTTTTGACGTTTTTGAGGTTTTGCGAAAAATCACTGAATTCTCCTACTTCTACATCTAGAGGGTTAAAACTATGTTGGAAAGCATCCCAAAAGAGTTCCCAAAGAGGGGGTATAGTGCGTGTTTGATTTGTGTAAAAAAATTTTTGCCTGAAAATCAGCCATTTTTGGCTTGGCCAGGTATTAGATTTTTTGACGTTTTCAGGTTTTGCGAAAAATCACTGAATTCTCCTACTTCTACATCGAGAGGGTTAAAACTATGTTGGAAAGCATCCCAAAAGAGTTCCCAAAGAGGGGGGATAGTGCGTGTTTGATTTGTGGGAAAAGAAATTTTGGCTGAAAATCAGCCATTTTTGGCTTGGCCGGGTATTAGATTTTTTGACGTTTTCAGGTTTTGCGAAAAATCACTTAATTCTCCTACTTCTACATCTAGAGGGTTAAAACTATGTTGGAAAGCATCCCAAAAGAGTTCCCAAAGAGGGGGTATAGTGTGTGTTTGATTTGTGGAAAAAAAAATTTTGGCTGAAAATCAGCCATTTTTGGCTTGGCCGGGTATTAGATTTTTTGACGTTTTCAGGTTTTGCGAAAAATCACTTAATTCTCCTACTTCTACATCTAGAGGGTTAAAACTATGTTGGAAAGCATCCCAAAAGAGTTCCCAAAGAGGGGGTATAGTGCGTGTTTGATTTGTAGAAAAAAAAAAATTTGGCTGAAAATCAGCCATTTTTGGCTTGGCCGGGTATTTGATTTTTTGACGTTTTCAGGTTTTGCGAAAAATCACTTAATTCTCCTACTTCTACATCTAGAGGGTTAAAACTATGTTGGAAAGCATCCCAAAAGAGTTCCCAAAGAGGGGGTATAGTGCATGTTTCATTTGTGGAAAAAAAAATTTTGGCTGAAAATCAGCCGTTTTTGGCTTAGCCGGGTATTAGATTTTTAGACGTTTTCAGGTTTTGGGAAAAATCACTTAATTCTCCTACTTTTACATCTAGAGGGTTAAAACTATGTTGGAAAGCATCCCAAAAGAGTTCCCAAAGAGGGGGTATAGTGCGTGTTTGATTTGTGGGACAAAAAATTTTGGCTGAAAATCAGCCATTTTTGTCTTGGCCGTGTATTAGATTTTTAGACGTTTTCAGGTTTTGCGAAAAATCACTTAATTCTCCTACTTCTACATCTAGGGGGTTAAAACTATGTTGGAAAGCATCCCAAAAGAGTTCCCAAAGAGGGGGTATAGTGCGTGTTTGATTTGTGGAAAAAAAAATTTTGGCTGAAAATCAGCCATTTTTGGCTTGGCCGGGTATTAGATTTTTTGACGTTTTCAGGTTTTGCGATAAATCACTTAATTCCCCTACTTCTACATCTAGAGGGTTAAAACTATGTTGGAAAGCATCCCAAAAGAGTTCCCAAAGAGGGGGTATAGTGCGTGTTTGATTTGTGGAAAAAAAATTTTTGGCTGAAAATCAGCCATTTTTCGCTTGGCCCGGTATTAGATTTTTTGACGTTTTTGAGGTTTTGCGAAAAATCACTGAATTCTCCTACTTCTACATCTAGAGGGTTAAAACTATGTTGGAAAGCATCCCAAAAGAGTTCCCAAAGAGGGGGTATAGTGCGTGTTTGATTTGTGTAAAAAAAATTTTTGCCTGAAAATCAGCCATTTTTGGCTTGGCCAGGTATTAGATTTTTTGACGTTTTCAGGTTTTGCGAAAAATCACTGAATTCTCCTACTTCTACATCGAGAGGGTTAAAACTATGTTGGAAAGCATCCCAAAAGAGTTCCCAAAGAGGGGGGATAGTGCGTGTTTGATTTGTGGGAAAAGAAATTTTGGCTGAAAATCAGCCATTTTTGGCTTGGCCGGGTATTAGATTTTTTGACGTTTTCAGGTTTTGCGAAAAATCACTTAATTCTCCTACTTCTACATCTAGAGGGTTAAAACTATGTTGGAAAGCATCCCAAAAGAGTTACCAAAGAGGGGGTATAGTGCGTGTTTGATTTGTGGAAAAAAAAATTTTGGCTGAAAATCAGCCATTTTTGGCTTGGCCGGGTATTAGATTTTTTGACGTTTTCAGGTTTTGCGAAAAATCACTTAATTCTCCTACTTCTACATCTAGAGGGTTAAAACTATGTTGGAAAGCATCCCAAAAGAGTTCCCAAAGAGGGGGTATAGTGCGTGTTTGATTTGTAGAAAAAAAAAAATTTGGCTGAAAATCAGCCATTTTTGGCTTGGCCGGGTATTTGATTTTTTGACGTTTTCAGGTTTTGCGAAAAATCACTTAATTCTCCTACTTCTACATCTAGAGGGTTAAAACTATGTTGGAAAGCATCCCAAAAGAGTTCCCAAAGAGGGGGTATAGTGCATGTTTCATTTGTGGAAAAAAAAATTTTGGCTGAAAATCAGCCGTTTTTGGCTTAGCCGGGTATTAGATTTTTTGACGTTTTCAGGTTTTGCGAAAAATCACTTAATTCTCCTACTTTTACATCTAGAGGGTTAAAACTATGTTGGAAAGCATCCCAAAAGAGTTCCCAAAGAGGGGGTATAGTGCGTGTTTGATTTGTGGGACAAAAAATTTTGGCTGAAAATCAGCCATTTTTGTCTTGGCCGTGTATTAGATTTTTAGACGTTTTCAGGTTTTGCGAAAAATCACTTAATTCTCCTACTTCTACATCTAGGGGGTTAAAACTATGTTGGAAAGCATCCCAAAAGAGTTCCCAAAGAGGGGGTATAGTGCGTGTTTGATTTGTGGAAAAAAAATTTTTGGCTGAAAATCAGCCATTTTTGGCTTGGCCGGGTATTAGATTTTTTGACGTTTTCAGGTTTTGCGAAAAATCACTTAATTCTCCTACTTCTACATCTAGAGGGTTAAAACTATGTTGGAAAGCATCCCAAAAGAGTTCCCAAAGAAGGGGTATAGTGCGTGTTTGATTTGTGGAAAAAAATTTTTTGGCTGAAATCTGCCAATTTTGGCTTGGCCGGGTATCAGATTTTTTGACGTTTTCAGGTATTGCGATAAATCACTTAATTCCCCTACTTCTACATCTAGAGGGTTAAAACTATGTTGGAAAGCATCCCAAAAGAGTTCCCAAAGAGGGGGTATAGTGCATGTTTGATTTGTGGAAAAAAGTTTTTTGGCTAAAAATCAGCCATTTTTGTCTTGGCCGTGTATTAGATTTTTTGACGTTTTCAGGTTTTGCGAAAAATCACTGAATTCTCCTACTTCTACATCTAGAGGGTTAAAACTATGTTGGAAAGCATCCCAAAAGAGTTCCCAAAGAGGGGGTATAGTGCGTGTTTGATTTGTGGAAAAAAAATTTTTGGCTGAAAATCAGCCATTTTTCGCTTGGCCGGGTATTAGATTTTTTGACATTTTCAGGTTTTGCGAAAAATCACTTAATTCTCCTACTTCTACATCTAGAGGGTTAAAACTATGTTGGAAAGCATCCCAAAAGAGTTCCCAAAGAGGGGGTATAGTGCGTGTTTGATTTGTGTAAAAAAATTTTTTACCTGAAAATCAGCCATTTTTGGCTTGGCCGGGTATTAGATTTTTTGACGTTTTCAGGTTTTGCGAAAAATCACTGAATTCTCCTACTTCTACATCTAGAGGGTTAAAACTATGTTGGAAAGCATCCCAAAAGAGTTCCCAAAGAGGGGGTATAGTGCGTGTTTGATTTGTGGGAAAATAAATTTTGGCTGAAAATCAGCCATTTTTGGCTTGGCCGGGTATTAGATTTTTTGACGTTTTCAGGTTTTGCGAAAAATCACTTAATTCTCCTACTTCTAAATCTAGAGGGTTAAAACTATGTTGGAAAGCATTCCAAAAGAGTTCCCAAAGAGGGGGTATAGTGCGTGTTTGATTTGTGGAAAAAAAAATTTTGGCTGAAAATCAGCCATTTTTGGCTTGGCCGGGTATTAGATTTTTTGACGTTTTCAGGTTTTGCAAAAAATCACTTAATTCTCCTATTTCTACATCTAGAGGGTTAAAACTATGTTGGAAAGCATCCCAAAAGAGTTCCCAAAGAGGGGGTATAGTGCGTGTTTGATTTGTGGAAAAAAAAAATTGACTGAAAATCAGCCATTTTTGGCTTGGCCGGGTATTAGATTTTTTGACGTTTTCAGGTTTTTTCGAAAATCCACTTAATTCTCCTACTTCTACATCTAGGGGGTTAAAACTATGTTGGAGAGCATCCCAAAAGAGTTCCCAAAGAGGGGGTATAGTGCATGTTTTATTTGTGGAAAAAAAAATTTGGCTGAAAATCAGCCATTTTTGGCTTGGCCGGGTATTAGATTTTTTGACGTTTTCAGGTTTTGCGAAAAATCACTTAATTCTCCTACTTCTACATCTAGAGGGTTAAAACTATGTTGGAAAGCATCCCAAAAGAGTTCCCAAAGAGGGGGTATAGTGCGTGTTTGATTTGTGGGAAAAAAAATTTTGGCTGAAATTCAGCCATTTTTGGTTTGGCCGGGTAATAGATTTTTTGACGTTTTCAGGTTTTGCGAAAAATCACTTAATTCTCCTACTTCTACATCTAGAGGGTTAAAACTATGTTGGAAAGCATCCCAAAAGAGTTTCCAAGGAGGGGGTATAGTGTGTGTTTGATTTGTGGAAAAAAAAATTTTGGATGAAAATCAGCCAATTTTGGCTTGGCCGGGTATTAGATTTTTTGACGTTTTCAGGTTTTGCGAAAAATCACTTAATTCTCCTACTTCTACATCTAGGGGGTTAAAACTATGTTGGAAAGCATCCCAAAAGAGATCCAAAGAGGGGGTATAGTGCATGTTTGATTTGTGGAAAAAAAATTTTGGCTGAAAATCAGCCATTTTTGGCTTGGCCGGGTATTAGATTTTTTGACGTTTTCAGGTTTTGAGAAAAATCACTTAATTCTCCTACTTCTACATCTAGGGGGTTAAAACTATGTTGGAAAGCATCCCAAAAGAGTTCCCAAAGAGTGGGTATAGTGCGTGTTTGATTTGTAGCAAAAAAAATTTTGGCTTATAATCAGCCATTTTTGGCTTGGCCGGGTATTAGATTTTTTGACGTTTTCAGGTTTTGCGAAAAATCACTTAATTCTCCTACTTCTACATCTAGAGGGTTAAAACTATGTTGGAAAGTATCCCAAAAGAGTTCCCAAAGAGGGGGTATAGTGCATGTTTGATTTGTGGAAAAAAAAATTTTGGCTGAAAATCAGCCATTTTTGGCTTGGCCGGGTATTAGATTTTTTGACGTTTTCAGGTTTTGCGAAAATTCACTGAATTCTCCTACTTTTACATCTAGAGGGTTAAAACTATGTTGGAAAGCATCCCAAAAGAGTTCCCAAAGAGGGGGTATAGTGCATGTTTGATTTGTGGAAAAAAAAATTTTGGCTGAAAATCAGCCGTTTTTGGCTTGGCCGGGTATTAGATTTTTTGACGTTTTTAGGTTTTGCGAAAAATCACTTAATTCTCCTACTTTTACATCTAGAGGGTTAAAACTATGTTGGAAAGCATCCCAAACGAGTTCCCAAAGAGGGGGTATAGTGCGTGTTTGATTTGTGGTAAAAAATTTTTTGGCTGAAAATCAGCCATTTTTGTCTTGGCCGTGTATTAGATTTTTAGACGTTTTCAGGTTTTGCGAAAAATCACTTAATTCTCCTACTTCTACATCTAGGGGGTTAAAACTATGTTGGAAAGCATCCCAAAAGAGTTCCCAAAGAGGGGGTATAGTGCGTGTTTGATTTGTGGAAAAAAAAATTTTGGCTGAAAATCAGCCATTTTTGGCTTGGCCGGGTATTAGATTTTTTGACGTTTTCATGTTTTGCGAAAAATCACTTAATTCTCCTACTTCTACATCTAGAGGGTTAAAACTATGTTGGAAAGCATCCCAAAAGAGTTACCAAAGAGGGGGTATAGTGCCTGTTTGATTTGTGGAAAAAAAAATGTTGGATGAAAATCATCCATTTTTGGCTTGGCCGGGTATTAGATTTTTTCACGTTTTCAGGTTTTGCGAAAAATCACTTAATTCCCCTACTTCTACATCTAGAGGGTTAAAACTATGTTGGAAAGCATCCCAAAAGAGTTCCCAAAGAGGGGGGGTATAGTGCGTGTTTGATTTGTGGAAAAAAATTTTTTGGCTGAAATCTGCCAATTTTGGCTTGGCCGGGTATCAGATTTTTTAATGTTTTCAGGTTTTGCGATAAATCACTTAATTCCCCTACTTCTACATCTAGAGGGTTAAAACTATGTTGGAAAGCATCCCAAAAGAGTTCCCAAAGAGGGGGTATAGTGCATGTTTGGTTTGTGGAAAAAAGTTTTTTGGCTAAAAATCAGCCATTTTTGGCTTGGCCGTGTATTAGATTTTTTGACGTTTTCAGGTTTTGCGAAAAATCACTTAATTCTCCTACTTCTACATCTAGAGGGTTAAAACTATGTTGGAAAGCATCCCAAAAGAGTTCCCAAAGAGGGGGTATAGTGCGTGTTTGATTTGTGGAAAAAAAAATTTTGGCTGAAAATCAGCCATTTTTGGCTTGGCCGGCTGTTAGATTTTTTGACGTTTTCACGTTTTGCGAAAAATCACTTAATTCTCCTACTTCTACATCTAGAGGGTTAAAACTATGTTGGAAAGCATTCCAAAAGAGTTCCCAAAGAGGGGGTATAGTGCATGTTTGATTTGTGGAAAAAAAATTTTTGGCTGAAAATCAGCCATTTTTGGCTTGGCCGGGTATTAGATTTTTTGACGTTTTCAGGTTTTGCGAAAATTCACTGAATTCTCCTACTTCTACATCTAGAGGGTTAAAACTATGTTGGAAAGCATCCCAAAAGAGTTCCCAAAGAGGGGGTATAGTGTGTGTTTGATTTGTGGAAAAAAAATTTTGGCTGAAAATCAGCCATTTTTGGCTTGACCGGGTATTAGATTTTTTGACGTTTTCAGGTTTTGCGAAAAATCACTTAATTCTCCTACTTCTACATCTAGAGGGTTAAAACTATGTTGGAAAGCATCCCAAAAGAGTTCCCAAAGAGGGGGTATAGTGCATGTTTGATTTGTGGAAAAAAAAATTTTGGCTGAAAATCAGCCGTTTTTGGCTTGGCCGGTTATTAGATTTTTTGACGTTTTCAGGTTTTGCGAAAAATCACTTAATTCTCCTACTTTTACATCTAGAGGGTTAAAACTATGTTGGAAAGCATCCCAAAAGAGTTCCCAAAGAGGGGGTATAGTGCGTGTTTGATTTGTGGGAAAAAAATTTTGGCTGAAAATCAGCCATTTTTGTCTTGGCCGTGTATTAGATTTTTAGACGTTTTCAGGTTTTGCGAAAAATCACTTAATTCTCCTACTTCTACATCTAGGGGGTTAAAACTATGTTGAAAAGCATCCCAAAAGAGTTCCCAAAGAGGGGGTATAGTGCGTGTTTGATTTGTGGAAAAAAAAATTTTGGCTGAAAATCAGCCATTTTTGGCTTGGCCGGGTATTAGATTTTTTGACGTTTTCAGGTTTTGCGAAAAATCACTTAATTCTCCTACTTCTACATCTAGAGGGTTAAAACTATGTTGGAAAGCATCTCAAAAGAGTTACCAAAGAGGGGGTATAGTGCCTGTTTGATTTGTGGAAAAAAATTTTTTGGATGAAAATCATCCATTTTTGGCTTGGCAGGGTATTAGATTTTTTCACGTTTTCAGGTTTTGCGAAAAATCACTGAATTTTCCTACTTCTACATCTAGAGGGTTAAAACTATGTTGGAAAGCATCCCAAAAGAGTTCCCAAAGAGGGGGTATAGTGCGTGTTTGATTTGTGGAAAAAAATTTTTTGGCTGAAATCTGCCAATTTTGGCTTGGCCGGGTATCAGATTTTTTGACGTTTTCAGGTTTTGCGATAAATCACTTAATTCCCCTACTTCTACATCTAGAGGGTTAAAACTATGTTGGAAAGCATCCCAAAAGAGTTCCCAAAGAGGGGGTATAGTGCATGTTTGATTTGTGGAAAAAAGTTTTTTGGCTAAAAATCAGCCATTTTTGGCTTGGCCGTGTATTAGATTTTTTGACGTTTACAGGTTTTGCGAAAAATCACTTAATTCTCCTACTTCTACATCTAGAGGGTTAAAACTATGTTGGAAAGCATCCCAAAAGAGTTCCCAAAGAGGGGGTATAGTGCGTGTTTGATTTGTGGGAAAAAAAATTTTGGCTGAAAATCAGCCATTTTTCGCTTGGCCGGGTATTAGATTTTTTGAAGTTTTCAGGTTTTGCGAAAAATCACTTAATTCTCCTACTTCTACATCTAGAGGGTTAAAACTATGTTGGAAAGCATCCCAAAAGAGTTCCCAAAGAGGGGGTATAGTGCGTGTTTGATTTGTGGAAAAAAAATTTTTGCCTGAAAATCAGCCATTTTTGGCTTGGCCGGGTATTAGATTTTTTGACGTTTTCAGGTTTTGCGAAAAATCACTGAATTCTCCTACTTCTACATCTAGAGGGTTAAAACTATGTTGGAAAGCATCCCAAAAGAGTTCCCAAAGAGGGGGTATAGTGCGTGTTTGATTTGTGGAAAAAAAAATTTTGGCTGAAAATCAGCCATTTTTGGCTTGGCCGGGTATTAGATTTTTTGACGTTTTCAGGTTTTGAGAAAAATCACTTAATTCTCCTACTTCTACATCTAGGGGGTTAAAACTATGTTGGAAAGCATCCCAAAAGCGTTCCCAAAGAGTGGGTATAGTGCGTGTTTGATTTGTAGCAAAAAAAATTTTGGCTTATAATCAGCCATTTTTGGCTTGGCCGGGTATTAGATTTTTTGACGTTTTCAGGTTTTGTGAAAAATCACTTAATTCTCCTACTTCTACATCTAGAGGGTTAAAACTATGTTGGAAAGCATCCCAAAAGAGTTCCCAAAGAGGGGGTATAGTGCGTGTTTGATTTGTGTAAAAAAAACTTTCCCTGAAAATCAGCCATTTTTGGCTTGGCCGGGTATTAGATTTTTTGACGTTTTCAGGTTTTGCGAAAAATCACTTAATTCCCCTACTTCTACATCTAGAGGGTTAAAACTATGTTGGAAAGCATCCCAAAAGAGTTCCCAAAGAGGGGGTATAGTGCGTGTTTGATTTGTGTAAAAAAAAATTTTCCCTGAAAATCAGCCATTTTTGGCTTGGCTGGGTATTAGATTTTTGGACGTTTTCAGGTTTTGCGAAAAAACACTTAATTCTCCTACTTCTACATCTAGAGGGTTAAAACTATGTTGGAAAGTATCCCAAAAGAGTTCCCAAAGAGGGGGTATAGTGCATGTTTGATTTGTGGAAAAAAAATTTTTGGCTGAAAATCAGCCATTTTTGGCTTGGCCGAATATTAGATTTTTTGACGTTTTCAGGTTTTGCGAAAATTCACTGAATTCTCCTACTTCTACATCTAGAGGGTTAAAACTATGTTGGAAAGCATCCCAAAAGAGTTCCCAAAGAGGGGGTATAGTGTGTGTTTGATTTGTGGAAAAAAAATTTTGGCTGAAAATCAGCCATTTTTGGCTTGACCGGGTATTAGATTTTTTGACGTTTTCAGGTTTTGCGAAAAATCACTTAATTCTCCTACTTCTACATCTAGAGGGTTAAAACTATGTTGGAAAGCATCCCAAAAGAGTTCCCAAAGAGGGGGTATAGGGCGTGTTTGATTTGTAGAAAAAAAAAATTTGGCTGAAAATCAGCCATTTTTGGCTTGGCCGGGTATTTGATTTTTTGACGTTTTCAGGTTTTGCAAAAAATCACTTAATTCTCCTACTTCTACATCTAGAGGGTTAAAACTATGTTGGAAAGCATCCCAAAAGAGTTCCCAAAGAGGGGGTATAGTGCATGTTTGATTTGTGGAAAAAAAAATTTTGGCTGAAAATCAGCCGTTTTTGGCTTGGCCGGTTATTAGATTTTTTGACGTTTTCAGGTTTTGCGAAAAATCACTTAATTCTCCTACTTTTACATCTAGAGGGTTAAAACTATGTTGGAAAGCATCCCAAAAGAGTTCCCAAAGAGGGGGTATAGTGCGTGTTTGATTTGTGGGAAAAAAAATTTTGGCTGAAAATCAGCCATTTTTGTCTTGGCCGTGTATTAGATTTTTAGACGTTTTCAGGTTTTGCGAAAAATCACTTAATTCTCCTACTTCTACATCTAGGGGGTTAAAACTATGTTGAAAAGCATCCCAAAAGAGTTCCCAAAGAGGGGGTATAGTGCGTGTTTGATTTGTGGAAAAAAAATTTTTGGCTGAAAATCAGCCATTTTTGGCTTGGCCGGGTATTAGATTTTTTGACGTTTTCAGGTTTTGCGAAAAATCACTTAATTCTCCTACTTCTACATCTAGAGGGTTAAAACTATGTTGGAAAGCATCTCAAAAGAGTTACCAAAGAGGGGGTATAGTGCCTGTTTGATTTGTGGAAAAAAATTTTTTGGATGAAAATCATCCATTTTTGGCTTGGCCGGGTATTAGATTTTTTCACGTTTTCAGGTTTTGCGAAAAATCACTGAATTTTCCTACTTCTACATCTAGAGGGTTAAAACTATGTTGGAAAGCATCCCAAAAGAGTTCCCAAAGAGGGGGTATAGTGCGTGTTTGATTTGTGGAAAAAAATTTTTTGGCTGAAATCTGCCAATTTTGGCTTGGCCGGGTATCAGATTTTTTGACGTTTTCAGGTTTTGCGATAAATCACTTAATTCCCCTACTTCTACATCTAGAGGGTTAAAACTATGTTGGAAAGCATCCCAAAAGAGTTCCCAAAGAGGGGGTATAGTGCATGTTTGATTTGTGGAAAAAAGTTTTTTGGCTAAAAATCAGCCATTTTTGGCTTGGCCGTGTATTAGATTTTTTGACGTTTACAGGTTTTGCGAAAAATCACTTAATTCTCCTACTTCTACATCTAGAGGGTTAAAACTATGTTGGAAAGCATCCCAAAAGAGTTCCCAAAGAGGGGGTATAGTGCGTGTTTGATTTGTGGGAAAAAAATTTTTGGCTGAAAATCAGCCATTTTTCGCTTGGCCGGGTATTAGATTTTTTGAAGTTTTCAGGTTTTGCGAAAAATCACTTAATTCTCCTACTTCTACATCTAGAGGGTTAAAACTATGTTGGAAAGCATCCCAAAAGAGTTCCCAAAGAGGGGGTATAGTGCGTGTTTGATTTGTGGAAAAAAATTTTTTGCCTGAAAATCAGCCATTTTTGGCTTGGCCGGGTATTAGATTTTTTGACGTTTTCAGGTTTTGCGAAAAATCACTGAATTCTCCTACTTCTACATCTAGAGGGTTAAAACTATGTTGGAAAGCATCCCAAAAGAGTTCCCAAAGAGGGGGTATAGTGCGTGTTTGATTTGTGGAAATAAAAATTTTGGCTGAAAATCAGCCATTTTTGGCTTGGCCGGCTGTTAGATTTTTTGACGTTTTCACGTTTTGCGAAAAATCACTTAATTATCCTACTTCTACATCTAGAGGGTTAAAACTATGTTGGAAAGCATTCCAAAAGAGTTCCCAAAGAGGGGGTATAGTGCATGTTTGATTTGTGGAAAAAAAAATTTTGGCTGAAAATCAGCCATTTTTCGCTTGGCCGGGTATTAGATTTTTTGACGTTTTCAGGTTTTGCGAAAAATCACTTAATTCTCCTACTTCTACATCTAGGGGGTTAAAACTATGTTGGAAAGCATCCCAAAAGAGTTCCAAAGAGGGGGTATAGTGCATGTTTGATTTGTGGAAAAAAAATTTTGGCTGAAAATCAGCCATTTTTGGCTTGGCCGGGTATTAGATTTTTTGACGTTTTCAGGTTTTGAGAAAAATCACTTAATTCTCCTACTTCTACATCTAGGGGGTTAAAACTATGTTGGAAAGCATCCCAAAAGAGTTCCCAAAGAGTGGGTATAGTGCGTGTTTGATTTGTAGCAAAAAAAATTTTGGCTTATAATCAGCCATTTTTGGCTTGGCCGGGTATTAGATTTTTTGACGTTTTCAGGTTTTGTGAAAAATCACTTAATTCTCCTACTTCTACATCTAGAGGGTTAAAACTATGTTGGAAAGCATCCCAAAAGAGTTCCCAAAGAGGGGGTATAGTGCGTGTTTGATTTGTGTAAAAAAAACTTTCCCTGAAAATCAGCCATTTTTGGTTTGGCCGGGTATTAGATTTTTGGACGTTTTCAGGTTTTGCGAAAAATCACTTAATTCTCCTACTTCTACATCTAGAGGGTTAAAACTATGTTGGAAAGTATCCCAAAAGAGTTCCCAAAGAGGGGGTATAGTGCATGTTTGATTTGTGGAAAAAAAATTTTTGGCTGAAAATCAGCCATTTTTGGCTTGGCCGGGTATTAGATTTTTTGACGTTTTCAGGTTTTGCGAAAATTCACTTGAATTCTCCTACTTCTACATCTAGAGGGTTAAAACTATGTTGGAAAGCATCCCAAAAGAGTTCCCAAAGAGGGGGTATAGTGTGTGTTTGATTTGTGGAAAAAAAAATTTGGCTGAAAATCAGCCATTTTTGGCTTGGCCGGGTATTAGATTTTTTGACGTTTTCAGGTTTTGCGAAAAATCACTTAATTCTCCTACTTCTACATCTAGAGGGTTAAAACTATGTTGGAAAGCATCCCAAAAGAGTTCCCAAAGAAGGGGTATAGTGCGTGTTTGATTTGTAGAAAAAAAAAATTTGGCTGAAAATCAGCCATTTTTGGCTTGGCCGGGTATTTGATTTTTTGACGTTTTCAGGTTTTGCAAAAAATCACTTAATTCTCCTACTTCTACATCTAGAGGGTTAAAACTATGTTGGAAAGCATCCCAAAAGAGTTCCCAAAGAGGGGGTATAGTGCATGTTTGATTTGTGGAAAAAAAAAATTTGGCTGAAAATCAGCCGTTTTTGGCTTGGCCGGTTATTAGATTTTTGACGTTTTCAGGTTTTGCGAAAAATCACTTAATTCTCCTACTTTTACATCTAGAGGGTTAAAACTATGTTGGAAAGCATCCCAAAAGAGTTCCCAAAGAGGGGGTATAGTGCGTGTTTGATTTGTGGAAAAAAAATTTTTGGCTGAAAATCAGCCATTTTTGGCTTGGCCGGGTATTAGATTTTTTGACGTTTTCAGGTTTTGCGAAAAATCACTTAATTCTCCTACTTCTACATCTAGAGGGTTAAAACTATGTTGGAAAGCATCTCAAAAGAGTTACCAAAGAGGGGGTATAGTGCCTGTTTGATTTGTGGAAAAAAATTTTTTGGATGAAAATCATCCATTTTTGGCTTGGCCGGGTATTAGATTTTTTCACGTTTTCAGGTTTTGCGAAAAATCACTGAATTTTCCTACTTCTACATCTAGAGGGTTAAAACTATGTTGGAAAGCATCCCAAAAGAGTTCCCAAAGAGGGGGTATAGTGCGTGTTTGATTTGTGGAAAAAAAATTTTTGGCTGAAATCTGCCAATTTTGGCTTGGCCGGGTATCAGATTTTTTGACGTTTTCAGGTTTTGCGATAAATCACTTAATTCCCCTACTTCTACATCTAGAGGGTTAAAACTATGTTGGAAAGCATCCCAAAAGAGTTCCCAAAGAGGGGGTATAGTGCATGTTTGATTTGTGGAAAAAAGTTTTTTGGCTAAAAATCAGCCATTTTTGGCTTGGCCGTGTATTAGATTTTTTGACGTTTACAGGTTTTGCGAAAAATCACTTAATTCTCCTACTTCTACATCTAGAGGGTTAAAACTATGTTGGAAAGCATCCCAAAAGAGTTCCCAAAGAGGGGGTATAGTGCGTGTTTGATTTGTGGAAAAAAAATTTTTGGCTGAAAATCAGCCATTTTTCGCTTGGCCGGGTATTAGATTTTTTGTAGTTTTCATGTTTTGCGAAAAATCACTTAATTCTCCTACTTCTACATCTAGAGGGTTAAAACTATGTTGGAAAGCATCCCAAAAGAGTTCCCAAAGAGGGGGTATAGTGCGTGTTTGATTTGTGGAAAAAAAAATTTTGGCTGAAAATCAGCCGTTTTTGGCTTGGCCGGGTATTAGATTTTTTGACGTTTTTAGGTTTTGCGAAAAATCACTTAATTCTCCTACTTTTACATCTAGAGGGTTAAAACTATGTTGGAAAGCATCCCAAACGAGTTCCCAAAGAGGGGGTATAGTGCGTGTTTGATTTGTGGGAAAAAAATTTTTGGCTGAAAATCAGCCATTTTTGTCTTGGCCGTGTATTAGATTTTTAGACGTTTTCAGGTTTTGCGAAAAATCACTTAATTCTCCTACTTCTACATCTAGGGGGTTAAAACTATGTTGGAAAGCATCCCAAAAGAGTTCCCAAAGAGGGGGTATAGTGCGTGTTTGATTTGTGGAAAAAAAATTTTTGGCTGAAAATCAGCCATTTTTGGCTTGGCCGGGTATTAGATTTTTTGACGTTTTCATGTTTTGCGAAAAATCACTTAATTCTCCTACTTCTACATCTAGAGGGTTAAAACTATGTTGGAAAGCATCCCAAAAGAGTTACCAAAGAGGGGGTATAGTGCCTGTTTGATTTGTGGAAATAAAAATTTTGGATGAAAATCATCCATTTTTGGCTTGGCCGGGTATTAGATTTTTTCACGTTTTCAGGTTTTGCGAAAAATCACTTAATTCCCCTACTTCTACATCTAGAGGGTTAAAACTATGTTGGAAAGCATCCCAAAAGAGTTCCCAAAGAGGGGGGGTATAGTGCGTGTTTGATTTGTGGAAAAAAAAATTATGGCTGAAATCTGCCAATTTTGGCTTGGCCGGGTATCAGATTTTTTAATGTTTTCAGGTTTTGCGATAAATCACTTAATTCCCCTACTTCTACATCTAGAGGGTTAAAACTATGTTGGAAAGCATCCCAAAAGAGTTCCCAAAGAGGGGGTATAGTGCGTGTTTGATTTGTGGAAAAAAAAATTTTGGCTGAAAATCAGCCATTTTTGGCTTGGCCGGCTGTTAGATTTTTTGACGTTTTCACGTTTTGCGAAAAATCACTTAATTCTCCTACTTCTACATCTAGAGGGTTAAAACTATGTTGGAAAGCATTCCAAAAGAGTTCCCAAAGAGGGGGTATAGTGCATGTTTGATTTGTGGAAAAAAAAATTTTGGCTGAAAATCAGCCATTTTTGGCTTGGCCGGGTATTAGATTTTTTGACGTTTTCAGGTTTTGCGAAAAATCACTTAATTCCCCTACTTCTACATCTAGAGGGTTAAAACTATGTTGGAAAGCATCCCAAAAGAGTTCCCAAAGAGGGGGTATAGTGCGTGTTTGATTTGTGTAAAAAAAAATTTTCCCTGAAAATCAGCCATTTTTGGCTTGGCTGGGTATTAGATTTTTGGACGTTTTCAGGTTTTGCGAAAAAACACTTAATTCTCCTACTTCTACATCTAGAGGGTTAAAACTATGTTGGAAAGTATCCCAAAAGAGTTCCCAAAGAGGGGGTATAGTGCATGTTTGATTTGTGGAAAAAAAATTTTTGGCTGAAAATCAGCCATTTTTGGCTTGGCCGAATATTAGATTTTTTGACGTTTTCAGGTTTTGCGAAAATTCACTGAATTCTCCTACTTCTACATCTAGAGGGTTAAAACTATGTTGGAAAGCATCCCAAAAGAGTTCCCAAAGAGGGGGTATAGTGTGTGTTTGATTTGTGGAAAAAAAATTTTGGCTGAAAATCAGCCATTTTTGGCTTGACCGGGTATTAGATTTTTTGACGTTTTCAGGTTTTGCGAAAAATCACTTAATTCTCCTACTTCTACATCTAGAGGGTTAAAACTATGTTGGAAAGCATCCCAAAAGAGTTCCCAAAGAGGGGGTATAGTGCGTGTTTGATTTGTAGAAAAAAAAAATTTGGCTGAAAATCAGCCATTTTTGGCTTGGCCGGGTATTTGATTTTTTGACGTTTTCAGGTTTTGCAAAAAATCACTTAATTCTCCTACTTCTACATCTAGAGGGTTAAAACTATGTTGGAAAGCATCCCAAAAGAGTTCTCAAAGAGGGGGTATAGTGCATGTTTGATTTGTGGAAAAAAAAATTTTGGCTGAAAATCAGCCGTTTTTGGCTTGGCCGGTTATTAGATTTTTTGACGTTTTCAGGTTTTGCGAAAAATCACTTAATTCTCCTACTTTTACATCTAGAGGGTTAAAACTATGTTGGAAAGCATCCCAAAAGAGTTCCCAAAGAGGGGGTATAGTGCGTGTTTGATTTGTGGGAAAAAAAATTTTGGCTGAAAATCAGCCATTTTTGTCTTGGCCGTGTATTAGATTTTTAGACGTTTTCAGGTTTTGCGAAAAATCACTTAATTCTCCTACTTCTACATCTAGGGGGTTAAAACTATGTTGAAAAGCATCCCAAAAGAGTTCCCAAAGAGGGGGTATAGTGCGTGTTTGATTTGTGGAAAAAAAATTTTGGCTGAAAATCAGCCATTTTTGGCTTGGCCGGGTATTAGATTTTTTGACGTTTTCAGGTTTTGCGAAAAATCACTTAATTCTCCTACTTCTACATCTAGAGGGTTAAAACTATGTTGGAAAGCATCCCAAAAGAGTTCCCAAAGAGGGGGTATAGTGCATGTTTGATTTGTGGAAAAAAGTTTTTTGGCTAAAAATCAGCCATTTTTGGCTTGGCCGTGTATTAGATTTTTTGACGTTTACAGGTTTTGCGAAAAATCACTTAATTCTCCTACTTCTACATCTAGAGGGTTAAAACTATGTTGGAAAGCATCCCAAAAGAGTTCCCAAAGAGGGGGTATAGTGCGTGTTTGATTTGTGGAAAAAAATTTTTTGCCTGAAAATCAGCCATTTTTGGCTTGGCCGGGTATTAGATTTTTTGACGTTTTCAGGTTTTGCGAAAAATCACTGAATTCTCCTACTTCTACATCTAGAGGGTTAAAACTATGTTGGAAAGCATCCCAAAAGAGTTCCCAAAGAGGGGGTATAGTGCGTGTTTGATTTGTGGAAAAAAAAATTTTGGCTGAAAATCAGCCATTTTTGGCTTGGCCGGCTGTTAGATTTTTTGACGTTTTCACGTTTTGCGAAAAATCACTTAATTCTCCTACTTCTACATCTAGAGGGTTAAAACTATGTTGGAAAGCATTCCAAAAGAGTTCCCAAAGAGGGGGTATAGTGCATGTTTGATTTGTGGAAAAAAAAATTTTGGCTGAAAATCAGCCGTTTTTCGCTTGGCCGGGTATTAGATTTTTTGACGTTTTCAGGTTTTGCGAAAAATCACTTAATTCTCCTACTTCTACATCTAGGGGGTTAAAACTATGTTGGAAAGCATCCCAAAAGAGTTCCAAAGAGGGGGTATAGTGCATGTTTGATTTGTGGAAAAAAAATTTTGGCTGAAAATCAGCCATTTTTGGCTTGGCCGGGTATTAGATTTTTTGACGTTTTCAGGTTTTGAGAAAAATCACTTAATTCTCCTACTTCTACATCTAGGGGGTTAAAACTATGTTGGAAAGCATCCCAAAAGAGTTCCCAAAGAGTGGGTATAGTGCGTGTTTGATTTGTAGCAAAAAAAATTTTGGCTTATAATCAGCCATTTTTGGCTTGGCCGGGTATTAGATTTTTTGACGTTTTCAGGTTTTGTGAAAAATCACTTAATTCTCCTACTTCTACATCTAGAGGGTTACAACTATGTTGGAAAGCATCCCAAAAGAGTTCCCAAAGAGGGGGTATAGTGCGTGTTTGATTTGTGTAAAAAAAAACTTTCCCTGAAAATCAGCCATTTTTGGCTTGGCCGGGTATTAGATTTTTGGACGTTTTCAGGTTTTGCGAAAAATCACTTAATTCTCCTACTTCTACATCTAGAGGGTTAAAACTATGTTGGAAAGTATCCCAAAAGAGTTCCCAAAGAGGGGGTATAGTGCATGTTTGATTTGTGGAAAAAAAAATTTTGGCTGAAAATCAGCCATTTTTGGCTTGGCCGGGTATTAGATTTTTTGACGTTTTCAGGTTTTGCGAAAATACACTTGAATTCTCCTACTTCTACATCTAGAGGGTTAAAACTATGTTGGAAAGCATCCCAAAAGAGTTCCCAAAGAGGGGGTATAGTGTGTGTTTGATTTGTGGAAAAAAAAATTTGGCTGAAAATCAGCCATTTTTGGCTTGGCCGGGTATTAGATTTTTTGACGTTTTCAGGTTTTGCGAAAAATCACTTAATTCTCCTACTTCTACATATAGAGGGTTAAAACTATGTTGGAAAGCATCCCAAAAGAGTTCCCAAAGAAGGGGTATAGTGCGTGTTTGATTTGTAGAAAAAAAAAATTTGGCTGAAAATCAGCCATTTTTGGCTTGGCCGGGTATTTGATTTTTTGACGTTTTCAGGTTTTGCAAAAATCACTTAATTCTCCTACTTCTACATCTAGAGGGTTAAAACTATGTTGGAAAGCATCCCAAAAGAGTTCCCAAAGAGGGGGTATAGTGCATGTTTGATTTGTGGAAAAAAAATTTTTGGCTGAAAATCAGCCGTTTTTGGCTTGGCCGGGTATTAGATTTTTTGACGTTTTCAGGTTTTGCGAAAAATCACTTAATTCTCCTACTTTTACATCTAGAGGGTTAAAACTATGTTGGAAAGCATCCCAAAAGAGTTCCCAAAGAGGGGGTATAGTGCGTGTTTGATTTGTGGGAAAAAAAATTTTGGCTGAAAATCAGCCATTTTTGTCTTGGCCGTGTATTAGATTTTTAGACGTTTTCAGGTTTTGCGAAAAATCACTTAATTCTCCTACTTCTACATCTAGGGGGTTAAAACTATGTTGAAAAGCATCCCAAAAGAGTTCCCAAAGAGGGGGTATAGTGCGTGTTTGATTTGTGGAAAAAAAAATTTTGGCTGAAAATCAGCCATTTTTGGCTTGGCCGGGTATTAGATTTTTTGACGTTTTCAGGTTTTGCGAAAAATCACTTAATTCTCCTACTTCTACATCTAGAGGGTTAAAACTATGTTGGAAAGCATCTCAAAAGAGTTACCAAAGAGGGGGTATAGTGCCTGTTTGATTTGTGGGAAAAAATTTTTTGGATGAAAATCATCCATTTTTGGCTTGGCCGGGTATTAGATTTTTTCACGTTTTCAGGTTTTGCGAAAAATCACTGAATTTTCCTACTTCTACATCTAGAGGGTTAAAACTATGTTGGAAAGCATCCCAAAAGAGTTCCCAAAGAGGGGGTATAGTGCGTGTTTGATTTGTGGAAAAAAAATTTTTGGCTGAAATCTGCCAATTTTTGCTTGGCCGGGTATCAGATTTTTTGACGTTTTCAGGTTTTGCGATAAATCACTTAATTCCCCTACTTCTACATCTAGAGGGTTAAAACTATGTTGGAAAGCATCCCAAAAGAGTTCCCAAAGAGGGGGTATAGTGCATGTTTGATTTGTGGAAAAAAGTTTTTTGGCTAAAAATCAGCCATTTTTGGCTTGGCCGTGTATTAGATTTTTTGACGTTTACAGGTTTTGCGAAAAATCACTTAATTCTCCTACTTCTACATCTAGAGGGTTAAAACTATGTTGGAAAGCATCCCAAAAGAGTTCCCAAAGAGGGGGTATAGTGCGTGTTTGATTTGTGGAAAAAAAAATTTTGGCTGAAAATCAGCCATTTTTCGCTTGGCCGGGTATTAGATTTTTTGTAGTTTTCAGGTTTTGCGAAAAATCACTTAATTCTCCTACTTCTACATCTAGAGGGTTAAAACTATGTTGGAAAGCATCCCAAAAGAGTTCCCAAAGAGGGGGTATAGTGCGTGTTTGATTTGTGGAAAAAAATTTTTTGCCTGAAAATCAGCCATTTTTGGCTTGGCCGGGTATTAGATTTTTTGACGTTTTCAGGTTTTGCGAAAAATCACTGAATTCTCCTACTTCTACATCTAGAGGGTTAAAACTATGTTGGAAAGCATCCCAAAAGAGTTCCCAAAGAGGGGGTATAGTGCGTGTTTGATTTGTGGAAAAAAAAATTTTGGCTGAAAATCAGCCATTTTTGGCTTGGCCGGCTGTTAGATTTTTTGACGTTTTCACGTTTTGCGAAAAATCACTTATTTCTCCTACTTCTACATCTAGAGGGTTAAAACTATGTTGGAAAGCATCTAAAAAGAGTTACCAAAGAGGGGGTATAGTGCCTGATTGATTTGTGGAAAAAAAATTTTTGGATGAAAATCATCCATTTTTGGCTTGGCCGGGCATTAGATTTTTTCATGTTTTCAGGTTTTGCGAAAAATCACTTAATTCTCCTACTTCTACATCTAGGGGGTTAAAACTATGTTGGAAAGCATCCCAAAAGAGTTCCAAAGAGGGGGTATAGTGCATGTTTGATTTGTGGAAAAAAATTTTGGCTGAAAATCAGCCATTTTTGGCTTGGCCGGGTATTAGATTTTTTGACGTTTTCAGGTTTTGAGAAAAATCACTTAATTCTCCTACTTCTACATCTAGGGGGTTAAAACTATGTTGGAAAGCATCCCAAAAGAGTTCCCAAAGAGTGGGTATAGTGCGTGTTTGATTTGTAGCAAAAAAAATTTTGGCTTATAATCAGCCATTTTTGGCTTGGCCGGGTATTAGATTTTTTGACGTTTTCAGGTTTTGTGAAAAATCACTTAATTCTCCTACTTCTACATCTAGAGGGTTAAAACTATGTTGGAAAGCATCCCAAAAGAGTTCCCAAAGAGGGGGTATAGTGCATGTTTGATTTGTGGAAAAAAAATTTTTGGCTGAAAATCAGCCATTTTTGGCTTGGCCGGGTATTAGATTTTTTGACGTTTTCAGGTTTTGCGAAAATTCACTGAATTCTCCTACTTCTACATCTAGAGGGTTAAAACTATGTTGGAAAGCATCCCAAAAGAGTTCCCAAAGAGGGGGTATAGTGCATGTTTGATTTGTGGAAAAAAAAATTTTGGCTGAAAATCAGCCATTTTTCGCTTGGCCGGGTATTAGATTTTTTGACGTTTTCAGGTTTTGCGAAAAATCACTTAATTCTCCTACTTCTACATAAAGGGGGTTAAAACTATGTTGGAAAGCATCCCAAAAGAGTTCCAAAGAGGGGGTATAGTGCATGTTTGATTTGTGGAAAAAAAATTTTGGCTGAAAATCAGCCATTTTTGGCTTGGCCGGGTATTAGATTTTTTGACGTTTTCAGGTTTTGAGAAAAATCACTTAATTCTCCTACTTCTACATCTAGGGGGTTAAAACTATGTTGGAAAGCATCCCAAAAGAGTTCCCAAAGAGTGGGTATAGTGCGTGTTTGATTTGTAGCAAAAAAAAATTTTGGCTTATAATCAGCCATTTTTGGCTTGGCCGGGTATTAGATTTTTTGACGTTTTCAGGTTTTGCGAAAAATCACTGAATTCTCCTACTTCTACATCTAGAGGGTTAAAACTATGTTGGAAAGCATCCCAAAAGAGTTCCCAAAGAGGGGGTATAGTGCGTGTTTGATTTGTGTAAAAAAAATTTTTCCCTGAAAATCAGCCATTTTTGGCTTGGCCGGGTATTAGATTTTTGGACGTTTTCAGGTTTTGCGAAAAATCACTTAATTCTCCTACTTCTACATCTAGAGGGTTAAAACTATGTTGGAAAGTATCCCAAAAGAGTTCCCAAAGAGGGTGTATAGTGCATGTTTGATTTGTGGAAAAAAAAATTTTGGCTGAAAATCAGCAATTTTTGGCTTGGCCGGGTATTAGATTTTTTGACGTTTTCAGGTTTTGCGAAAATTCACTGAATTCTCCTACTTCTACATCTAGAGGGTTAAAACTATGTTGGAAAGCATCCCAAAAGAGTTCCCAAAGAGGGGGTATAGTGTGTGTTTGATTTGTGGAAAAAAAATTTTGGCTGAAAATCAGCCATTTTTGGCTTGGCCGGGATTAGATTTTTTGACGTTTTCAGGTTTTGCGAAAAATCACTTAATTCTCCTACTTCTACATCTAGAGGGTTAAAACTATGTTGGAAAGCATCCCAAAAGAGTTCCCAAAGAGGGGGTATAGTGCGTGTTTGATTTGTGGAAAAAAATTTTTTGCCTGAAAATCAGCCATTTTTGGCTTGGCCAGGTATTAGATTTTTTGACGTTTTCAGGTTTTGCGAAAAATCACTGAATTCTCCTACTTCTACATCTAGAGGGTTAAAACTATGTTGGAAAGCATCCCAAAAGAGTTCCCAAAGAGGGGGTATAGTGCGTGTTTGATTTGTGGGAAAAGAAATTTTGGCTGAAAATCAGCCATTTTTGGCTTGGCCGGGTATTAGATTTTTTGACGTTTTCAGGTTTTGCGAAAAATCACTTAATTCTCCTACTTCTACATCTAGAGGGTTAAAACTATGTTGGAAAGCATCCCAAAAGAGTTCCCAAAGAGGGGGTATAGTGCGTGTTTGATTTGTGGGAAAAAAAATTTTAGCTGAAAATCAGCCATTTTTGTCTTGGCCGGGTATTAGATTTTTTTACGTTTTCAGGTTTTGCGAAAAATCAATTAATTCTCCTACTTCTAAATCTAGAGGGTTAAAACTATGTTGGAAAGCATTCCAAAAGAGTTCCCAAAGAGGGGGTATAGTGCGTGTTTGATTTGTGGAAAAAAAACATTTTGGCTGAAAATCAGCCATTTTTGGCTTGGCCGGGATTAGATTTTTTGACGTTTTCAGGTTTTGCGAAAAATCACTTAATTCTCCTACTTCTACATCTAGAAGGTTAAAACTATGTTGGAAAGCATTCCAAAAGAGTTCCCAAAGAGGGGGTATAGTGCATGTTTGATTCGTGGAAAAAAAATTTTTGGCTGAAAATCAGCCATTTTTGGTTTGGCCAGCTGTTAGATTTTTTGACGTTTTCAGGTTTTGCAAAAAATCACTTAATTCTCCTACTTCTACATCTAGAGGGTTAAAACTATGTTGGAAAGCATCCCAAAAGAGTTTCCAAGGAGGGGGTATAGTGTGTGTTTGATTTGTGGAAAAAAAAATTTTGGATGAAAATCAGCCAATTTTGGCTTGGCCGGGTATTAGATTTTTTGACGTTTTCAGGTTTTGCGAAAAATCACTTAATTCTCCTACTTCTACATGTAGGGGGTTAAAACTATGTTGGAAAGCATCCCAAAAGAGTTCCAAAGAGGGGGTATAGTGCATGTTTGATTTGTGGAAAAAAAATTTTGGCTGAAAATCAGCCATTTTTGGCTTGACCGGGTATTAGATTTTTTGACGTTTTCAGGTTTTGAGAAAAATCACTTAATTCTCCTACTTCTACATCTAAGGGGGTTAAAACTATGTTGGAAAGCATCCCAAAAGAGTTCCCAAAGAGTGAGTATAGTGCGTGTTTGATTTGTAGCAAAAAAAATTTTGGCTTATAATCAGCCATTTTTGGCTTGGCCGGGTATTAGATTTTTTGACGTTTTCAGGTTTTGCGAAAAATCACTTAATTCTCCTACTTCTACATCTAGAGGGTTAAAACTATGTTGGAAAGCATCCCAAAAGAGTTCCCAAAGAGGGGGTATAGTGCGTGTTTGATTTGTGTAAAAAAAAAATTTCCCTGAAAATCAGCCATTTTTGGCTAGGCAGGGTATTAGATTTTTTGTCGTCTTCAGGTTTTGCGAAAATTCACTGAATTCTCCTACTTCTACATCTAGAGGGTTAAAACTATGTTGGAAAGCATCCCAAAAGAGTTCCCAAAGAGGGGGTATAGTGCGTGTTTGATTTGTAGAAAAAAAAAATTTGGCTGAAAATCAGCCATTTTTGGCTTGGCCGGGTATTTGATTTTTTGACGTTTTCAGGTTTTGCGAAAAATCACTTAATTCTCCTACTTCTACATCTAGAGGGTTAAAACTATGTTGGAAAGCATCCCAAAAGAGTTCCCAAAGAGGGGGTATAGTGCATGTTTGATTTGTGGAAAAAAAAATTTTGGCTGAAAATCAGCCGTTTTTGGCTTGGCCGGGTATTAGATTTTTTGACGTTTTCAGGTTTTGCGAAAAATCACTTAATTCTCCTACTTTACATCTAGAGGGTTAAAACTATGTTGGAAAGCATCCCAAAAGAGTTCCCAAAGAGTGAGTATAGTGCGTGTTTGATTTGTAGCAAAAAAAATTTTGGCTTATAATCAGCCATTTTTGGCTTGGCCGGGTATTAGATTTTTTGATGTTTTCAGGTTTTGCGAAAATTCACTGAATTCTCCTACTTCTACATCTAGAGGGTTAAAACTATGTTGGAAAGCATCCCAAAAGAGTTCCCAAAGAGGGGGTATAGTGCGTGTTTGATTTGTGTAAAAAAAAAATTTCCCTGAAAATCAGCCATTTTTGGCTAGGCAGGGTATTAGATTTTTTGTCGTTTTCAGGTTTTGCGAAAATTCACTGAATTCTCCTACTTCTACATCTAGAGGGTTAAAACTATGTTGGAAAGCATCCCAAAAGAGTTCCCAAAGAGGGGGTATAGTGCGTGTTTGATTTGTAGAAAAAAAAATTTGGCTGAAAATCAGCCATTTTTGGCTTGGCCGGGTATTTGATTTTTTGACGTTTTCAGGTTTTGCGAAAAATCACTTAATTCTCCTACTTCTACATCTAGAGGGTTAAAACTATGTTGGAAAGCATCCCAAAAGAGTTCCCAAAGAGGGGGTATAGTGCATGTTTGATTTGTGGAAAAAAAAATTTTGGCTGAAAATCAGCCGTTTTTGGCTTGGCCGGGTATTAGATTTTTTGACGTTTTCAGGTTTTGCGAAAATTCACTTAATTCTCCTACTTTACATCTAGAGGGTTAAAACTATGTTGGAAAGCATCCCAAAAGAGTTCCCAAAGAGGGGGTATAGTGCGTGTTTGATTTGTGGAAAATAAAATTTTGGCTGAAAATCAGCCATTTTTGGCTTGGCCGGCTGTTAGATTTTTTGACGTTTTCACGTTTTGCAAAAAATCACTTAATTCTCCTACTTCTACATCTAGAGGGTTAAAACTATGTTGGAAAGCATTCCAAAAGAGTTCCCAAAGAGGGGGTATAGTGTGTGTTTGATTTGTGGAAAAAAAATTTTTGGATGAAAATCAGCCAATTTTGGCTTGGCCGGGTATTAGATTTTTTGACGTTTTCAGGTTTTGCGAAAAATCACTTAAGTCTCCTATTTCTACATGTAGGGGGTTAAAACTATGTTGGAAAGCATCCCAAAAGAGTTCCAAAGAGGGGGTATAGTGCATGTTTGATTTGTGGAAAAAAAATTTTGGCTGAAAATCAGCCATTTTTGGCTTGGCCGGGTATTAGATTTTTTGACGTTTTCAGGTTTTGAGAAAAATCACTTAATTCTCCTACTTCTACATCTAGGGGGTTAAAACTATGTTGGAAAGCATCCCAAAAGAGTTCCCAAAGAGTGGGTATAGTGCGTGTTTGATTTGTAGCAAAAAAAATTTTGGCTTATAATCAGCCATTTTTGGCTTGGCCGGGTATTAGATTTTTTGACGTTTTCAGGTTTTGCGAAAAATCACTTAATTCTCCTACTTCTACATCTAGAGGGTTAAAACTATGTTGGAAAGCATCCCAAAAGAGTTCCCAAAGAGGGGGTATAGTGCGTGTTTGATTTGTGTAAAAAAAAATTTTCCCTGAAAATCAGCCATTTTTGGCTTGGCCGGGTATTCGATTTTTGGACGTTTTCAGGTTTTGCGAAAAATCACTTAATTCTCCTACTTCTACATCTAGAGGGTTAAAACTATGTTGGAAAGTATCCCAAAAGAGTTCCCAAAGAGGGGGTATAGTGCATGTTTGATTTGTGGAAAAAAAAATTTTGGCTGAAAATCAGCCATTTTTGGCTAGGCAGGGTATTAGATTTTTTGACGTTTTCAGGTTTTGCGAAAATTCACTGAATTCTCCTACTTCTACATCTAGAGGGTTAAAACTATGTTGGAAAGCATCCCAAAAGAGTTCCCAAAGAGGGGGTATAGTGTGTGTTTGATTTGTGGAAAAAAAAATTTTGGCTGAAAATCAGCCATTTTTGGTTTGGCCGGGTATTAGATTTTTTGACGTTTTCAGGTTTTGCGAAAAATCACTTAATTCTCCTACTTCTACATCTAGAGGGTTAAAACTATGTTGGAAAGCATCCCAAAAGAGTTTCCAAGGAGGGGGTATAGTGTGTGTTTGATTTGTGGAAAAAAAAATTTTGGATGAAAATCAGCCAATTTTGGCTTGGCCGGGTATTAGATTTTTTGACGTTTTCAGGTTTTGCGAAAAATCACTTAATTCTCCTACTTCTACATGTAGGGGGTTAAAACTATGTTGGAAAGCATCCCAAAAGAGTTCCAAAGAGGGGGTATAGTGCATGTTTGATTTGTGGAAAAAAAATTTTGGCTGAAAATCAGCCATTTTTGGCTTGGCCGGGTATTAGATTTTTTGACGTTTTCAGGTTTTGAGAAAAATCACTTAATTCTCCTACTTCTACATCTAGGGGGTTAAAACTATGTTGGAAAGCATCCCAAAAGAGTTCCCAAAGAGGGGGTATAGTGCGTGTTTGATTTGTAGAAAAAAAAATTTGGCTGAAAATCAGCCATTTTTGGCTTGGCCGGGTATTTGATTTTTTGACGTTTTCAGGTTTTGCGAAAAATCACTTAATTCTCCTACTTCTACATCTAGAGGGTTAAAACTATGTTGGAAAGCATCCCAAAAGAGTTCCCAAAGAGGGGGTATAGTGCATGTTTGATTTGTGGAAAAAAAAATTTTGGCTGAAAATCAGCCGTTTTTGGCTTGGCCGGGTATTAGATTTTTTGACGTTTTCAGGTTTTGCGAAAATTCACTTAATTCTCCTACTTTACATCTAGAGGGTTAAAACTATGTTGGAAAGCATCCCAAAAGAGTTCCCAAAGAGGGGGTATAGTGCGTGTTTGATTTGTGGAAAATAAAATTTTGGCTGAAAATCAGCCATTTTTGGCTTGGCCGGCTGTTAGATTTTTTGACGTTTTCACGTTTTGCAAAAAATCACTTAATTCTCCTACTTCTACATCTAGAGGGTTAAAACTATGTTGGAAAGCATTCCAAAAGAGTTCCCAAAGAGGGGGTATAGTGTGTGTTTGATTTGTGGAAAAAAAATTTTTGGATGAAAATCAGCCAATTTTGGCTTGGCCGGGTATTAGATTTTTTGACGTTTTCAGGTTTTGCGAAAAATCACTTAAGTCTCCTATTTCTACATGTAGGGGGTTAAAACTATGTTGGAAAGCATCCCAAAAGAGTTCCAAAGAGGGGGTATAGTGCATGTTTGATTTGTGGAAAAAAAATTTTGGCTGAAAATCAGCCATTTTTGGCTTGGCCGGGTATTAGATTTTTTGACGTTTTCAGGTTTTGAGAAAAATCACTTAATTCTCCTACTTCTACATCTAGGGGGTTAAAACTATGTTGGAAAGCATCCCAAAAGAGTTCCCAAAGAGTGGGTATAGTGCGTGTTTGATTTGTAGCAAAAAAAATTTTGGCTTATAATCAGCCATTTTTGGCTTGGCCGGGTATTAGATTTTTTGACGTTTTCAGGTTTTGCGAAAAATCACTTAATTCTCCTACTTCTACATCTAGAGGGTTAAAACTATGTTGGAAAGCATCCCAAAAGAGTTCCCAAAGAGGGGGTATAGTGCGTGTTTGATTTGTGTAAAAAAAAATTTTCCCTGAAAATCAGCCATTTTTGGCTTGGCCGGGTATTCGATTTTTGGACGTTTTCAGGTTTTGCGAAAAATCACTTAATTCTCCTACTTCTACATCTAGAGGGTTAAAACTATGTTGGAAAGTATCCCAAAAGAGTTCCCAAAGAGGGGGTATAGTGCATGTTTGATTTGTGGAAAAAAAAATTTTGGCTGAAAATCAGCCATTTTTGGCTAGGCAGGGTATTAGATTTTTTGACGTTTTCAGGTTTTGCGAAAATTCACTGAATTCTCCTACTTCTACATCTAGAGGGTTAAAACTATGTTGGAAAGCATCCCAAAAGAGTTCCCAAAGAGGGGGTATAGTGTGTGTTTGATTTGTGGAAAAAAAAATTTTGGCTGAAAATCAGCCATTTTTGGTTTGGCCGGGTATTAGATTTTTTGACGTTTTCAGGTTTTGCGAAAAATCACTTAATTCTCCTACTTCTACATCTAGAGGGTTAAAACTATGTTGGAAAGCATCCCAAAAGAGTTTCCAAGGAGGGGGTATAGTGTGTGTTTGATTTGTGGAAAAAAAAATTTTGGATGAAAATCAGCCAATTTTGGCTTGGCCGGGTATTAGATTTTTTGACGTTTTCAGGTTTTGCGAAAAATCACTTAATTCTCCTACTTCTACATGTAGGGGGTTAAAACTATGTTGGAAAGCATCCCAAAAGAGTTCCAAAGAGGGGGTATAGTGCATGTTTGATTTGTGGAAAAAAAATTTTGGCTGAAAATCAGCCATTTTTGGCTTGGCCGGGTATTAGATTTTTTGACGTTTTCAGGTTTTGAGAAAAATCACTTAATTCTCCTACTTCTACATCTAGGGGGTTAAAACTATGTTGGAAAGCATCCCAAAAGAGTTCCCAAAGAGTGGGTATAGTGCGTGTTTGATTTGTAGCAAAAAATTTTTTTGCTTATAATCAGCCATTTTTGGCTTGGCCGGGTATTAGATTTTTTGACGTTTTCAGGTTTTGCGAAAAATCACTTAATTCTCCTACTTCTACATCTAGAGGGTTAAAACTATGTTGGAAAGCATCCCAAAAGAGTTCCCAAAGAGGGGGTATAGTGCGTGTTTGATTTGTGTAAAAAAAATTTTTCCCTGAAAATCAGCCATTTTTGGCTTGGCCGGGTATTAGATTTTTGGACGTTTTCAGGTTTTGCGAAAAATCACTTAATTCTCCTACTTCTACATCTAGAGGGTTAAAACTATGTTGGAAAGTATCCCAAAAGAGTTCCCAAAGAGGGGGTATAGTGCATGTTTGATTTGTGGAAAAAAAAATTTTGGCTGAAAATCAGCCGTTTTTGGCTTGGCCGGGTATTAGATTTTTTGACGTTTTCAGGTTTTGCGAAAAATCACTTAATTCTCCTACTTTTACATCTAGAGGGTTAAAACTATGTTGGAAAGCATCCCAAGAGAGTTCCAAAAGAGGGGGTATAGTGCGTGTTTGATTTGTGGAAAAAAAAATTTTGGCTGAAAATCAGCCATTTTTGGCTAGGCAGGGTATTAGATTTTTTGACGTTTTCAGGTTTTGCGAAAATTCACTGAATTCTCCTACTTTTACATCTAGAGGGTTAAAACTATGTTGGAAAGCATCCCAAAAGAGTTCCCAAAGAGGGGGTATAGTGTGTGTTTGATTTGTGGAAAAAAAATTTTGGCTGAAAATCAGCCATTTTTGGCTTGGCCGGGTATTAGATTTTTTGACGTTTTCAGGTTTTGCGAAAAATCACTTAATTCTCCTACTTCTACATCTAGAGGGTTAAAACTATGTTGGAAAGCATCCCAAAAGAGTTCCCAAAGAGGGGGTATAGTGCGTGTTTGATTTGTAGAAAAAAAAAATTTGGCTGAAAATCAGCCATTTTTGGCTTGGCCGGGTATTTGATTTTTTGACGTTTTCAGGTTTTGCGAAAAATCACTTAATTCTCCTACTTCTACATCTAGAGGGTTAAAACTATGTTGGAAAGCATCCCAAAAGAGTTCCCAAAGAGGGGGTATAGTGCATGTTTGATTTGTGTAAAAAAAAATTTTGGCTGAAAATCAGCCGTTTTTGGCTTGGCCGGGTATTAGATTTTTTGACGTTTTCAGGTTTTGCGAAAAATCACTTAATTCTCCTACTTTTACATCTAGATGGTTAAAACTATGTTGGAAAGCATCCCAAAAGAGTTCCCAAAGAGGGGGTATAGTGCGTGTTTGATTTGTGGGACAAAAAATTTTGGCTGAAAATCAGCCATTTTTGTCTTGGCCGTGTATTAGATTTTTAGACGTTTTCAGGTTTTGCGAAAAATCACTTAATTCTCCTACTTCTACATCTAGAGGGTTAAAACTATGTTGGAAAGCATCCCAAAAGAGTTCCCAAAGAGGGGGTATAGTGCATGTTTGATTTGTGGAAAAAAGTTTTTTGGCTAAAAATCAGCCATTTTTGGCTTGGCCGGGTATTAGATTTTTTGACGTTTTCAGGTTTTGCGAAAATTCACTGAATTCTCCTACTTCTACATCTAGAGGGTTAAAACTATGTTGGAAAGCATCCCAAAAGAGTTCCCAAAGAGGGGGTATAGTGTGTGTTTGATTTGTGGAAAAAAAATTTTGGCTGAAAATCAGCCATTTTTGGCTTGGCCGGGTATTAGATTTTTCGACGTTTTCAGGTTTTGCGAAAAATCACTTAATTCTCCTACTTCTACATCTAGAGGGTTAAAACTATGTTGGAAAGCATCCCAAAAGAGTTCCCAAAGAGGGGGTATAGTGCGTGTTTGATTTGTAGAAAAAAAAAATTTGGCTGAAAATCAGCCATTTTTGGCTTGGCCGGGTATTTGATTTTTTGACGTTTTCAGGTTTTGCGAAAAATCACTTAATTCTCCTACTTCTACATCTAGAGGGTTAAAACTATGTTGGAAAGCATCCCAAAAGAGTTCCCAAAGAGGGGGTATAGTGCATGTTTGATTTGTGGAAAAAAAATTTTGGCTGAAAATCAGCCGTTTTTGGCTTGGCCGGGTATTAGATTTTTTGACGTTTTCAGGTTTTGCGAAAAATCACTTAATTCTCCTACTTCTACATCTAGAGGGTTAAAACTATGTTGGAAAGCATCCCAAAAGAGTTCCCAAAGAGGGGGTATAGTGCGTGTTTGATTTGTGGAAAATAAAATTTTGGCTGAAAATCAGCCATTTTTGGCTTGGCCGGGTATTAGATTTTTTGACGTTTTCAGGTTTTGCGAAAAATCACTTAATTCTCCTACTTCTACATCTAGGGTGTTAAAACTATGTTGGAAAGCATCCCAAAAGAGTTCCCAAAGGGTGGGTATAGTGCGTGTTTGATTTGTGGCAAAAAAAAATTTGGCTTATAATCAGCCATTTTTCGCTTGGCCGGGTATTAGATTTTTTGACGTTTTCAGATTTTGCGAAAAATCACTTAATTCTCCTACTTCTACATCTAGAGGGTTAAAACTATGTTGGAAAGCATCCCAAAAGAGTTCCCAAAGAGGGGGTATAGTGCGAGTTTGATTTGTGGAAAAAAAATTTTTGGCTGAAAATCAGCCATTTTTGGCTTGGCCAGCTGTTAGATTTTTTGACGTTTTCACATTTTGCAAAAAATCACTTAATTCTCCTACTTCTACATCTAGAAGGTTAAAACTATGTTGGAAAGCATTCCAAAAGAGTTCCCAAAGAGGGGGTATAGTGCATGTTTGATTCGTGGAAAAAAAATTTTTGGCTGAAAATCAGCCATTTTTGGTTTGGCCGGGTATTAGATTTTTTGACGTTTTCAGGTTTTGCGAAAAATCACTTAATTCTCCTACTTTTACATCTAGATGGTTAAAACTATGTTGGAAAGCATCCCAAAAGAGTTCCCAAAGAGGGGGTATAGTGCGTGTTTGATTTGTGGGACAAAAAATTTTGGCTGAAAATCAGCCATTTTTGTCTTGGCCGTGTATTAGATTTTTAGACGTTTTCAGGTTTTGCGAAAAATCACTTAATTCTCCTACTTCTACATCTAGAGGGTTAAAACAATGTTGGAAAGCATCCCAAAAGAGTTCCCAAAGAGGGGGTATAGTGCATGTTTGATTTGTGGAAAAAAGTTTTTTGGCTAAAAATCAGCCATTTTTGGCTTGGCCGGGTATTAGATTTTTTGACGTTTTCAGGTTTTGCGAAAATTCACTGAATTCTCCTACTAATACATCTAGAGGGTTAAAACTATGTTGGAAAGCATCCCAAAAGAGTTCCCAAAGAGGGGGTATAGTGTGTGTTTGATTTGTGGAAAAAAAATTTTGGCTGAAAATCAGCCATTTTTGGCTTGGCCGGGTATTAGATTTTTCGACGTTTTCAGGTTTTGCGAAAAATCACTTAATTCTCCTACTTCTACATCTAGAGGGTTAAAACTATGTTGGAAAGCATCCCAAAAGAGTTCCCAAAGAGGGGGTATAGTGCGTGTTTGATTTGTAGAAAAAAAAAATTTGGCTGAAAATCAGCCATTTTTGGCTTGGCCGGGTATTTGATTTTTTGACGTTTTCAGGTTTTGCGAAAAATCACTTAATTCTCCTACTTCTACATCTAGAGGGTTAAAACTATGTTGGAAAGCATCCCAAAAGAGTTCCCAAAGAGGGGGTATAGTGCATGTTTGATTTGTGGAAAAAAAAATTTTGGCTGAAAATCAGCCGTTTTTGGCTTGGCCGGGTATTAGATTTTTTGACGTTTTCAGGTTTTGCGAAAAATCACTTAATTCTCCTACTTCTACATCTAGAGGGTTAAAACTATGTTGGAAAGCATCCCAAAAGAGTTCCCAAAGAGGGGGTATAGTGCGTGTTTGATTTGTGGAAAATAAAATTTTGGCTGAAAATCAGCCATTTTTGGCTTGGCCGGGTATTAGATTTTTTGACGTTTTCAGGTTTTGCGAAAAATCACTTAATTCTCCTACTTCTACATCTAGGGTGTTAAAACTATGTTGGAAAGCATCCCAAAAGAGTTCCCAAAGGGTGGGTATAGTGCGTGTTTGATTTGTGGCAAAAAAAAATTTGGCTTATAATCAGCCATTTTTCGCTTGGCCGGGTATTAGATTTTTTGACGTTTTCAGATTTTGCGAAAAATCACTTAATTCTCCTACTTCTACATCTAGAGGGTTAAAACTATGTTGGAAAGCATCCCAAAAGAGTTCCCAAAGAGGGGGTATAGTGCGAGTTTGATTTGTGGAAAAAAAATTTTTGGCTGAAAATCAGCCATTTTTGGCTTGGCCAGCTGTTAGATTTTTTGACGTTTTCACATTTTGCAAAAAATCACTTAATTCTCCTACTTCTACATCTAGAAGGTTAAAACTATGTTGGAAAGCATTCCAAAAGAGTTCCCAAAGAGGGGGTATAGTGCATGTTTGATTCGTGGAAAAAAAATTTTTGGCTGAAAATCAGCCATTTTTGGTTTGGCCGGGTATTAGATTTTTTGACGTTTTCAGGTTTTGCGAAAAATCACTTAATTCTCCTACTTCTACATCTAGAGGGTTAAAACTATGTTGGAAAGCATCCCAAAAGAGTTTCCAAGGAGGGGGTATAGTGTGTGTTTGATTTGTGGAAAAAAAATTTTTGGATGAAAATCAGCCAATTTTGGCTTGGCCGGGTATTAGATTTTTTGACGTTTTCAGGTTTTGCGAAAAATCACTTAATTCTCCTACTTCTACATGTAGGGGGTTAAAACTATGTTGGAAAGCATCCCAAAAGAGTTCCAAAGAGGGGGTATAGTGCATGTTTGATTTGTGGAAAAAAAATTTTGGCTGAAAATCAGCCATTTTTGGCTTGGCCGGGTATTAGATTTTTTGACGTTTTCAGGTTTTGAGAAAAATCACTTAATTCTCCTACTTCTACATCTAGGGGGTTAAAACTATGTTGGAAAGCATCCCAAAAGAGTTCCCAAAGAGTGAGTATAGTGCGTGTTTGATTTGTAGCAAAAAAAATTTTGGCTTATAATCAGCCATTTTTGGCTTGGCCGGGTATTAGATTTTTTGACGTTTTCAGGTTTTGCGAAAAATCACTTAATTCTCCTACTTCTACATCTAGAGGGTTAAAACTATGTTGGAAAGCATCCCAAAAGAGTTCCCAAAGAGGGGGTATAGTGCGTGTTTGATTTGTGTAAAAAAAAATTTCCCTGAAAATCAGCCATTTTTGGCTAGGCAGGGTATTAGATTTTTTGTCGTTTTCAGGTTTTGCGAAAATTCACTGAATTCTCCTACTTCTACATCTAGAGGGTTAAAACTATGTTGGAAAGCATCCCAAAAGAGTTCCCAAAGAGGGGGTATAGTGCGTGTTTGATTTGTAGAAAAAAAAAATTTGGCTGAAAATCAGCCATTTTTGGCTTGGCCGGGTATTTGATTTTTTGACGTTTTCAGGTTTTGCGAAAAATCACTTAATTCTCCTACTTCTACATCTAGAGGGTTAAAACTATGTTGGAAAGCATCCCAAAAGAGTTCCCAAAGAGGGGGTATAGTGCGTGTTTGATTTGTGTAAAAAAAAATTTTCCCTGAAAATCAGCCATTTTTGGCTTGGCCGGGTATTTGATTTTTTGACGTTTTCAGGTTTTGCGAAAAATCACTTAATTCTCCTACTTCTACATCTAGAGGGTTAAAACTATGTTGGAAAGCATCCCAAAAGAGTTCCCAAAGAGGGGGTATAGTGCATGTTTGATTTGTGGAAAAAAAAATTTTGGCTGAAAATCAGCCGTTTTTGGCTTGGCCGGGTATTAGATTTTTTGACGTTTTCAGGTTTTGCGAAAAATCACTTAATTCTCCTACTTTTACATCTAGAGGGTTAAAACTATGTTGGAAAGCATCCCAAAAGAGTTCCCAAAGAGGGGGTATAGTGCGTGTTTGATTTGTGGGACAAAAAATTTTGGCTGAAAATCAGCCATTTTAGTCTTGGCCGTGTATTAGATTTTTAGACGTTTTCAGGTTTTGCGAAAAATCACTTAATTCTCCTACTTCTACATCTAGAGGGTTAAAACTATGTTGGAAAGCATCCCAAAAGAGTTCCCAAAGAGGGGGTATAGTGCATGTTTGATTTGTGGAAAAAAGTTTTTTGGCTAAAAATCAGCCATTTTTGGCTTGGCCGTGTATTAGATTTTTTGACGTTTTCAGGTTTTGCGAAAAATCACTGAATTCTCCTACTTCTACATCTAGAGGGTTAAAACTATGTTGGAAAGCATCCCAAAAGAGTTCCCAAAGAGGGGGTATAGTGCGTGTTTGATTTGTGGAAAAAAAAATTTTGGCTGAAAATCAGCCATTTTTGGTTTGGCCGGGTATTAGATTTTTTGACGTTTTCAGGTTTTGAGAAAAATCACTTAATTCTCCTACTTCTACATCTAGGGGGTTAAAACTATGTTGGAAAGCATCCCAAAAGAGTTCCCAAAGAGTGGGTATAGTGCGTGTTTGATTTGTAGCAAAAAAAATTTTGGCTTATAATCAGCCATTTTTGGCTTGGCCGGGTATTAGATTTTTCGACGTTTTCAGGTTTTGCGAAAAATCACTTATTTCTCCTACTTCTACATCTAGAGGGTTAAAACTATGTTGGAAAGCATCCCAAAAGAGTTCCCAAAGAGGGGGTATAGTGCATGTTTGATTTGTGGAAAAAAAAAATTTGGCTGAAAATCAGCCGTTTTTGGCTTGGCCGGGTATTAGATTTTTTGACGTTTTCAGGTTTTGCGAAAAATCACTTAATTCTCCTACTTTTACATCTAGAGGGTTAAAACTATGTTGGAAAGCATCCCAAAAGAGTTCCCAAAGAGGGGGTATAGTGCGTGTTTGATTTGTGGAAAATAAAATTTTGGCTGAAAATCAGCCATTTTTGGCTTGGCCGGGTATTAGATTTTTTGACGTTTTCAGGTTTTGCGAAAAATCACTTAATTCTCCTACTTCTACATCTAGGGTGTTAAAACTATGTTGGAAAGCATCCCAAAAGAGTTCCCAAAGAGTGGGTATAGTGCGTGTTTGATTTGTGGCAAAAAAAAATTTGGCTTATAATCAGCCATTTTTCGCTTGGCCGGGTATTAGATTTTTTGACGTTTTTAGATTTTGCGAAAAATCACTTAATTCTCCTACTTCTACATCTAGAGGGTTAAAACTATGTTGGAAAGCATCCCAAAAGAGTTCCCAAAGAGGGGGTATAGTGCGTGTTTGATTTGTGGAAAAAAAATTTTTGGCTCAAAATCAGCCATTTTTGGCTTGGCCAGCTGTTAGATTTTTTGACGTTTTCACGTTTTGCAAAAAATCACTTAATTCTCCTACTTCTACATCTAGAAGGTTAAAACTATGTTGGAAAGCATCCCAAAAGAGTTCCCAAAGAGGGGGTATAGTGCGTGTTTGATTTGTGTAAAAAAAAAATTTCCCTGAAAATCAGCCATTTTTGGCTAGGCAGGGTATTAGATTTTTTGTCGTTTTCAGGTTTTGCGAAAATTCACTGAATTCTCCTACTTCTACATCTAGAGGGTTAAAACTATGTTGGAAAGCATCCCAAAAGAGTTCCCAAAGAGGGGGTATAGTGCGTGTTTGATTTGTAGAAAAAAAAAATTTGGCTGAAAATCAGCCATTTTTGGCTTGGCCGGGTATTTGATTTTTTGACGTTTTCAGGTTTTGCGAAAAATCACTTAATTCTCCTACTTCTACATCTAGAGGGTTAAAACTATGTTGGAAAGCATCCCAAAAGAGTTCCCAAAGAGGGGGTATAGTGCATGTTTGATTTGTGGAAAAAAAAATTTTGGCTGAAAATCAGCCATTTTTGGTTTGGCCGGGTATTAGATTTTTTGACGTTTTCAGGTTTTGCGAAAAATCACTTAATTCTCCTACTTTTACATCTAGAGGGTTAAAACTGTGTTGGAAAGCATCCCAAAAGAGTTCCCAAAGAGGGGGTATAGTGCGTGTTTGATTTGTGGAAAATAAAATTTTGGCTGAAAATCAGCCATTTTTGGCTTGGCCGGGTATTAGATTTTTTGACGTTTTCAGGTTTTGCGAAAAATCACTTAATTCTCCTACTTCTACATCTAGGGTGTTAAAACTATGTTGGAAAGCATCCCAAAAGAGTTCCCAAAGAGTGGGTATAGTGCGTGTTTGATTTGTGGCAAAAAAAAATTTGGCTTATAATCAGCCATTTTTCGCTTGGCCGGGTATTAGATTTTTTGACGTTTTCAGATTTTGCGAAAAATCACTTAATTCTCCTACTTCTACATCTAGAGGGTTAAAACTATGTTGGAAAGCATCCCAAAAGAGTTCCCAAAGAGGGGGTATAGTGCGTGTTTGATTTGTGGAAAAAAAAATTTTGGCTGAAAATCAGCCATTTTTGGTTTGGCCGGGTATTAGATTTTTTGACGTTTTCAGGTTTTGAGAAAAATCACTTAATTCTCCTACTTCTACATCTAGGGGGTTAAAACTATGTTGGAAAGCATCCCAAAAGAGTTCCCAAAGAGTGGGTATAGTGCGTGTTTGATTTGTAGCAAAAAAAATTTTGGCTTATAATCAGCCATTTTTGGCTTGGCCGGGTATTAGATTTTTCGACGTTTTCAGGTTTTGCGAAAAATCACTTATTTCTCCTACTTCTACATCTAGAGGGTTAAAACTATGTTGGAAAGCATCCCAAAAGAGTTCCCAAAGAGGGGGTATAGTGCATGTTTGATTTGTGGAAAAAAAAAATTTGGCTGAAAATCAGCCGTTTTTGGCTTGGCCGGGTATTAGATTTTTTGACGTTTTCAGGTTTTGCGAAAAATCACTTAATTCTCCTACTTTTACATCTAGAGGGTTAAAACTATGTTGGAAAGCATCCCAAAAGAGTTCCCAAAGAGTGGGTATAGTGCGTGTTTGATTTGTGGAAAAAAAAATTTTGGCTGAAAATCAGCCATTTTTGGTTTGGCCGGGTATTAGATTTTTTGACGTTTTCAGGTTTTGAGAAAAATCACTTAATTCTCCTACTTCTACATCTAGGGGGTTAAAACTATGTTGGAAAGCATCCCAAAAGAGTTCCCAAAGAGTGGGTATAGTGCGTGTTTGATTTGTAGCAAAAAAAATTTTGGCTTATAATCAGCCATTTTTGGCTTGGCCGGGTATTAGATTTTTCGACGTTTTCAGGTTTTGCGAAAAATCACTTATTTCTCCTACTTCTACATCTAGAGGGTTAAAACTATGTTGGAAAGCATCCCAAAAGAGTTCCCAAAGAGGGGGTATAGTGCATGTTTGATTTGTGGAAAAAAAAAATTTGGCTGAAAATCAGCCGTTTTTGGCTTGGCCGGGTATTAGATTTTTTGACGTTTTCAGGTTTTGCGAAAAATCACTTAATTCTCCTACTTTTACATCTAGAGGGTTAAAACTATGTTGGAAAGCATCCCAAAAGAGTTCCCAAAGAGGGGGTATAGTGCGTGTTTGATTTGTGGAAAATAAAATTTTGGCTGAAAATCAGCCATTTTTGGCTTGGCCGGGTATTAGATTTTTTGACGTTTTCAGGTTTTGCGAAAAATCACTTAATTCTCCTACTTCTACATCTAGGGTGTTAAAACTATGTTGGAAAGCATCCCAAAAGAGTTCCCAAAGAGTGGGTATAGTGCGTGTTTGATTTGTGGCAAAAAAAAATTTGGCTTATAATCAGCCATTTTTCGCTTGGCCGGGTATTAGATTTTTTGACGTTTTCAGATTTTGCGAAAAATCACTTAATTCTCCTACTTCTACATCTAGAGGGTTAAAACTATGTTGGAAAGCATCCCAAAAGAGTTCCCAAAGAGGGGGTATAGTGCGTGTTTGATTTGTGGAAAAAAATTTTTTGGCTGAAAATCAGCCATTTTTGGCTTGGCCAGCTGTTAGATTTTTTGACGTTTTCACGTTTTGCAAAAAATCACTTAATTCTCCTACTTCTACATCTAGAAGGTTAAAACTATGTTGGAAAGCATTCCAAAAGAGTTCCCAAAGAGGGGGTATAGTGCATGTTTGATTCGTGGAAAAAAAATTTTTGGCTGAAAATCAGCCATTTTTGGTTTGGCCGGGTATTAGATTTTTTGACGTTTTCAGGTTTTGCGAAAAATCACTTAATTCTCCTACTTCTACATCTAGAGGGTTAAAACTATGTTGGAAAGCATCCCAAAAGAGTTTCCAAGGAGGGGGTATAGTGTGTGTTTGATTTGTGGAAAAAAAAATTTTGGATGAAAATCAGCCAATTTTGGCTTGGCCGGGTATTAGATTTTTTGACGTTTTCAGGTTTTGCGAAAAATCACTTAATTCTCCTACTTCTACATGTAGGGGGTTAAAACTATGTTGGAAAGCATCCCAAAAGAGTTCCAAAGAGGGGGTATAGTGCATGTTTGATTTGTGGAAAAAAAATTTTGGCTGAAAATCAGCCATTTTTGGCTTGGCCGGGTATTAGATTTTTTGACGTTTTCAGGTTTTGAGAAAAATCACTTAATTCTCCTACTTCTACATCTAGGGGGTTAAAACTATGTTGGAAAGCATCCCAAAAGAGTTCCCAAAGAGTGAGTATAGTGCGTGTTTGATTTGTAGCAAAAAAAATTTTGGCTTATAATCAGCCATTTTTGGCTTGGCCGGGTATTAGATTTTTTGACGTTTTCAGGTTTTGCGAAAAATCACTTAATACTCCTACTTCTACATCTAGAGGGTTAAAACTATGTTGGAAAGCATCCCAAAAGAGTTCCCAAAGAGGGGGTATAGTGCGTGTTTGATTTGTGTAAAAAAAAAATTTCCCTGAAAATCAGCCATTTTTGGCTAGGCAGGGTATTAGATTTTTTGTCGTTTTCAGGTTTTGCGAAAATTCACTGAATTCTCCTACTTCTACATCTAGAGGGTTAAAACTATGTTGGAAAGCATCCCAAAAGAGTTCCCAAAGAGGGGGTATAGTGCGTGTTTGATTTGTAGAAAAAAAAAATTTGGCTGAAAATCAGCCATTTTTGGCTTGGCCGGGTATTTGATTTTTTGACGTTTTCAGGTTTTGCGAAAAATCACTTAATTCTCCTACTTCTACATCTAGAGGGTTAAAACTATGTTGGAAAGCATCCCAAAAGAGTTCCCAAAGAGGGGGTATAGTGCATGTTTGATTTGTGGAAAAAAAAATTTTGGCTGAAAATCAGCCGTTTTTGGCTTGGCCGGGTATTAGATTTTTTGACGTTTTCAGGTTTTGCGAAAAATCACTTAATTCTCCTACTTTTACATCTAGAGGGTTAAAACTGTGTTGGAAAGCATCCCAAAAGAGTTCCCAAAGAGGGGGTATAGTGCGTGTTTGATTTGTGGAAAATAAAATTTTGGCTGAAAATCAGCCATTTTTGGCTTGGCCGGGTATTAGATTTTTTGACGTTTTCAGGTTTTGCGAAAAATCACTTAATTCTCCTACTTCTACATCTAGGGTGTTAAAACTATGTTGGAAAGCATCCCAAAAGAGTTCCCAAAGAGTGGGTATAGTGCGTGTTTGATTTGTGGCAAAAAAAAATTTGGCTTATAATCAGCCATTTTTCGCTTGGCCGGGTATTAGATTTTTTGACGTTTTCAGATTTTGCGAAAAATCACTTAATTCTCCTACTTCTACATCTAGAGGGTTAAAACTATGTTGGAAAGCATCCCAAAAGAGTTCCCAAAGAGGGGGTATAGTGCGTGTTTGATTTGTGGAAAAAAAAATTTTGGCTGAAAATCAGCCATTTTTGGCTTGGCCGGCTGTTAGATTTTTTGACGTTTTCACGTTTTGCAAAAAATCACTTAATTCTCCTACTTCTACATCTAGAGGGTTAAAACTATGTTGGAAAGCATCCCAAAAGAGTTTCCAAGGAGGGGGTATAGTGTGTGTTTGATTTGTGGAAAAAAAATTTTTGGCTGAAAATCAGCCATTTTTGGTTTGGCCGGGTATTAGATTTTTTGACGTTTTCAGGTTTTGCGAAAAATCACTTAATTCTCCTACTTCTAAATCTAGAGGGTTAAAACTATGTTGGAAAGTATCCCAAAAGAGTTCCCAAAGAGGGGGTATAGTGCATGTTTGATTTGTGGAAAAAAAAATTTTGGTTGAAAATCAGCCATTTTTGGCTAGGCAGGGTATTAGATTTTTTGACGTTTTCAGGTTTTGCGAAAATTCACTGAATTCTCCTACTTCTACATCTAGAGGGTTAAAACTATGTTGGAAAGCATCCCAAAAGAGTTCCCAAAGAGGGGGTATAGTGTGTGTTTGATTTGTGGAAAAAAAAATTTTGGCTGAAAATCAGCCATTTTTGGTTTGGCCGGGTATTAGATTTTTTGACGTTTTCAGGTTTTGCGAAAAATCACTTAATTCTCCTACTTCTACATCTAGAGGGTTAAAACTATGTTGGAAAGCATCCCAAAAGAGTTTCCAAAGAGGGGGTATAGTGTGTGTTTGATTTGTGGAAAAAAAAATTTTGGATGAAAATCAGCCAATTTTGGCTTGGCCGGGTATTAGATTTTTTGACGTTTTCAGGTTTTGCGAAAAATCACTTAATTCTCCTACTTCTACATGTAGGGGGTTAAAACTATGTTGGAAAGCATCCCAAAAGAGTTCCAAAGAGGGGGTATAGTGCATGTTTGATTTGTGGAAAAAAAATTTTGGCTGAAAATCAGCCATTTTTGGCTTGGCCGGGTATTAGATTTTTTGACGTTTTCAGGTTTTGAGAAAAATCACTTAATTCTCCTACTTCTACATCTAGGGGGTTAAAACTATGTTGGAAAGCATCCCAAAAGAGTTCCCAAAGAGTGGGTATAGTGCGTGTTTGATTTGTAGCAAAAAAAATTTTGGCTTATAATCAGCCATTTTTGGCTTGGCCGGGTATTAGATTTTTTGACGTTTTCAGGTTTTGCGAAAAATCACTTAATTCTCCTACTTCTACATCTAGAGGGTTAAAACTATGTTGGAAAGCATCCCAAAAGAGTTCCCAAAGAGGGGGTATAGTGCGTGTTTGATTTGTGTAAAAAAAAAATTTCCCTGAAAATCAGCCATTTTTGGCTTGGCCGGGTATTAGATTTTTGGACGTTTTCAGGTTTTGCGAAAAATCACTTAATTCTCCTACTTCTACATCTAGAGGGTTAAAACTATGTTGGAAAGTATCCCAAAAGAGTTCCCAAAGAGGGGGTATAGTGCATGTTTGATTTGTGGAAAAAAAAATTTTGGCTGAAAATCAGCCGTTTTTGGCTTGGCCGGGTATTAGATTTTTTGACGTTTTGCGAAAAATCACTTAATTCTCCTACTTTTACATCTAGAGGGTTAAAACTATGTTGGAAAGTATCCCAAAAGAGTTCCCAAAGAGGGGGTATAGTGCGTGTTTGATTTGTAGAAAAAAAAAATTTGGCTGAAAATCAGCCATTTTTGGCTTGGCCGGGTATTTGATTTTTTGACGTTTTCAGGTTTTGCGAAAAATCACTTAATTCTCCTACTTCTACATCTAGAGGGTTAAAACTATGTTGGAAAGCATCCCAAAAGAGTTCCCAAAGAGGGGGTATAGTGCATGTTTGATTTGTGGAAAAAAAAATTTTGGCTGAAAATCAGCCGTTTTTGGCTTGGCCGGGTATTAGATTTTTTGACGTTTTCAGGTTTTGCGAAAAATCACTTAATTCTCCTACTTTTACATCTAGAGGGTTAAAACTATGTTGGAAAGCATCCCAAAAGAGTTCCCAAAGAGGGGGTATAGTGCGTGTTTGATTTGTGGGACAAAAAATTTTGGCTGAAAATCAGCCATTTTTGTCTTGGCCGTGTATTAGATTTTTAGACGTTTTCAGGTTTTGCGAAAAATCACTTAATTCTCCTACTTCTACATCTAGGGGGTTAAAACTATGTTGGAAAGCATCCCAAAAGAGTTCCCAAAGAGGGGGTATAGTGCGTGTTTGATTTGTGGAAAAAAAAATTTTGGCTGAAAATCAGCCATTTTTGGCTTGGCCGGGTATTAGATTTTTTGACGTTTTCAGGTTTTGCGAAAAATCACTTAATTCTCCTACTTCTACATCTAGAGGGTTAAAACTATGTTGGAAAGCATCCCAAAAGAGTTCCAAAAGAAGGGGTATAGTGCGTGTTTGATTTGTGGAAAAAAAATTTTTGGCTGAAATCTGCCAATTTTGGCTTGGCCGGGTATCAGATTTTTTGACGTTTTCAGGTTTTGCGATAAATCACTTAATTCCCCTACTTCTACATCTAGAGGGTTAAAACTATGTTGGAAAGCATCCCAAAAGAGTTCCCAAAGAGGGGGTATAGTGCATGTTTGATTTGTGGAAAAAAGTTTTTTGGCTAAAAATCAGCCATTTTTGGCTTGGCCGTGTATTAGATTTTTTGACGTTTTCAGGTTTTGCGAAAAATCACTGAATTCTCCTACTTCTACATCTAGAGGGTTAAAACTATGTTGGAAAGCATCCCAAAAGAGTTCCCAAACAGGGGGTATAGTGCGTGTTTGATTTGTGGAAAAAAAAATTTTGGCTGAAAATCAGCCATTTTTCGCTTGGCCGGGTATTAGATTTTTTGACATTTTCAGGTTTTGCGAAAAATCACTTAATTCTCCTACTTCTACATCTAGAGGGTTAAAACTATGTTGGAAAGCATCCCAATAGAGTTCCCAAACAGGGGGTATAGTGCGTGTTTGATTTGTGGAAAAAAATTTTTTGCCTGAAAATCAGCCATTTTTGGCTTGGCCGGGTATTAGATTTTTTGACGTTTTCAGGTTTTGCGAAAAATCACTGAATTCTCCTACTTCTACATCTAGAGGGTTAAAACTATGTTGGAAAGCATCCCAAAAGAGTTCCCAAAGAGGGGGTATAGTGCGTATTTGATTTGTGGGAAAAGAAATTTTGGCTGAAAATCAGCCATTTTTGGCTTGGCCGGGTATTAGATTTTTTGACGTTTTCAGGTTTTGCGAAAAATCACTTAATTCTCCTACTTCTAAATCTAGAGGGTTAAAACTATGTTGGAAAGCATTCCAAAAGAGTTCCCAAAGAGGGGGTATAGTGCGTGTTTGATTTGTGGAAAAAAAAATTTTGGCTGAAAATCAGCCATTTTTGGCTTGGCCGGGTATTAGATTTTTTGACGTTTTCAGGTTTTGCAAAAAATCACTTAATTCTCCTATTTCTACATCTAGAGGGTTAAAACTATGTTGGAAAGCATCCCAAAAGAGTTCCCAAAGAGTGGGTATAGTGCGTGTTTGATTTGTAGCAAAAAAAATTTTGGCTTATAATCAGCCATTTTTGGCTTGGCCGGGTATTAGATTTTTTGACGTTTTCAGGTTTTGCGAAAAATCACTTAATTCTCCTACTTCTACATCTAGAGGGTTAAAACTATGTTGGAAAGTATCCCAAAAGAGTTCCCAAAGAGGGGGTATAGTGCATGTTTGATTTGTGGAAAAAAAAATTTTGGCTGAAAATCAGCCATTTTTGGCTTGGCCGGGTATTAGATTTTTTGACGTTTTCAGGTTTTGCGAAAATTCACTGAATTCTCCTACTTTTACATCTAGAGGGTTAAAACTATGTTGGAAAGCATCCCAAAAGAGTTCCCAAAGAGGGGGTATAGTGCGTGTTTGATTTGTAGAAAAAAAAAATTTTGCTGAAAATCAGCCATTTTTGGCTTGGCCGGGTATTTGATTTTTTGACGTTTTCAGGTTTTTTCGAAAATCCACTTAATTCTCCTACTTCTACATCTAGGGTGTTAAAACTATGTTGGAAAGCATCCCAAAAGAGTTCCCAAAGAGTGGGTATAGTGCGTGTTTGATTTGTGGCAAAAAAAATTTTGGCTTATAATCAGCCATTTTTCGCTTGGCCGGGTATTAGATTTTTTGACGTTTTCAGATTTTGCGAAAAATCACTTAATTCTCCTACTTCTACATCTAGAGGGTTAAAACTATGTTGGAAAGCATCCCAAAAGAGTTCCCAAAGAGGGGGTATAGTGCGTGTTTGATTTGTGGAAAAAAAATTTTTGGATGAAAATCAGCCAATTTTGGCTTGGCCGGGTATTAGATTTTTTGACGTTTTCAGGTTTTGCGAAAAATCACTTAATTCTCCTACTTCTACATCTAGGGGGTTAAAACTATGTTGGAAAGCATCCCAAAAGAGTTCCAAAGAGGGGGTATAGTGCATGTTTGATTTGTGGAAAAAAAATTTTGGCTGAAAATCAGCCATTTTTGGCTTGGCCGGGTATTAGATTTTTTGACGTTTTCAGGTTTTGAGAAAAATCACTTAATTCTCCTACTTCTACATCTAGGGGGTTAAAACTATGTTGGAAAGCATCCCAAAAGAGTTCCCAAAGAGTGGGTATAGTGCGTGTTTGATTTGTAGCAAAAAAAATTTTGGCTTATAATCAGCCATTTTTGGCTTGGCCGGGTATTAGATTTTTTGACGTTTTCAGGTTTTGCGAAAAATCACTTAATTCTCCTACTTCTACATCTAGAGGGTTAAAACTATGTTGGAAAGTATCCCAAAAGAGTTCCCAAAGAGGGGGTATAGTGCATGTTTGATTTGTGGAAAAAAAAATTTTGGCTGAAAATCAGCCATTTTTGGCTTGGCCGGGTATTAGATTTTTTGACGTTTTCAGGTTTTGCGAAAATTCACTGAATTCTCCTACTTTTACATCTAGAGGGTTAAAACTATGTTGGAAAGCATCCCAAAAGAGTTCCCAAAGAGGGGGTATAGTGCGTGTTTGATTTGTAGAAAAAAAAAATTTTGCTGAAAATCAGCCATTTTTGGCTTGGCCGGGTATTTGATTTTTTGACGTTTTCAGGTTTTGCAAAAAATCACTTAATTCTCCTACTTCTACATCTAGAGGGTTAAAACTATGTTGGAAAGCATCCCAAAAGAGTTCCCAAAGAGGGGGTATAGTGCATGTTTGATTTGTGGAAAAAAAAATTTTGGCTGAAAATCAGCCGTTTTTGGCTTGGCCGGGTATTAGATTTTTTGATGTTTTTAGGTTTTGCGAAAAATCACTTAATTCTCCTACTTTTACATCTAGAGGGTTAAAACTATGTTGGAAAGCATCCCAAACGAGTTCCCAAAGAGGGGGTATAGTGCGTGTTTGATTTGTGGGAAAAAAATTTTTGGCTGAAAATCAGCCATTTTTGTCTTGGCCGTGTATTAGATTTTTAGATGTTTTCAGGTTTTGCGAAAAATCACTTAATTCTCCTACTTCTACATCTAGGGGGTTAAAACTATGTTGGAAAGCATCCCAAAAGAGTTCCCAAAGAGGGGGTATAGTGCGTGTTTGATTTGTGGAAAAAAAAATTTTGGCTGAAAATCAGCCATTTTTGGCTTGGCCGGGTATTAGATTTTTTGACGTTTTCAGGTTTTGCGAAAAATCACTTAATTCTCCTACTTCTACATCTAGAGGGTTAAAACTATGTTGGAAAGCATCCCAAAAGAGTTACCAAAGAGGGGGTATAGTGCCTGTTTGATTTGTGGGAAAAAAATTTTTGGATGAAAATCATCCATTTTTGGCTTGGCCGGGTATTAGATTTTTTCACGTTTTCAGGTTTTGCGAAAAATCACTTAATTCCCCTACTTCTACATCTAGAGGGTTAAAACTATGTTGGAAAGCATCCTAAAAGAGTTCCCAAAGAGGGGGGGTATAGTGCGTGTTTGATTTGTGGAAAAAAAAATTTTGGCTGAAATCTGCCAATTTTGGCTTGGCCGGGTATCAGATTTTTTAATGTTTTCAGGTTTTGCGATAAATCACTTAATTCCCCTACTTCTACATCTAGAGGGTTAAAACTATGTTGGAAAGCATCCCAAAAGAGTTCCCAAAGAGGGGGTATAGTGCATGTTTGATTTGTGGAAAAAAGTTTTTTGGCTAAAAATCAGCCATTTTTGGCTTGGCCGTGTATTAGATTTTTTGACGTTTTCAGGTTTTGCGAAAAATCACTTAATTCTCCTACTTCTACATCTAGAGGGTTAAAACTATGTTGGAAAGCATCCCAAAAGAGATCCCAAAGAGGGGGTATAGTGCGTGTTTGATTTGTGGAAAAAAAAATTTTGGCTGAAAATCAGCCATTTTTGGCTTGGCCGGCTGTTAGATTTTTTGACGTTTTCACGTTTTGCGAAAAATCACTTAATTCTCCTACTTCTACATCTAGAGGGTTAAAACTATGTTGGAAAGCATTCCAAAAGAGTTCCCAAAGAGGGGGTATAGTGCATGTTTGATTTGTGGAAAAAAAATTTTTGGCTGAAAATCAGCCATTTTTCGCTTGGCCGGGTATTAGATTTTTTGACGTTTTCAGGTTTTGCGAAAATTCACTGAATTCTCCTACTTCTACATCTAGAGGGTTAAAACTATGTTGGAAAGCATCCCAAAAGAGTTCCCAAAGAGGGGGTATAGTGTGTGTTTGATTTGTGGAAAAAAAATTTTGGCTGAAAATCAGCCATTTTTGGCTTGGCCGGGTATTAGATTTTTTGACGTTTTCAGGTTTTGTGAAAAATCACTTAATTCTCCTACTTCTACATCTAGAGGGTTAAAACTATGTTGGAAAGCATCCCAAAAGAGTTCCCAAAGAGGGGGTATAGTGCGTGTTTGATTTGTAGAAAAAAAAAATTTGGCTGAAAATCAGCCATTTTTGGCTTGGCCGGGTATTTGATTTTTTGACGTTTTCAGGTTTTGCAAAAAATCACTTAATTCTCCTACTTCTACATCTAGAGGGTTAAAACTATGTTGGAAAGCATCCCAAAAGAGTTCCCAAAGAGGGGGTATAGTGCATGTTTGATTTGTGGAAAAAAAAATTTTGGCTGAAAATCAGCCGTTTTTGGCTTGGCCGGGTATTAGATTTTTTGACGTTTTCAGGTTTTGCGAAAAATCACTTAATTCTCCTACTTTTACATCTAGAGGGTTAAAACTATGTTGGAAAGCATCCCAAAAGAGTTCCCAAAGAGGGGGTATAGTGCGTGTTTGATTTGTGGGAAAAAAAATTTTGGCTGAAAATCAGCCATTTTTGTCTTGGCCGTGTATTAGATTTTTAGACGTTTTCAGGTTTTGCGAAAAATCACTTAATTCTCCTACTTCTACATCTAGGGGGTTAAAACTATGTTGAAAAGCATCCCAAAAGAGTTCCCAAAGAGGGGGTATAGTGCGTGTTTGATTTGTGGAAAAAAAAATTTTGGCTGAAAATCAGCCATTTTTGGCTTGGCCGGGTATTAGATTTTTTGACGTTTTCAGGTTTTGCGAAAAATCACTTAATTCTCCTACTTCTACATCTAGAGGGTTAAAACTATGTTGGAAAGCATCTCAAAAGAGTTACCAAAGAGGGGGTATAGTGCCTGTTTGATTTGTGGAAAAAAAATTTTTGGATGAAAATCATCCATTTTTGGCTTGGCCGGGTATTAGATTTTTTCACGTTTTCAGGTTTTGCGAAAAATCACTGAATTTTCCTACTTCTACATCTAGAGGGTTAAAACTATGTTGGAAAGCATCCCAAAAGAGTTCCCAAAGAGGGGGTATAGTGCGTGTTTGATTTGTGGAAAAAAATTTTTTGGCTGAAATCTGCCAATTTTGGCTTGGCCGGGTATCAGATTTTTTGACGTTTTCAGGTTTTGCGATAAATCACTTAATTCCCCTACTTCTACATCTAGAGGGTTAAAACTATGTTGGAAAGCATCCCAAAAGAGTTCCCAAAGAGGGGGTATAGTGCATGTTTGATTTGTGGAAAAAAAATTTTTGGCTGAAAATCAGCCATTTTTCGCTTGGCCGGGTATTAGATTTTTTGACGTTTTCAGGTTTTGCGAAAATTCACTGAATTCTCCTACTTCTACATCTAGAGGGTTAAAACTATGTTGGAAAGCATCCCAAAAGAGTTCCCAAAGAGGGGGTATAGTGTGTGTTTGATTTGTGGAAAAAAAATTTTGGCTGAAAATCAGCCATTTTTGGCTTGGCCGGGTATTAGATTTTTTGACGTTTTCAGGTTTTGCGAAAAATCACTTAATTCTCCTACTTCTACATCTAGAGAGTTAAAACTATGTTGGAAAGCATCCCAAAAGAGTTCCCAAAGAGGGGGTATAGTGCGTGTTTGATTTGTAGAAAAAAAAAATTTGGCTGAAAATCAGCCATTTTTGGCTTGGCCGGGTATTTGATTTTTTGACGTTTTCAGGTTTTGCAAAAAATCACTTAATTCTCCTACTTCTACATCTAGAGGGTTAAAACTATGTTGGAAAGCATCCCAAAAGAGTTCCCAAAGAGGGGGTATAGTGCATGTTTGATTTGTGGAAAAAAAAATTTTGGCTGAAAATCAGCCGTTTTTGGCTTGGCCGGGTATTAGATTTTTTGACGTTTTCAGGTTTTGCGAAAAATCACTTAATTCTCCTACTTTTACATCTAGAGGGTTAAAACTATGTTGGAAAGCATCCCAAAAGAGTTCCCAAAGAGGGGGTATAGTGCGTGTTTGATTTGTGGGAAAAAAAATTTTGGCTGAAAATCAGCCATTTTTGTCTTGGCCGTGTATTAGATTTTTAGACGTTTTCAGGTTTTGCGAAAAATCACTTAATTCTCCTACTTCTACATCTAGGGGGTTAAAACTATGTTGAAAAGCATCCCAAAAGAGTTCCCAAAGAGGGGGTATAGTGCGTGTTTGATTTGTGGAAAAAAAAATTTTGGCTGAAAATCAGCCATTTTTGGCTTGGCCGGGTATTAGATTTTTTGACGTTTTCAGGTTTTGCGAAAAATCACTTAATTCTCCTAATTCTACATCTAGAGGGTTAAAACTATGTTGGAAAGCATCTCAAAAGAGTTACCAAAGAGGGGGTATAGTGCCTGTTTGATTTGTGGAAAAAAAATTTTTGGATGAAAATCATCCAATTTTGGCTTGGCCGGGTATTAGATTTTTTCACGTTTTCAGGTTTTGCGAAAAATCACTGAATTTTCCTACTTCTACATCTAGAGGGTTAAAACTATGTTGGAAAGCATCCCAAAAGAGTTCCCAAAGAGGGGGTATAGTGCGTGTTTGATTTGTGGAAAAAATTTTTTTGGCTGAAATCTGCCAATTTTGGCTTGGCCGGGTATCAGATTTTTTGACGTTTTCAGGTTTTGCGATAAATCACTTAATTCCCCTACTTCTACATCTAGAGGGTTAAAACTATGTTGGAAAGCATCCCAAAAGAGTTCCCAAAGAGGGGGTATAGTGCATGTTTGATTTGTGGAAAAAAGTTTTTTGGCTAAAAATCAGCCATTTTTGGCTTGGCCGTGTATTAGATTTTTTGACGTTTACAGGTTTTGCGAAAAATCACTTAATTCTCCTACTTCTACATCTAGAGGGTTAAAACTATGTTGGAAAGCATCCCAAAAGAGTTCCCAAAGAGGGGGTATAGTGCGTGTTTGATTTGTGGGAAAAAAATTTTTGGCTGAAAATCAGCCATTTTTCGCTTGGCCGGGTATTAGATATTTTGAAGTTTTCAGGTTTTGCGAAAAATCACTTAATTCTCCTACTTCTACATCTAGAGGGTTAAAACTATGTTGGAAAGCATCCCAAAAGAGTTCCCAAAGAGGGGGTATAGTGCGTGTTTGATTTGTGGAAAAAAAATTTTTGCCTGAAAATCAGCCATTTTTGGCTTGGCCGGGTATTAGATTTTTTGACGTTTTCAGGTTTTGCGAAAAATCACTGAATTTTCCTACTTCTACATCTAGAGGGTTAAAACTATGTTGGAAAGCATCCCAAAAGAGTTCCCAAAGAGGGGGTATAGTGCGTGTTTGATTTGTGGAAAAAAAAATTTTGGCTGAAAATCAGCCATTTTTGGCTTGGCCGGCTGTTAGATTTTTTGACGTTTTCACGTTTTGCGAAAAATCACTTAATTCTCCTACTTCTACATCTAGAGGGTTAAAACTATGTTGGAAAGCATTCCAAAAGAGTTCCCAAAGAGGGGGTATAGTGCATGTTTGATTTGTGGAAAAAAAAATTTTGGCTGAAAATCAGCCGTTTTTCGCTTGGCCGGGTATTAGATTTTTTGACGTTTTCAGGTTTTGCGAAAAATCACTTAATTCTCCTACTTCTACATCTAGGGGGTTAAAACTATGTTGGAAAGCATCCCAAAAGAGTTCCAAAGAGGGGGTATAGTGCATGTTTGATTTGTGGAAAAAAAATTTTGGCTGAAAATCAGCCATTTTTGGCTTGGCCGGGTATTAGATTTTTTGACGTTTTCAGGTTTTGAGAAAAATCACTTAATTCTCCTACTTCTACATCTAGGGGGTTAAAACTATGTTGGAAAGCATCCCAAAAGAGTTCCCAAAGAGTGGGTATAGTGCGTGTTTGATTTGTAGCAAAAAAAATTTTGGCTTATAATCAGCCATTTTTGGCTTGGCCGGGTATTAGATTTTTTGACGTTTTCAGGTTTTGTGAAAAATCACTTAATTCTCCTACTTCTACATCTAGAGGGTTAAAACTATGTTGGAAAGCATCCCAAAAGAGTTCCCAAAGAGGGGGTATAGTGCGTGTTTGATTTGTGTAAAAAAAAATTTTCCCTGAAAATCAGCCATTTTTGGCTTGGCCGGGTATTAGATTTTTGGACGTTTTCAGGTTTTGCGAAAAATCACTTAATTCTCCTACTTCTACATCTAGAGGGTTAAAACTATGTTGGAAAGTATCCCAAAAGAGTTCCCAAAGAGGGGGTATAGTGCATGTTTGATTTGTGGAAAAAAAAATTTTGGCTGAAAATCAGCCATTTTTCGCTTGGCCGGGTATTAGATTTTTTGACGTTTTCAGGTTTTGCGAAAAATCACTTAATTCTCCTACTTCTACATCTAGGGGGTTAAAACTATTTTGGAAAGCATCCCAAAAGAGTTCCAAAGAGGGGGTATAGTGCATGTTTGATTTGTGGAAAAAAAATTTTGGCTGAAAATCAGCCATTTTTGGCTTGGCCGGGTATTAGATTTTTTGACGTTTTCAGGTTTTGAGAAAAATCACTTAATTCTCCTACTTCTACATCTAGGGGGTTAAAACTATGTTGGAAAGCATCCCAAAAGAGTTCCCAAAGAGGGGGTATAGTGCATGTTTTATTTGTGGAAAAAAAAATTTTGGCTGAAAATCAGCCATTTTTCGCTTGGCCGGGTATTAGATTTTTTGACGTTTTCAGGTTTTGCGAAAAATCACTTAATTCTCCTACTTCTACATCTAGGGGGTTAAAACTATTTTGGAAAGCATCCCAAAAGAGTTCCAAAGAGGGGGTATAGTGCATGTTTGATTTGTGGAAAAAAAATTTTGGCTGAAAATCAGCCATTTTTGGCTTGGCCGGGTATTAGATTTTTTGACGTTTTCAGGTTTTGAGAAAAATCACTTAATTCTCCTACTTCTACATCTAGGGGGTTAAAACTATGTTGGAAAGCATCCCAAAAGAGTTCCCAAAGAGTGGGTATAGTGCGTGTTTGATTTGTAGCAAAAAAAATTTTGGCTTATAATCAGCCATTTTTGGCTTGGCCGGGTATTAGATTTTTTGACGTTTTCAGGTTTTGCGAAAATTCACTGAATTCTCCTACTTCTACATCTAGAGGGTTAAAACTATGTTGGAAAGCATCCCAAAAGAGTTCCCAAAGAGGGGGTATAGTGCATGTTTGATTTGTGGAAAAAATTATTTTGGCTGAAAATCAGCCATTTTTCGCTTGGCCGGGTATTAGATTTTTTGACGTTTTCAGGTTTTGCGAAAAATCACTTAATTCTCCTACTTCTACATAAAGGGGGTTAAAACTATGTTGGAAAGCATCCCAAAAGAGTTCCAAAGAGGGGGTATAGTGCATGTTTGATTTGTGGAAAAAAAATTTTGGCTGAAAATCAGCCATTTTTGGCTTGGCCGGGTATTAGATTTTTTGACGTTTTCAGGTTTTGAGAAAAATCACTTAATTCTCCTACTTCTACATCTAGGGGGTTAAAACTATGTTGGAAAGCATCCCAAAAGAGTTCCCAAAGAGTGGGTATAGTGCGTGTTTGATTTGTAGGAAAAAAAATTTTGGCTTATAATCAGCCATTTTTGGCTTGGCCAGGTATTAGATTTTTTGACGTTTTCAGGTTTTGCGAAAAATCACTGAATTCTCCTACTTCTACATCTAGAGGGTTAAAACTATGTTGGAAAGCATCCCAAAAGAGTTCCCAAAGAGGGGGTATAGTGCGTGTTTGATTTGTGTAAAAAAAATTTTTCCCTGAAAATCAGCCATTTTTGGCTTGGCCGGGTATTAGATTTTTGGACGTTTTCAGGTTTTGCGAAAAATCACTTAATTCTCCTACTTCTACATCTAGAGGGTTAAAACTATGTTGGAAAGTATCCCAAAAGAGTTCCCAAAGAGGGGGTATAGTGCATGTTTGATTTGTGGAAAAAAAAATTTTGGCTGAAAATCAGCCATTTTTGGCTTGGCCGGGTATTAGATTTTTTGACGTTTTCAGGTTTTGCGAAAAATCACTTAATTCTCCTACTTCTACATCTAGAGGGTTAAAACTATGTTGGAAAGCATCCCAAAAGAGTTCCCAAAGAGGGGGTATAGTGCCTGTTTGATTTGTGGAAAAAAATTTTTTGGATGAAAATCATCCATTTTTGGCTTGGCCGGGTATTAGATTTTTTCACGTTTTCAGGTTTTGCGAAAAATCACTGAATTCTCCTACTTCTACATCTAGAGGGTTAAAACTATGTTGGAAAGCATCCCAAAAGATTTCCCAAAGAGGGGGTATAGTGCGTGTTTGATTTGTGGAAAAAAATTTTTTGGCTGAAATCTGCCAATTTTGGCTTGGCCGGGTATCAGATTTTTTTACGTTTTCAGGTTTTGCGATTAATCACTTAATTCCCCTACTTCTACATCTAGAGGGTTAAAACTATGTTGGAAAGCATCCCAAAAGAGTTCCCAAAGAGGGGGTATAGTGCGTGTTTGATTTGTGGAAAAAAAATTTTTGGCTGAAAATCAGCCATTTTTCGCTTGGCCCGGTATTAGATTTTTTGACGTTTTTGAGGTTTTGCGAAAAATCACTGAATTCTCCTACTTCTACATCTAGAGGGTTAAAACTATGTTGGAAAGCATCCCAAAAGAGTTCCCAAAGAGGGGGTATAGTGCGTGTTTGATTTGTGTAAAAAAATTTTTGCCTGAAAATCAGCCATTTTTGGCTTGGCCAGGTATTAGATTTTTTGACGTTTTCAGGTTTTGCGAAAAATCACTGAATTCTCCTACTTCTACATCGAGAGGGTTAAAACTATGTTGGAAAGCATCCCAAAAGAGTTCCCAAAGAGGGGGGATAGTGCGTGTTTGATTTGTGGGAAAAGAAATTTTGGCTGAAAATCAGCCATTTTTGGCTTGGCCGGGTATTAGATTTTTTGACGTTTTCAGGTTTTGCGAAAAATCACTTAATTCTCCTACTTCTACATCTAGAGGGTTAAAACTATGTTGGAAAGCATCCCAAAAGAGTTCCCAAAGAGGGGGTATAGTGTGTGTTTGATTTGTGGAAAAAAAAATTTTGGCTGAAAATCAGCCATTTTTGGCTTGGCCGGGTATTAGATTTTTTGACGTTTTCAGGTTTTGCGAAAAATCACTTAATTCTCCTACTTCTACATCTAGAGGGTTAAAACTATGTTGGAAAGCATCCCAAAAGAGTTCCCAAAGAGGGGGTATAGTGCGTGTTTGATTTGTAGAAAAAAAAAAATTTGGCTGAAAATCAGCCATTTTTGGCTTGGCCGGGTATTTGATTTTTTGACGTTTTCAGGTTTTGCGAAAAATCACTTAATTCTCCTACTTCTACATCTAGAGGGTTAAAACTATGTTGGAAAGCATCCCAAAAGAGTTCCCAAAGAGGGGGTATAGTGCATGTTTCATTTGTGGAAAAAAAAATTTTGGCTGAAAATCAGCCGTTTTTGGCTTAGCCGGGTATTAGATTTTTAGACGTTTTCAGGTTTTGGGAAAAATCACTTAATTCTCCTACTTTTACATCTAGAGGGTTAAAACTATGTTGGAAAGCATCCCAAAAGAGTTCCCAAAGAGGGGGTATAGTGCGTGTTTGATTTGTGGGACAAAAAATTTTGGCTGAAAATCAGCCATTTTTGTCTTGGCCGTGTATTAGATTTTTAGACGTTTTCAGGTTTTGCGAAAAATCACTTAATTCTCCTACTTCTACATCTAGGGGGTTAAAACTATGTTGGAAAGCATCCCAAAAGAGTTCCCAAAGAGGGGGTATAGTGCGTGTTTGATTTGTGGAAAAAAAAATTTTGGCTGAAAATCAGCCATTTTTGGCTTGGCCGGGTATTAGATTTTTTGACGTTTTCAGGTTTTGCGATAAATCACTTAATTCCCCTACTTCTACATCTAGAGGGTTAAAACTATGTTGGAAAGCATCCCAAAAGAGTTCCCAAAGAGGGGGTATAGTGCGTGTTTGATTTGTGGAAAAAAAATTTTTGGCTGAAAATCAGCCATTTTTCGCTTGGCCCGGTATTAGATTTTTTGACGTTTTTGAGGTTTTGCGAAAAATCACTGAATTCTCCTACTTCTACATCTAGAGGGTTAAAACTATGTTGGAAAGCATCCCAAAAGAGTTCCCAAAGAGGGGGTATAGTGCGTGTTTGATTTGTGTAAAAAAAATTTTTGCCTGAAAATCAGCCATTTTTGGCTTGGCCAGGTATTAGATTTTTTGACGTTTTCAGGTTTTGCGAAAAATCACTGAATTCTCCTACTTCTACATCGAGAGGGTTAAAACTATGTTGGAAAGCATCCCAAAAGAGTTCCCAAAGAGGGGGGATAGTGCGTGTTTGATTTGTGGGAAAAGAAATTTTGGCTGAAAATCAGCCATTTTTGGCTTGGCCGGGTATTAGATTTTTTGACGTTTTCAGGTTTTGCGAAAAATCACTTAATTCTCCTACTTCTACATCTAGAGGGTTAAAACTATGTTGGAAAGCATCCCAAAAGAGTTACCAAAGAGGGGGTATAGTGCGTGTTTGATTTGTGGAAAAAAAAATTTTGGCTGAAAATCAGCCATTTTTGGCTTGGCCGGGTATTAGATTTTTTGACGTTTTCAGGTTTTGCGAAAAATCACTTAATTCTCCTACTTCTACATCTAGAGGGTTAAAACTATGTTGGAAAGCATCCCAAAAGAGTTCCCAAAGAGGGGGTATAGTGCGTGTTTGATTTGTAGAAAAAAAAAAATTTGGCTGAAAATCAGCCATTTTTGGCTTGGCCGGGTATTTGATTTTTTGACGTTTTCAGGTTTTGCGAAAAATCACTTAATTCTCCTACTTCTACATCTAGAGGGTTAAAACTATGTTGGAAAGCATCCCAAAAGAGTTCCCAAAGAGGGGGTATAGTGCATGTTTCATTTGTGGAAAAAAAAATTTTGGCTGAAAATCAGCCGTTTTTGGCTTAGCCGGGTATTAGATTTTTTGACGTTTTCAGGTTTTGCGAAAAATCACTTAATTCTCCTACTTTTACATCTAGAGGGTTAAAACTATGTTGGAAAGCATCCCAAAAGAGTTCCCAAAGAGGGGGTATAGTGCGTGTTTGATTTGTGGGACAAAAAATTTTGGCTGAAAATCAGCCATTTTTGTCTTGGCCGTGTATTAGATTTTTAGACGTTTTCAGGTTTTGCGAAAAATCACTTAATTCTCCTACTTCTACATCTAGGGGGTTAAAACTATGTTGGAAAGCATCCCAAAAGAGTTCCCAAAGAGGGGGTATAGTGCGTGTTTGATTTGTGGAAAAAAAATTTTTGGCTGAAAATCAGCCATTTTTGGCTTGGCCGGGTATTAGATTTTTTGACGTTTTCAGGTTTTGCGAAAAATCACTTAATTCTCCTACTTCTACATCTAGAGGGTTAAAACTATGTTGGAAAGCATCCCAAAAGAGTTCCCAAAGAAGGGGTATAGTGCGTGTTTGATTTGTGGAAAAAAATTTTTTGGCTGAAATCTGCCAATTTTGGCTTGGCCGGGTATCAGATTTTTTGACGTTTTCAGGTATTGCGATAAATCACTTAATTCCCCTACTTCTACATCTAGAGGGTTAAAACTATGTTGGAAAGCATCCCAAAAGAGTTCCCAAAGAGGGGGTATAGTGCATGTTTGATTTGTGGAAAAAAGTTTTTTGGCTAAAAATCAGCCATTTTTGTCTTGGCCGTGTATTAGATTTTTTGACGTTTTCAGGTTTTGCGAAAAATCACTGAATTCTCCTACTTCTACATCTAGAGGGTTAAAACTATGTTGGAAAGCATCCCAAAAGAGTTCCCAAAGAGGGGGTATAGTGCGTGTTTGATTTGTGGAAAAAAAATTTTTGGCTGAAAATCAGCCATTTTTCGCTTGGCCGGGTATTAGATTTTTTGACATTTTCAGGTTTTGCGAAAAATCACTTAATTCTCCTACTTCTACATCTAGAGGGTTAAAACTATGTTGGAAAGCATCCCAAAAGAGTTCCCAAAGAGGGGGTATAGTGCGTGTTTGATTTGTGTAAAAAAATTTTTTACCTGAAAATCAGCCATTTTTGGCTTGGCCGGGTATTAGATTTTTTGACGTTTTCAGGTTTTGCGAAAAATCACTGAATTCTCCTACTTCTACATCTAGAGGGTTAAAACTATGTTGGAAAGCATCCCAAAAGAGTTCCCAAAGAGGGGGTATAGTGCGTGTTTGATTTGTGGGAAAATAAATTTTGGCTGAAAATCAGCCATTTTTGGCTTGGCCGGGTATTAGATTTTTTGACGTTTTCAGGTTTTGCGAAAAATCACTTAATTCTCCTACTTCTAAATCTAGAGGGTTAAAACTATGTTGGAAAGCATTCCAAAAGAGTTCCCAAAGAGGGGGTATAGTGCGTGTTTGATTTGTGGAAAAAAAAATTTTGGCTGAAAATCAGCCATTTTTGGCTTGGCCGGGTATTAGATTTTTTGACGTTTTCAGGTTTTGCAAAAAATCACTTAATTCTCCTATTTCTACATCTAGAGGGTTAAAACTATGTTGGAAAGCATCCCAAAAGAGTTCCCAAAGAGGGGGTATAGTGCGTGTTTGATTTGTGGAAAAAAAAAATTGACTGAAAATCAGCCATTTTTGGCTTGGCCGGGTATTAGATTTTTTGACGTTTTCAGGTTTTTTCGAAAATCCACTTAATTCTCCTACTTCTACATCTAGGGGGTTAAAACTATGTTGGAGAGCATCCCAAAAGAGTTCCCAAAGAGGGGGTATAGTGCATGTTTTATTTGTGGAAAAAAAAATTTGGCTGAAAATCAGCCATTTTTGGCTTGGCCGGGTATTAGATTTTTTGACGTTTTCAGGTTTTGCGAAAAATCACTTAATTCTCCTACTTCTACATCTAGAGGGTTAAAACTATGTTGGAAAGCATCCCAAAAGAGTTCCCAAAGAGGGGGTATAGTGCGTGTTTGATTTGTGGGAAAAAAAATTTTGGCTGAAATTCAGCCATTTTTGGTTTGGCCGGGTAATAGATTTTTTGACGTTTTCAGGTTTTGCGAAAAATCACTTAATTCTCCTACTTCTACATCTAGAGGGTTAAAACTATGTTGGAAAGCATCCCAAAAGAGTTTCCAAGGAGGGGGTATAGTGTGTGTTTGATTTGTGGAAAAAAAAATTTTGGATGAAAATCAGCCAATTTTGGCTTGGCCGGGTATTAGATTTTTTGACGTTTTCAGGTTTTGCGAAAAATCACTTAATTCTCCTACTTCTACATCTAGGGGGTTAAAACTATGTTGGAAAGCATCCCAAAAGAGATCCAAAGAGGGGGTATAGTGCATGTTTGATTTGTGGAAAAAAAATTTTGGCTGAAAATCAGCCATTTTTGGCTTGGCCGGGTATTAGATTTTTTGACGTTTTCAGGTTTTGAGAAAAATCACTTAATTCTCCTACTTCTACATCTAGGGGGTTAAAACTATGTTGGAAAGCATCCCAAAAGAGTTCCCAAAGAGTGGGTATAGTGCGTGTTTGATTTGTAGCAAAAAAAATTTTGGCTTATAATCAGCCATTTTTGGCTTGGCCGGGTATTAGATTTTTTGACGTTTTCAGGTTTTGCGAAAAATCACTTAATTCTCCTACTTCTACATCTAGAGGGTTAAAACTATGTTGGAAAGTATCCCAAAAGAGTTCCCAAAGAGGGGGTATAGTGCATGTTTGATTTGTGGAAAAAAAAATTTTGGCTGAAAATCAGCCATTTTTGGCTTGGCCGGGTATTAGATTTTTTGACGTTTTCAGGTTTTGCGAAAATTCACTGAATTCTCCTACTTTTACATCTAGAGGGTTAAAACTATGTTGGAAAGCATCCCAAAAGAGTTCCCAAAGAGGGGGTATAGTGCATGTTTGATTTGTGGAAAAAAAAATTTTGGCTGAAAATCAGCCGTTTTTGGCTTGGCCGGGTATTAGATTTTTTGACGTTTTTAGGTTTTGCGAAAAATCACTTAATTCTCCTACTTTTACATCTAGAGGGTTAAAACTATGTTGGAAAGCATCCCAAACGAGTTCCCAAAGAGGGGGTATAGTGCGTGTTTGATTTGTGGTAAAAAATTTTTTGGCTGAAAATCAGCCATTTTTGTCTTGGCCGTGTATTAGATTTTTAGACGTTTTCAGGTTTTGCGAAAAATCACTTAATTCTCCTACTTCTACATCTAGGGGGTTAAAACTATGTTGGAAAGCATCCCAAAAGAGTTCCCAAAGAGGGGGTATAGTGCGTGTTTGATTTGTGGAAAAAAAAATTTTGGCTGAAAATCAGCCATTTTTGGCTTGGCCGGGTATTAGATTTTTTGACGTTTTCATGTTTTGCGAAAAATCACTTAATTCTCCTACTTCTACATCTAGAGGGTTAAAACTATGTTGGAAAGCATCCCAAAAGAGTTACCAAAGAGGGGGTATAGTGCCTGTTTGATTTGTGGAAAAAAAAATGTTGGATGAAAATCATCCATTTTTGGCTTGGCCGGGTATTAGATTTTTTCACGTTTTCAGGTTTTGCGAAAAATCACTTAATTCCCCTACTTCTACATCTAGAGGGTTAAAACTATGTTGGAAAGCATCCCAAAAGAGTTCCCAAAGAGGGGGGGTATAGTGCGTGTTTGATTTGTGGAAAAAAATTTTTTGGCTGAAATCTGCCAATTTTGGCTTGGCCGGGTATCAGATTTTTTAATGTTTTCAGGTTTTGCGATAAATCACTTAATTCCCCTACTTCTACATCTAGAGGGTTAAAACTATGTTGGAAAGCATCCCAAAAGAGTTCCCAAAGAGGGGGTATAGTGCATGTTTGGTTTGTGGAAAAAAGTTTTTTGGCTAAAAATCAGCCATTTTTGGCTTGGCCGTGTATTAGATTTTTTGACGTTTTCAGGTTTTGCGAAAAATCACTTAATTCTCCTACTTCTACATCTAGAGGGTTAAAACTATGTTGGAAAGCATCCCAAAAGAGTTCCCAAAGAGGGGGTATAGTGCGTGTTTGATTTGTGGAAAAAAAAATTTTGGCTGAAAATCAGCCATTTTTGGCTTGGCCGGCTGTTAGATTTTTTGACGTTTTCACGTTTTGCGAAAAATCACTTAATTCTCCTACTTCTACATCTAGAGGGTTAAAACTATGTTGGAAAGCATTCCAAAAGAGTTCCCAAAGAGGGGGTATAGTGCATGTTTGATTTGTGGAAAAAAAATTTTTGGCTGAAAATCAGCCATTTTTGGCTTGGCCGGGTATTAGATTTTTTGACGTTTTCAGGTTTTGCGAAAATTCACTGAATTCTCCTACTTCTACATCTAGAGGGTTAAAACTATGTTGGAAAGCATCCCAAAAGAGTTCCCAAAGAGGGGGTATAGTGTGTGTTTGATTTGTGGAAAAAAAATTTTGGCTGAAAATCAGCCATTTTTGGCTTGACCGGGTATTAGATTTTTTGACGTTTTCAGGTTTTGCGAAAAATCACTTAATTCTCCTACTTCTACATCTAGAGGGTTAAAACTATGTTGGAAAGCATCCCAAAAGAGTTCCCAAAGAGGGGGTATAGTGCATGTTTGATTTGTGGAAAAAAAAATTTTGGCTGAAAATCAGCCGTTTTTGGCTTGGCCGGTTATTAGATTTTTTGACGTTTTCAGGTTTTGCGAAAAATCACTTAATTCTCCTACTTTTACATCTAGAGGGTTAAAACTATGTTGGAAAGCATCCCAAAAGAGTTCCCAAAGAGGGGGTATAGTGCGTGTTTGATTTGTGGGAAAAAAATTTTGGCTGAAAATCAGCCATTTTTGTCTTGGCCGTGTATTAGATTTTTAGACGTTTTCAGGTTTTGCGAAAAATCACTTAATTCTCCTACTTCTACATCTAGGGGGTTAAAACTATGTTGAAAAGCATCCCAAAAGAGTTCCCAAAGAGGGGGTATAGTGCGTGTTTGATTTGTGGAAAAAAAAATTTTGGCTGAAAATCAGCCATTTTTGGCTTGGCCGGGTATTAGATTTTTTGACGTTTTCAGGTTTTGCGAAAAATCACTTAATTCTCCTACTTCTACATCTAGAGGGTTAAAACTATGTTGGAAAGCATCTCAAAAGAGTTACCAAAGAGGGGGTATAGTGCCTGTTTGATTTGTGGAAAAAAATTTTTTGGATGAAAATCATCCATTTTTGGCTTGGCAGGGTATTAGATTTTTTCACGTTTTCAGGTTTTGCGAAAAATCACTGAATTTTCCTACTTCTACATCTAGAGGGTTAAAACTATGTTGGAAAGCATCCCAAAAGAGTTCCCAAAGAGGGGGTATAGTGCGTGTTTGATTTGTGGAAAAAAAATTTTTGGCTGAAATCTGCCAATTTTGGCTTGGCCGGGTATCAGATTTTTTGACGTTTTCAGGTTTTGCGATAAATCACTTAATTCCCCTACTTCTACATCTAGAGGGTTAAAACTATGTTGGAAAGCATCCCAAAAGAGTTCCCAAAGAGGGGGTATAGTGCATGTTTGATTTGTGGAAAAAAGTTTTTTGGCTAAAAATCAGCCATTTTTGGCTTGGCCGTGTATTAGATTTTTTGACGTTTACAGGTTTTGCGAAAAATCACTTAATTCTCCTACTTCTACATCTAGAGGGTTAAAACTATGTTGGAAAGCATCCCAAAAGAGTTCCCAAAGAGGGGGTATAGTGCGTGTTTGATTTGTGGGAAAAAAAATTTTGGCTGAAAATCAGCCATTTTTCGCTTGGCCGGGTATTAGATTTTTTGAAGTTTTCAGGTTTTGCGAAAAATCACTTAATTCTCCTACTTCTACATCTAGAGGGTTAAAACTATGTTGGAAAGCATCCCAAAAGAGTTCCCAAAGAGGGGGTATAGTGCGTGTTTGATTTGTGGAAAAAAAATTTTTGCCTGAAAATCAGCCATTTTTGGCTTGGCCGGGTATTAGATTTTTTGACGTTTTCAGGTTTTGCGAAAAATCACTGAATTCTCCTACTTCTACATCTAGAGGGTTAAAACTATGTTGGAAAGCATCCCAAAAGAGTTCCCAAAGAGGGGGTATAGTGCGTGTTTGATTTGTGGAAAAAAAAATTTTGGCTGAAAATCAGCCATTTTTGGCTTGGCCGGGTATTAGATTTTTTGACGTTTTCAGGTTTTGAGAAAAATCACTTAATTCTCCTACTTCTACATCTAGGGGGTTAAAACTATGTTGGAAAGCATCCCAAAAGCGTTCCCAAAGAGTGGGTATAGTGCGTGTTTGATTTGTAGCAAAAAAAATTTTGGCTTATAATCAGCCATTTTTGGCTTGGCCGGGTATTAGATTTTTTGACGTTTTCAGGTTTTGTGAAAAATCACTTAATTCTCCTACTTCTACATCTAGAGGGTTAAAACTATGTTGGAAAGCATCCCAAAAGAGTTCCCAAAGAGGGGGTATAGTGCGTGTTTGATTTGTGTAAAAAAAACTTTCCCTGAAAATCAGCCATTTTTGGCTTGGCCGGGTATTAGATTTTTTGACGTTTTCAGGTTTTGCGAAAAATCACTTAATTCCCCTACTTCTACATCTAGAGGGTTAAAACTATGTTGGAAAGCATCCCAAAAGAGTTCCCAAAGAGGGGGTATAGTGCGTGTTTGATTTGTGTAAAAAAAAATTTTCCCTGAAAATCAGCCATTTTTGGCTTGGCTGGGTATTAGATTTTTGGACGTTTTCAGGTTTTGCGAAAAAACACTTAATTCTCCTACTTCTACATCTAGAGGGTTAAAACTATGTTGGAAAGTATCCCAAAAGAGTTCCCAAAGAGGGGGTATAGTGCATGTTTGATTTGTGGAAAAAAAATTTTTGGCTGAAAATCAGCCATTTTTGGCTTGGCCGAATATTAGATTTTTTGACGTTTTCAGGTTTTGCGAAAATTCACTGAATTCTCCTACTTCTACATCTAGAGGGTTAAAACTATGTTGGAAAGCATCCCAAAAGAGTTCCCAAAGAGGGGGTATAGTGTGTGTTTGATTTGTGGAAAAAAAATTTTGGCTGAAAATCAGCCATTTTTGGCTTGACCGGGTATTAGATTTTTTGACGTTTTCAGGTTTTGCGAAAAATCACTTAATTCTCCTACTTCTACATCTAGAGGGTTAAAACTATGTTGGAAAGCATCCCAAAAGAGTTCCCAAAGAGGGGGTATAGGGCGTGTTTGATTTGTAGAAAAAAAAAATTTGGCTGAAAATCAGCCATTTTTGGCTTGGCCGGGTATTTGATTTTTTGACGTTTTCAGGTTTTGCAAAAAATCACTTAATTCTCCTACTTCTACATCTAGAGGGTTAAAACTATGTTGGAAAGCATCCCAAAAGAGTTCCCAAAGAGGGGGTATAGTGCATGTTTGATTTGTGGAAAAAAAAATTTTGGCTGAAAATCAGCCGTTTTTGGCTTGGCCGGTTATTAGATTTTTTGACGTTTTCAGGTTTTGCGAAAAATCACTTAATTCTCCTACTTTTACATCTAGAGGGTTAAAACTATGTTGGAAAGCATCCCAAAAGAGTTCCCAAAGAGGGGGTATAGTGCGTGTTTGATTTGTGGGAAAAAAAATTTTGGCTGAAAATCAGCCATTTTTGTCTTGGCCGTGTATTAGATTTTTAGACGTTTTCAGGTTTTGCGAAAAATCACTTAATTCTCCTACTTCTACATCTAGGGGGTTAAAACTATGTTGAAAAGCATCCCAAAAGAGTTCCCAAAGAGGGGGTATAGTGCGTGTTTGATTTGTGGAAAAAAAATTTTTGGCTGAAAATCAGCCATTTTTGGCTTGGCCGGGTATTAGATTTTTTGACGTTTTCAGGTTTTGCGAAAAATCACTTAATTCTCCTACTTCTACATCTAGAGGGTTAAAACTATGTTGGAAAGCATCTCAAAAGAGTTACCAAAGAGGGGGTATAGTGCCTGTTTGATTTGTGGAAAAAAATTTTTTGGATGAAAATCATCCATTTTTGGCTTGGCCGGGTATTAGATTTTTTCACGTTTTCAGGTTTTGCGAAAAATCACTGAATTTTCCTACTTCTACATCTAGAGGGTTAAAACTATGTTGGAAAGCATCCCAAAAGAGTTCCCAAAGAGGGGGTATAGTGCGTGTTTGATTTGTGGAAAAAAATTTTTTGGCTGAAATCTGCCAATTTTGGCTTGGCCGGGTATCAGATTTTTTGACGTTTTCAGGTTTTGCGATAAATCACTTAATTCCCCTACTTCTACATCTAGAGGGTTAAAACTATGTTGGAAAGCATCCCAAAAGAGTTCCCAAAGAGGGGGTATAGTGCATGTTTGATTTGTGGAAAAAAGTTTTTTGGCTAAAAATCAGCCATTTTTGGCTTGGCCGTGTATTAGATTTTTTGACGTTTACAGGTTTTGCGAAAAATCACTTAATTCTCCTACTTCTACATCTAGAGGGTTAAAACTATGTTGGAAAGCATCCCAAAAGAGTTCCCAAAGAGGGGGTATAGTGCGTGTTTGATTTGTGGGAAAAAAATTTTTGGCTGAAAATCAGCCATTTTTCGCTTGGCCGGGTATTAGATTTTTTGAAGTTTTCAGGTTTTGCGAAAAATCACTTAATTCTCCTACTTCTACATCTAGAGGGTTAAAACTATGTTGGAAAGCATCCCAAAAGAGTTCCCAAAGAGGGGGTATAGTGCGTGTTTGATTTGTGGAAAAAAATTTTTTGCCTGAAAATCAGCCATTTTTGGCTTGGCCGGGTATTAGATTTTTTGACGTTTTCAGGTTTTGCGAAAAATCACTGAATTCTCCTACTTCTACATCTAGAGGGTTAAAACTATGTTGGAAAGCATCCCAAAAGAGTTCCCAAAGAGGGGGTATAGTGCGTGTTTGATTTGTGGAAATAAAAATTTTGGCTGAAAATCAGCCATTTTTGGCTTGGCCGGCTGTTAGATTTTTTGACGTTTTCACGTTTTGCGAAAAATCACTTAATTATCCTACTTCTACATCTAGAGGGTTAAAACTATGTTGGAAAGCATTCCAAAAGAGTTCCCAAAGAGGGGGTATAGTGCATGTTTGATTTGTGGAAAAAAAAATTTTGGCTGAAAATCAGCCATTTTTCGCTTGGCCGGGTATTAGATTTTTTGACGTTTTCAGGTTTTGCGAAAAATCACTTAATTCTCCTACTTCTACATCTAGGGGGTTAAAACTATGTTGGAAAGCATCCCAAAAGAGTTCCAAAGAGGGGGTATAGTGCATGTTTGATTTGTGGAAAAAAAATTTTGGCTGAAAATCAGCCATTTTTGGCTTGGCCGGGTATTAGATTTTTTGACGTTTTCAGGTTTTGAGAAAAATCACTTAATTCTCCTACTTCTACATCTAGGGGGTTAAAACTATGTTGGAAAGCATCCCAAAAGAGTTCCCAAAGAGTGGGTATAGTGCGTGTTTGATTTGTAGCAAAAAAAATTTTGGCTTATAATCAGCCATTTTTGGCTTGGCCGGGTATTAGATTTTTTGACGTTTTCAGGTTTTGTGAAAAATCACTTAATTCTCCTACTTCTACATCTAGAGGGTTAAAACTATGTTGGAAAGCATCCCAAAAGAGTTCCCAAAGAGGGGGTATAGTGCGTGTTTGATTTGTGTAAAAAAAACTTTCCCTGAAAATCAGCCATTTTTGGTTTGGCCGGGTATTAGATTTTTGGACGTTTTCAGGTTTTGCGAAAAATCACTTAATTCTCCTACTTCTACATCTAGAGGGTTAAAACTATGTTGGAAAGTATCCCAAAAGAGTTCCCAAAGAGGGGGTATAGTGCATGTTTGATTTGTGGAAAAAAAATTTTTGGCTGAAAATCAGCCATTTTTGGCTTGGCCGGGTATTAGATTTTTTGACGTTTTCAGGTTTTGCGAAAATTCACTTGAATTCTCCTACTTCTACATCTAGAGGGTTAAAACTATGTTGGAAAGCATCCCAAAAGAGTTCCCAAAGAGGGGGTATAGTGTGTGTTTGATTTGTGGAAAAAAAAATTTGGCTGAAAATCAGCCATTTTTGGCTTGGCCGGGTATTAGATTTTTTGACGTTTTCAGGTTTTGCGAAAAATCACTTAATTCTCCTACTTCTACATCTAGAGGGTTAAAACTATGTTGGAAAGCATCCCAAAAGAGTTCCCAAAGAAGGGGTATAGTGCGTGTTTGATTTGTAGAAAAAAAAAATTTGGCTGAAAATCAGCCATTTTTGGCTTGGCCGGGTATTTGATTTTTTGACGTTTTCAGGTTTTGCAAAAAATCACTTAATTCTCCTACTTCTACATCTAGAGGGTTAAAACTATGTTGGAAAGCATCCCAAAAGAGTTCCCAAAGAGGGGGTATAGTGCATGTTTGATTTGTGGAAAAAAAAAATTTGGCTGAAAATCAGCCGTTTTTGGCTTGGCCGGTTATTAGATTTTTGACGTTTTCAGGTTTTGCGAAAAATCACTTAATTCTCCTACTTTTACATCTAGAGGGTTAAAACTATGTTGGAAAGCATCCCAAAAGAGTTCCCAAAGAGGGGGTATAGTGCGTGTTTGATTTGTGGAAAAAAAATTTTTGGCTGAAAATCAGCCATTTTTGGCTTGGCCGGGTATTAGATTTTTTGACGTTTTCAGGTTTTGCGAAAAATCACTTAATTCTCCTACTTCTACATCTAGAGGGTTAAAACTATGTTGGAAAGCATCTCAAAAGAGTTACCAAAGAGGGGGTATAGTGCCTGTTTGATTTGTGGAAAAAAATTTTTTGGATGAAAATCATCCATTTTTGGCTTGGCCGGGTATTAGATTTTTTCACGTTTTCAGGTTTTGCGAAAAATCACTGAATTTTCCTACTTCTACATCTAGAGGGTTAAAACTATGTTGGAAAGCATCCCAAAAGAGTTCCCAAAGAGGGGGTATAGTGCGTGTTTGATTTGTGGAAAAAAAATTTTTGGCTGAAATCTGCCAATTTTGGCTTGGCCGGGTATCAGATTTTTTGACGTTTTCAGGTTTTGCGATAAATCACTTAATTCCCCTACTTCTACATCTAGAGGGTTAAAACTATGTTGGAAAGCATCCCAAAAGAGTTCCCAAAGAGGGGGTATAGTGCATGTTTGATTTGTGGAAAAAAGTTTTTTGGCTAAAAATCAGCCATTTTTGGCTTGGCCGTGTATTAGATTTTTTGACGTTTACAGGTTTTGCGAAAAATCACTTAATTCTCCTACTTCTACATCTAGAGGGTTAAAACTATGTTGGAAAGCATCCCAAAAGAGTTCCCAAAGAGGGGGTATAGTGCGTGTTTGATTTGTGGAAAAAAAATTTTTGGCTGAAAATCAGCCATTTTTCGCTTGGCCGGGTATTAGATTTTTTGTAGTTTTCATGTTTTGCGAAAAATCACTTAATTCTCCTACTTCTACATCTAGAGGGTTAAAACTATGTTGGAAAGCATCCCAAAAGAGTTCCCAAAGAGGGGGTATAGTGCGTGTTTGATTTGTGGAAAAAAAAATTTTGCCTGAAAATCAGCCATTTTTGGCTTGGCCGGGTATTAGATTTTTTGACGTTTTCAGGTTTTGCGAAAAATCACTGAATTCTCCTACTTCTACATCTAGAGGGTTAAAACTATGTTGGAAAGCATCCCAAAAGAGTTCCCAAAGAGGGGGTATAGTGCGTGTTTGATTTGTGGAAAAAAAAATTTTGGCTGAAAATCAGCCGTTTTTGGCTTGGCCGGGTATTAGATTTTTTGACGTTTTTAGGTTTTGCGAAAAATCACTTAATTCTCCTACTTTTACATCTAGAGGGTTAAAACTATGTTGGAAAGCATCCCAAACGAGTTCCCAAAGAGGGGGTATAGTGCGTGTTTGATTTGTGGGAAAAAAATTTTTGGCTGAAAATCAGCCATTTTTGTCTTGGCCGTGTATTAGATTTTTAGACGTTTTCAGGTTTTGCGAAAAATCACTTAATTCTCCTACTTCTACATCTAGGGGGTTAAAACTATGTTGGAAAGCATCCCAAAAGAGTTCCCAAAGAGGGGGTATAGTGCGTGTTTGATTTGTGGAAAAAAAATTTTTGGCTGAAAATCAGCCATTTTTGGCTTGGCCGGGTATTAGATTTTTTGACGTTTTCATGTTTTGCGAAAAATCACTTAATTCTCCTACTTCTACATCTAGAGGGTTAAAACTATGTTGGAAAGCATCCCAAAAGAGTTACCAAAGAGGGGGTATAGTGCCTGTTTGATTTGTGGAAATAAAAATTTTGGATGAAAATCATCCATTTTTGGCTTGGCCGGGTATTAGATTTTTTCACGTTTTCAGGTTTTGCGAAAAATCACTTAATTCCCCTACTTCTACATCTAGAGGGTTAAAACTATGTTGGAAAGCATCCCAAAAGAGTTCCCAAAGAGGGGGGGTATAGTGCGTGTTTGATTTGTGGAAAAAAAAATTATGGCTGAAATCTGCCAATTTTGGCTTGGCCGGGTATCAGATTTTTTAATGTTTTCAGGTTTTGCGATAAATCACTTAATTCCCCTACTTCTACATCTAGAGGGTTAAAACTATGTTGGAAAGCATCCCAAAAGAGTTCCCAAAGAGGGGGTATAGTGCGTGTTTGATTTGTGGAAAAAAAAATTTTGGCTGAAAATCAGCCATTTTTGGCTTGGCCGGCTGTTAGATTTTTTGACGTTTTCACGTTTTGCGAAAAATCACTTAATTCTCCTACTTCTACATCTAGAGGGTTAAAACTATGTTGGAAAGCATTCCAAAAGAGTTCCCAAAGAGGGGGTATAGTGCATGTTTGATTTGTGGAAAAAAAAATTTTGGCTGAAAATCAGCCATTTTTGGCTTGGCCGGGTATTAGATTTTTTGACGTTTTCAGGTTTTGCGAAAAATCACTTAATTCCCCTACTTCTACATCTAGAGGGTTAAAACTATGTTGGAAAGCATCCCAAAAGAGTTCCCAAAGAGGGGGTATAGTGCGTGTTTGATTTGTGTAAAAAAAAATTTTCCCTGAAAATCAGCCATTTTTGGCTTGGCTGGGTATTAGATTTTTGGACGTTTTCAGGTTTTGCGAAAAAACACTTAATTCTCCTACTTCTACATCTAGAGGGTTAAAACTATGTTGGAAAGTATCCCAAAAGAGTTCCCAAAGAGGGGGTATAGTGCATGTTTGATTTGTGGAAAAAAAATTTTTGGCTGAAAATCAGCCATTTTTGGCTTGGCCGAATATTAGATTTTTTGACGTTTTCAGGTTTTGCGAAAATTCACTGAATTCTCCTACTTCTACATCTAGAGGGTTAAAACTATGTTGGAAAGCATCCCAAAAGAGTTCCCAAAGAGGGGGTATAGTGTGTGTTTGATTTGTGGAAAAAAAATTTTGGCTGAAAATCAGCCATTTTTGGCTTGACCGGGTATTAGATTTTTTGACGTTTTCAGGTTTTGCGAAAAATCACTTAATTCTCCTACTTCTACATCTAGAGGGTTAAAACTATGTTGGAAAGCATCCCAAAAGAGTTCCCAAAGAGGGGGTATAGTGCGTGTTTGATTTGTAGAAAAAAAAAATTTGGCTGAAAATCAGCCATTTTTGGCTTGGCCGGGTATTTGATTTTTTGACGTTTTCAGGTTTTGCAAAAAATCACTTAATTCTCCTACTTCTACATCTAGAGGGTTAAAACTATGTTGGAAAGCATCCCAAAAGAGTTCTCAAAGAGGGGGTATAGTGCATGTTTGATTTGTGGAAAAAAAAATTTTGGCTGAAAATCAGCCGTTTTTGGCTTGGCCGGTTATTAGATTTTTTGACGTTTTCAGGTTTTGCGAAAAATCACTTAATTCTCCTACTTTTACATCTAGAGGGTTAAAACTATGTTGGAAAGCATCCCAAAAGAGTTCCCAAAGAGGGGGTATAGTGCGTGTTTGATTTGTGGGAAAAAAAATTTTGGCTGAAAATCAGCCATTTTTGTCTTGGCCGTGTATTAGATTTTTAGACGTTTTCAGGTTTTGCGAAAAATCACTTAATTCTCCTACTTCTACATCTAGGGGGTTAAAACTATGTTGAAAAGCATCCCAAAAGAGTTCCCAAAGAGGGGGTATAGTGCGTGTTTGATTTGTGGAAAAAAAATTTTGGCTGAAAATCAGCCATTTTTGGCTTGGCCGGGTATTAGATTTTTTGACGTTTTCAGGTTTTGCGAAAAATCACTTAATTCTCCTACTTCTACATCTAGAGGGTTAAAACTATGTTGGAAAGCATCCCAAAAGAGTTCCCAAAGAGGGGGTATAGTGCATGTTTGATTTGTGGAAAAAAGTTTTTTGGCTAAAAATCAGCCATTTTTGGCTTGGCCGTGTATTAGATTTTTTGACGTTTACAGGTTTTGCGAAAAATCACTTAATTCTCCTACTTCTACATCTAGAGGGTTAAAACTATGTTGGAAAGCATCCCAAAAGAGTTCCCAAAGAGGGGGTATAGTGCGTGTTTGATTTGTGGAAAAAAATTTTTTGCCTGAAAATCAGCCATTTTTGGCTTGGCCGGGTATTAGATTTTTTGACGTTTTCAGGTTTTGCGAAAAATCACTGAATTCTCCTACTTCTACATCTAGAGGGTTAAAACTATGTTGGAAAGCATCCCAAAAGAGTTCCCAAAGAGGGGGTATAGTGCGTGTTTGATTTGTGGAAAAAAAAATTTTGGCTGAAAATCAGCCATTTTTGGCTTGGCCGGCTGTTAGATTTTTTGACGTTTTCACGTTTTGCGAAAAATCACTTAATTCTCCTACTTCTACATCTAGAGGGTTAAAACTATGTTGGAAAGCATTCCAAAAGAGTTCCCAAAGAGGGGGTATAGTGCATGTTTGATTTGTGGAAAAAAAAATTTTGGCTGAAAATCAGCCGTTTTTCGCTTGGCCGGGTATTAGATTTTTTGACGTTTTCAGGTTTTGCGAAAAATCACTTAATTCTCCTACTTCTACATCTAGGGGGTTAAAACTATGTTGGAAAGCATCCCAAAAGAGTTCCAAAGAGGGGGTATAGTGCATGTTTGATTTGTGGAAAAAAAATTTTGGCTGAAAATCAGCCATTTTTGGCTTGGCCGGGTATTAGATTTTTTGACGTTTTCAGGTTTTGAGAAAAATCACTTAATTCTCCTACTTCTACATCTAGGGGGTTAAAACTATGTTGGAAAGCATCCCAAAAGAGTTCCCAAAGAGTGGGTATAGTGCGTGTTTGATTTGTAGCAAAAAAAATTTTGGCTTATAATCAGCCATTTTTGGCTTGGCCGGGTATTAGATTTTTTGACGTTTTCAGGTTTTGTGAAAAATCACTTAATTCTCCTACTTCTACATCTAGAGGGTTACAACTATGTTGGAAAGCATCCCAAAAGAGTTCCCAAAGAGGGGGTATAGTGCGTGTTTGATTTGTGTAAAAAAAAACTTTCCCTGAAAATCAGCCATTTTTGGCTTGGCCGGGTATTAGATTTTTGGACGTTTTCAGGTTTTGCGAAAAATCACTTAATTCTCCTACTTCTACATCTAGAGGGTTAAAACTATGTTGGAAAGTATCCCAAAAGAGTTCCCAAAGAGGGGGTATAGTGCATGTTTGATTTGTGGAAAAAAAAATTTTGGCTGAAAATCAGCCATTTTTGGCTTGGCCGGGTATTAGATTTTTTGACGTTTTCAGGTTTTGCGAAAATACACTTGAATTCTCCTACTTCTACATCTAGAGGGTTAAAACTATGTTGGAAAGCATCCCAAAAGAGTTCCCAAAGAGGGGGTATAGTGTGTGTTTGATTTGTGGAAAAAAAAATTTGGCTGAAAATCAGCCATTTTTGGCTTGGCCGGGTATTAGATTTTTTGACGTTTTCAGGTTTTGCGAAAAATCACTTAATTCTCCTACTTCTACATATAGAGGGTTAAAACTATGTTGGAAAGCATCCCAAAAGAGTTCCCAAAGAAGGGGTATAGTGCGTGTTTGATTTGTAGAAAAAAAAAATTTGGCTGAAAATCAGCCATTTTTGGCTTGGCCGGGTATTTGATTTTTTGACGTTTTCAGGTTTTGCAAAAATCACTTAATTCTCCTACTTCTACATCTAGAGGGTTAAAACTATGTTGGAAAGCATCCCAAAAGAGTTCCCAAAGAGGGGGTATAGTGCATGTTTGATTTGTGGAAAAAAAATTTTTGGCTGAAAATCAGCCGTTTTTGGCTTGGCCGGGTATTAGATTTTTTGACGTTTTCAGGTTTTGCGAAAAATCACTTAATTCTCCTACTTTTACATCTAGAGGGTTAAAACTATGTTGGAAAGCATCCCAAAAGAGTTCCCAAAGAGGGGGTATAGTGCGTGTTTGATTTGTGGGAAAAAAAATTTTGGCTGAAAATCAGCCATTTTTGTCTTGGCCGTGTATTAGATTTTTAGACGTTTTCAGGTTTTGCGAAAAATCACTTAATTCTCCTACTTCTACATCTAGGGGGTTAAAACTATGTTGAAAAGCATCCCAAAAGAGTTCCCAAAGAGGGGGTATAGTGCGTGTTTGATTTGTGGAAAAAAAAATTTTGGCTGAAAATCAGCCATTTTTGGCTTGGCCGGGTATTAGATTTTTTGACGTTTTCAGGTTTTGCGAAAAATCACTTAATTCTCCTACTTCTACATCTAGAGGGTTAAAACTATGTTGGAAAGCATCTCAAAAGAGTTACCAAAGAGGGGGTATAGTGCCTGTTTGATTTGTGGGAAAAAATTTTTTGGATGAAAATCATCCATTTTTGGCTTGGCCGGGTATTAGATTTTTTCACGTTTTCAGGTTTTGCGAAAAATCACTGAATTTTCCTACTTCTACATCTAGAGGGTTAAAACTATGTTGGAAAGCATCCCAAAAGAGTTCCCAAAGAGGGGGTATAGTGCGTGTTTGATTTGTGGAAAAAAATTTTTTGGCTGAAATCTGCCAATTTTTGCTTGGCCGGGTATCAGATTTTTTGACGTTTTCAGGTTTTGCGATAAATCACTTAATTCCCCTACTTCTACATCTAGAGGGTTAAAACTATGTTGGAAAGCATCCCAAAAGAGTTCCCAAAGAGGGGGTATAGTGCATGTTTGATTTGTGGAAAAAAGTTTTTTGGCTAAAAATCAGCCATTTTTGGCTTGGCCGTGTATTAGATTTTTTGACGTTTACAGGTTTTGCGAAAAATCACTTAATTCTCCTACTTCTACATCTAGAGGGTTAAAACTATGTTGGAAAGCATCCCAAAAGAGTTCCCAAAGAGGGGGTATAGTGCGTGTTTGATTTGTGGAAAAAAAAATTTTGGCTGAAAATCAGCCATTTTTCGCTTGGCCGGGTATTAGATTTTTTGTAGTTTTCAGGTTTTGCGAAAAATCACTTAATTCTCCTACTTCTACATCTAGAGGGTTAAAACTATGTTGGAAAGCATCCCAAAAGAGTTCCCAAAGAGGGGGTATAGTGCGTGTTTGATTTGTGGAAAAAAAATTTTTGCCTGAAAATCAGCCATTTTTGGCTTGGCCGGGTATTAGATTTTTTGACGTTTTCAGGTTTTGCGAAAAATCACTGAATTCTCCTACTTCTACATCTAGAGGGTTAAAACTATGTTGGAAAGCATCCCAAAAGAGTTCCCAAAGAGGGGGTATAGTGCGTGTTTGATTTGTGGAAAAAAAAATTTTGGCTGAAAATCAGCCATTTTTGGCTTGGCCGGCTGTTAGATTTTTTGACGTTTTCACGTTTTGCGAAAAATCACTTATTTCTCCTACTTCTACATCTAGAGGGTTAAAACTATGTTGGAAAGCATCTAAAAAGAGTTACCAAAGAGGGGGTATAGTGCCTGATTGATTTGTGGAAAAAAAATTTTTGGATGAAAATCATCCATTTTTGGCTTGGCCGGGCATTAGATTTTTTCATGTTTTCAGGTTTTGCGAAAAATCACTTAATTCTCCTACTTCTACATCTAGGGGGTTAAAACTATGTTGGAAAGCATCCCAAAAGAGTTCCAAAGAGGGGGTATAGTGCATGTTTGATTTGTGGAAAAAAATTTTGGCTGAAAATCAGCCATTTTTGGCTTGGCCGGGTATTAGATTTTTTGACGTTTTCAGGTTTTGAGAAAAATCACTTAATTCTCCTACTTCTACATCTAGGGGGTTAAAACTATGTTGGAAAGCATCCCAAAAGAGTTCCCAAAGAGTGGGTATAGTGCGTGTTTGATTTGTAGCAAAAAAAATTTTGGCTTATAATCAGCCATTTTTGGCTTGGCCGGGTATTAGATTTTTTGACGTTTTCAGGTTTTGTGAAAAATCACTTAATTCTCCTACTTCTACATCTAGAGGGTTAAAACTATGTTGGAAAGCATCCCAAAAGAGTTCCCAAAGAGGGGGTATAGTGCATGTTTGATTTGTGGAAAAAAAATTTTTGGCTGAAAATCAGCCATTTTTGGCTTGGCCGGGTATTAGATTTTTTGACGTTTTCAGGTTTTGCGAAAATTCACTGAATTCTCCTACTTCTACATCTAGAGGGTTAAAACTATGTTGGAAAGCATCCCAAAAGAGTTCCCAAAGAGGGGGTATAGTGCATGTTTGATTTGTGGAAAAAAAAATTTTGGCTGAAAATCAGCCATTTTTCGCTTGGCCGGGTATTAGATTTTTTGACGTTTTCAGGTTTTGCGAAAAATCACTTAATTCTCCTACTTCTACATAAAGGGGGTTAAAACTATGTTGGAAAGCATCCCAAAAGAGTTCCAAAGAGGGGGTATAGTGCATGTTTGATTTGTGGAAAAAAAATTTTGGCTGAAAATCAGCCATTTTTGGCTTGGCCGGGTATTAGATTTTTTGACGTTTTCAGGTTTTGAGAAAAATCACTTAATTCTCCTACTTCTACATCTAGGGGGTTAAAACTATGTTGGAAAGCATCCCAAAAGAGTTCCCAAAGAGTGGGTATAGTGCGTGTTTGATTTGTAGCAAAAAAAAATTTTGGCTTATAATCAGCCATTTTTGGCTTGGCCGGGTATTAGATTTTTTGACGTTTTCAGGTTTTGCGAAAAATCACTGAATTCTCCTACTTCTACATCTAGAGGGTTAAAACTATGTTGGAAAGCATCCCAAAAGAGTTCCCAAAGAGGGGGTATAGTGCGTGTTTGATTTGTGTAAAAAAATTTTTTCCCTGAAAATCAGCCATTTTTGGCTTGGCCGGGTATTAGATTTTTGGACGTTTTCAGGTTTTGCGAAAAATCACTTAATTCTCCTACTTCTACATCTAGAGGGTTAAAACTATGTTGGAAAGTATCCCAAAAGAGTTCCCAAAGAGGGTGTATAGTGCATGTTTGATTTGTGGAAAAAAAAATTTTGGCTGAAAATCAGCAATTTTTGGCTTGGCCGGGTATTAGATTTTTTGACGTTTTCAGGTTTTGCGAAAATTCACTGAATTCTCCTACTTCTACATCTAGAGGGTTAAAACTATGTTGGAAAGCATCCCAAAAGAGTTCCCAAAGAGGGGGTATAGTGTGTGTTTGATTTGTGGAAAAAAAATTTTGGCTGAAAATCAGCCATTTTTGGCTTGGCCGGGATTAGATTTTTTGACGTTTTCAGGTTTTGCGAAAAATCACTTAATTCTCCTACTTCTACATCTAGAGGGTTAAAACTATGTTGGAAAGCATCCCAAAAGAGTTCCCAAAGAGGGGGTATAGTGCGTGTTTGATTTGTGGAAAAAAATTTTTTGCCTGAAAATCAGCCATTTTTGGCTTGGCCAGGTATTAGATTTTTTGACGTTTTCAGGTTTTGCGAAAAATCACTGAATTCTCCTACTTCTACATCTAGAGGGTTAAAACTATGTTGGAAAGCATCCCAAAAGAGTTCCCAAAGAGGGGGTATAGTGCGTGTTTGATTTGTGGGAAAAGAAATTTTGGCTGAAAATCAGCCATTTTTGGCTTGGCCGGGTATTAGATTTTTTGACGTTTTCAGGTTTTGCGAAAAATCACTTAATTCTCCTACTTCTACATCTAGAGGGTTAAAACTATGTTGGAAAGCATCCCAAAAGAGTTCCCAAAGAGGGGGTATAGTGCGTGTTTGATTTGTGGGAAAAAAAATTTTAGCTGAAAATCAGCCATTTTTGTCTTGGCCGGGTATTAGATTTTTTTACGTTTTCAGGTTTTGCGAAAAATCAATTAATTCTCCTACTTCTAAATCTAGAGGGTTAAAACTATGTTGGAAAGCATTCCAAAAGAGTTCCCAAAGAGGGGGTATAGTGCGTGTTTGATTTGTGGAAAAAAAACATTTTGGCTGAAAATCAGCCATTTTTGGCTTGGCCGGGATTAGATTTTTTGACGTTTTCAGGTTTTGCGAAAAATCACTTAATTCTCCTACTTCTACATCTAGGGGGTTAAAACTATGTTGGAAAGCATCCCAAAAGAGTTCCCAAAGAGGGGGTATAGTGCGTGTTTGATTTGTGGAAAAAAAAATTTTGGCTGAAAATCAGCCATTTTTCGCTTGGCCTGGTATTAGATTTTTTGACGTTTTCAGGTTTTGCGAAAAATCACTTAATTCTCCTACTTCTACATCTAGAGGGTTAAAACTATGTTGGAAAGCATCCCAAAAGAGTTCCCAAAGAGGGGGTATAGTGCGTGTTTGATTTGTGGAAAAAAGTTTTTTGGCTAAAAATCAGCCATTTTTGGCTAGGCCGGGTATTAGATTTTTTGACGTTTTCAGGTTTTGCGAAAAATCACTTAATTCTCCTACTTCTACATCTAGAGGGTTAAAACTATGTTGGACAGCATCCCAAAAGAGTTCCCAAAGAGGGGGTATAGTGCGTGTTTGATTTGTGAAAAAAAAAAATTTTGGATGAAAATCAGCCATTTTTGGCTTGGCCGGGTATTAGATTTTTTGACGTTTTCAGTTTGTGCGAAAAATCACTTAATTCTCCTACTTCTACTTCTAGAGGGTTAAAACTATGTTGGAAAGCATCCCAAAAGAGTTCCCAAAGAGGGGGTATAGTGCGTGTTTGATTTGTGGGAAAAAATTTTTTGGCTGAAAATCAGCCATTTTTGTCTTGGCCGTGTATTAGATTTTTTGACGTTTTCAGTTTTTGCGAAAAATCACTTAATTCTCCTACTTCTACTTCTAGAGGGTTAAAACTATGTTGGAAAGCATCCCAAAAGAGTTCCCAAAGAGGGGGTATAGTGCGTGTTTGATTTGTGGGAAAAAAATTTTTGGCTGAAAATCAGCCATTTTTGTCTTGGCCGTGTATTAGATTTTTTGACGTTTTCAGTTTTTGCGAAAAATCACTTAATTCTCCTACTTCTACTTCTAGAGGGTTAAAACTATGTTGGAAAGCATCCCAAAAGAGTTACCAAAGAGGGGGTATAGTGCCTGTTTGATTTGTGGAAAAAAATTTTTTGGATGAAAATCATCCATTTTTGGCTTGGCCGGGTATTAGATTTTTTCACGTTTTCAGGTTTTGCGAAAAATCACTGAATTCTCCTACTTCTACATCTAGAGGGTTAAAACTATGTTGGAAAGCATCCCAAAAGAGTTCCCAAAGAGGGGGTATAGTGTGTGTTTGATTTGTGGAAAAAAAAATTTTGGCTGAAAATCAGCCATTTTTGGCTTGGCCGGGTATTAGATTTTTTGACGTTTTCAGGTTTTGCGAAAAATCACTTAATTCTCCTACTTTTACATCTAGAGGGTTAAAACTATGTTGGAAAGCATCCCAAAAGAGTTCCCAAAGAGGGGGTATAGTGCGTGTTTGATTTGTGGGAAAAAATTTTTTGGCTGAAAATCAGCCATTTTTGTCTTGGCCGTGTATTAGATTTTTAGACGTTTTCAGGTTTTGCGAAAAATCACTTAATTCTCCTACTTCTACATCTAGGGGGTTAAAACTATGTTGGAAAGCATCCCAAAAGAGTTACCAAAGAGGGGGTATAGTGCCTGTTTGATTTGTGGAAAAAAATTTTTTGGATGAAAATCATCCATTTTTGGCTTGGCCGGGTATTAGATTTTTTCACGTTTTCAGGTTTTGCGAAAAATCACTGAATTCTCCTACTTCTACATCTAGAGGGTTAAAACTATGTTGGAAAGCATCCCAAAAGAGTTCCCAAAGAGGGGGTATAGTGCGTGTTTGATTTGTGGAAAAAAAAATTTTGGCTGAAATCTGCCAATTTTGGCTTGGCCGGGTATCAGATTTTTTTACGTTTTCAGGTTTTGCGATAAATCACTTAATTCCCCTACTTCTACATCTAGAGGGTTAAAACTATGTTGGAAAGCATCCCAAAAGAGTTCCCAAAGAGGGGGTATAGTGCGTGTTTGATTTGTGTAAAAAAAAATTTTCCCTGAAAATCAGCCATTTTTGGCTTGGCCAGGTATTAGATTTTTGGACGTTTTCAGGTTTTGCGAAAAATCACTTAATTCTCCTACTTCTACATCTAGAGGGTTAAAACTATGTTGGAAAGTATCCCAAAAGAGTTCCCAAAGAGGGGGTATAGTGCATGTTTGATTTGTGGAAAAAAAAATTTTGGCTGAAAATCAGCCATTTTTGGCTTTAGATTAGATTAGATTTAGATTAGATTAGATTCGATTAGATTTAGATTAGATTAGATTTTTTGACGTTTTCAGGTTTTGCGAAAATTCACTGAATTCTCCTACTTCTACATCTAGAGGGTTAAAACTATGTTGGAAAGCATCCCAAAAGAGTTCCCAAAGAGGGGGTATAGTGTGTGTTTGATTTGTGGAAAAAAAAATTTTGGCTGAAAATCAGCCATTTTTGGCTTGGCCGGGTATTAGATTTTTTGACGTTTTCAGGTTTTGCGAAAAATCACTTAATTCTCCTACTTCTACATCTAGAGGGTTAAAACTATGTTGGAAAGCATCCCAAAAGAGTTCCCAAAGAGGGGGTATAGTGCATGTTTGATTTGTGGAAAAAAAAAGTTTGGCTGAAAATCAGCCGTTTTTGGCTTGGCCGGGTATTAGATTTTTTGACGTTTTCAGGTTTTGCGAAAAATCACTTAATTCTCCTACTTTTACATCTAGAGGGTTAAAACTATGTTGGAAAGCATCACAAAAGAGTTCCCAAAGAGGGGGTATAGTGCGTGTTTGATTTGTGGGAAAAAAAATTTTGGCTGAAAATCAGCCATTTTTGTCTTGGCCGTGTATTAGATTTTTAGACGTTTTCAGGTTTTGCGAAAAATCACTTAATTCTCCTACTTCTACATCTAGGGGGTTAAAACTATGTTGGAAAGCATCCCAAAAGAGTTACCAAAGAGGGGGTATAGTGCCTGTTTGATTTGTGGAAAAAAAATTTTTGGATGAAAATCATCCATTTTTGGCTTGGCCGGGTATTAGATTTTTTCACGTTTTCAGGTTTTGCGAAAAATCACTGAATTCTCCTACTTCTACATCTAGAGGGTTAAAACTATGTTGGAAAGCATCCCAAAAGATTTCCCAAAGAGGGGGTATAGTGCGTGTTTGATTTGTGGAAAAAAATTTTTTGGCTGAAATCTGCCAATTTTGGCTTGGCCGGGTATCAGATTTTTTTACGTTTTCAGGTTTTGCGAAAAATCACTTAATTCTCCTACTTCTACATATAGAGGGTTAAAACTATGTTGGAAAGCATCCCAAAAGAGTTCCCAAAGAGGGGGTATAGTGCGTGTTTGATTTGTGGGAAAAAAAATTTTGGCTGAAAATCAGCCATTTTTGTCTTGGCCGGGTATTAGATTTTTTTACGTTTTCAGGTTTTGCGAAAAATCACTTAATTCTCCTACTTCTAAATCTAGAGGGTTAAAACTATGTTGGAAAGCATTCCAAAAGAGTTCCCAAAGAGGGGGTATAGTGCGTGTTTGATTTGTGGAAAAAAAAACATTTTGGCTGAAAATCAGCCATTTTTGGCTTGGCCGGGATTAGATTTTTTGACGTTTTCAGGTTTTGCGAAAAATCACTTAATTTTCCTACTTCTGCATCTAGGGGGTTAAAACTATGTTGGAAAGCATCCCAAAAGAGTTCCCAAAGAGGGGGTATAGTGCGTGCTTGATTTGTGGAAAAAAAAATTTTGGCTGAAAATCAGCCATTTTTCGCTTGGCCTGGTATTAGATTTTTTGACGTTTTCAGGTTTTGCGAAAAATCACTTAATTCTCCTACTTCTACATCTAGAGGGTTAAAACTATGTTGGAAAGCATCCCAAAAGAGTTCCCAAAGAGGGGGTATAGTGCGTGTTTGATTTGTGGAAAAAAGTTTTTTGGCTAAAAATCAGCCATTTTTGGCTAGGCCGGGTATTAGATTTTTCGACGTTTTCAGGTTTTGCGAAAAATCACTTAATTCTCCTACTTCTACATCTAGAGGGTTAAAACTATGTTGGACAGCATCCCAAAAGAGTTCCCAAAGAGGGGGTATAGTGCGTGTTTGATTTGTGGAAAAAAAAATTTTGGATGAAAATCAGCCATTTTTGGCTTGGCCGGGTATTAGATTTTTTGACGTTTTCAGTTTTTGCGAAAAATCACTTAATTCTCCTACTTCTACTTCTAGAGGGTTAAAACTATGTTGGAAAGCATCCCAAAAGAGTTCCCAAAGAGGGGGTATAGTGCGTGTTTGATTTGTGGAAAAAAAATTTTGGCTGAAAATCAGCCATTTTTGGCTTGGCCGGGTATTAGATTTTTTGACGTTTTCAGGTTTTGCGAAAAATCACTTAATTCTCCTACTTCTACATCTAGAGGGTTAAAACTATGTTGGAAAGCATCCCAAAAGAGTTCCCAAAGAGGGGGTATAGTGCGTGTTTGATTTGTGGGAAAAGAAATTTTGGCTGAAAATCAGCCATTTTTGGCTTGGCCGGGTATTAGATTTTTTGACGTTTTCAGGTTTTGCGAAAAATCACTTAATTCTCCTACTTCTACATATAGAGGGTTAAAACTATGTTGGAAAGCATCCCAAAAGAGTTCCCAAAGAGGGGGTATAGTGCGTGTTTGATTTGTGGGAAAAAAAATTTTGGCTGAAAATCAGCCATTTTTGTCTTGGCCGGGTATTAGATTTTTTTACGTTTTCAGGTTTTGCGAAAAATCACTTAATTCTCCTACTTCTAAATCTAGAGGGTTAAAACTATGTTGGAAAGCATTCCAAAAGAGTTCCCAAAGAGGGGGTATAGTGCGTGTTTGATTTGTGGAAAAAAAAACATTTTGGCTGAAAATCAGCCATTTTTGGCTTGGCCGGGATTAGATTTTTTGACGTTTTCAGGTTTTGCGAAAAATCACTTAATTCTCCTACTTCTACATCTAGGGGGTTAAAACTATGTTGGAAAGCATCCCAAAAGAGTTCCCAAAGAGGGGGTATAGTGCGTGCTTGATTTGTGGAAAAAAAAATTTTGGCTGAAAATCAGCCATTTTTCGCTTGGCCTGGTATTAGATTTTTTGACGTTTTCAGGTTTTGCGAAAAATCACTTAATTCTCCTACTTCTACATCTAGAGGGTTAAAACTATGTTGGAAAGCATCCCAAAAGAGTTCCCAAAGAGGGGGTATAGTGCGTGTTTGATTTGTGGAAAAAAGTTTTTTGGCTAAAAATCAGCCATTTTTGGCTAGGCCGGGTATTAGATTTTTTGACGTTTTCAGGTTTTGCGAAAAATCACTTAATTCTCCTACTTCTACATCTAGAGGGTTAAAACTATGTTGGACAGCATCCCAAAAGAGTTCCCAAAGAGGGGGTATAGTGCGTGTTTGATTTGTGGAAAAAAAAATTTTGGATGAAAATCAGCCATTTTTGGCTTGGCCGGGTATTAGATTTTTTGACGTTTTCAGTTTTTGCGAAAAATCACTTAATTCTCCTACTTCTACTTCTAGAGGGTTAAAACTATGTTGGAAAGCATCCCAAAAGAGTTCCCAAAGAGGGGGTATAGTGCGTGTTTGATTTGTGGAAAAAAAATTTTGGCTGAAAATCAGCCATTTTTGGCTTGGCCGGGTATTAGATTTTTTGACGTTTTCAGGTTTTGCGAAAAATCACTTAATTCTCCTACTTCTACATCTAGAGGGTTAAAACTATGTTGGAAAGCATCCCAAAAGAGTTCCCAAAGAGGGGGTATAGTGCGTGTTTGATTTGTGGAAAAAAGTTTTTTGGCTAAAAATCAGTCATTTTTGGCTTAGCCGGGTATTAGATTTTTTGACGTTTTCAGGTTTTGCGAAAAATCACTTAATTCTCCTACTTCTACATCTAGAGGGTTAACACTATGTTGGAAAGCATCCCAAAAGAGTTCCCAAAGAGGGGGTATAGTGCGTGTATGATTTGTGGAAAAAAATTTTTTGGCTGAAAATCAGCCATTTTTGGCTTGGCCGGGTATTAGATTTTTTGACGTTTTCAGGTTTTGCGAAAAATCACTTAATTCTCCTACTTCTACATCTAGAGGGTTAAAACTATGTTGGAAAGCATCCCAAAAGAGTTCCCAAAGAGGGGGTATAGTGCGTGTTTGATTTGTGTGAAAAAATTTTTTGGCTGAAATCAGCCATTTTTGGCTTGGCCGGGTATTAGATTTTTTGAAGTTTTCAGGTTTTGCGAAAAATCACTTAATTCTCCAACTTCTACATCTTCAAGGTTAAAACTATGTTGGAAAGCATCCCAAAAGAGTTCCCAAAGAGGGGGTATAGTGCGTGTTTCATTTGTGTAAAAAAAAATTTTGACTGAAAATCAGCCATTTTTGGCTTGCCCGGGTATCAGATTTTTTGACGTTTTCAGGTTTTGCGAAAAATCACTTAATTCTCCTACTTCTACATCTAGAGGGTTAAAACTATGTTGGAAAGCATCCCAAAAGAGTTCCCAAAGAGGGGGTATAGTGCGTGTTTGATTTGTGGAAAAATTTTTTTTGTCTAAAAATCAGTCATTTTTGGCTTAGCCGGGTATTAGATTTTTTGACGTTTTCAGGTTTTGCGAAAAATCACTTAAGTCTCCTACTTCTACATCTAGAGGGTTAAAACTATGTTGGAAAGCATCCAAAAAAAGTTCCCAAAGAGGGGGTATAGTGCGTGTTTGATTTGTGGAAAAAAACATTTTGGATGAAAATCAGCCATTTTTGGCTTGGCCGGGATTAGATTTTTTGACGTTTTCAGGTTTTGCGAAAAATCACTTAATTCTCCTACTTCTACATCTAGGGGGCGAAAACTATGTTGGAAAGCATCCCAAAAGAGTTCCCAAAGAGGGGGTATAGTGCGTGTTTGATTTGTGGAAAAAAGTTTTTTGGCTAAAAATCAGCCATTTTTGGCTTGGCCGGGTATTAGATTTTTTGACGTTTTCAGTTTTTGCGAAAAATCACTTAATTCTCCTACTTCTACTTCTAGAGGGTTAAAACTATGTTGGAAAGCATCCCAAAAGAGTTCCCAAAGAGGGGGTATAGTGCGTGTTTGATTTGTGGAAAAAAGTTTTTTGGCTAAAAATCAGCCATTTTTGGCTTGGCTGGGTATTAGATTTTTTGACGTTTTCAGGTTTTGCGAAAAAACACTTAATTCTCCTACTTCTACATCTAGAGGGTTAAAACTATGTTGGAAAGCATCCCAAAAGAGTTCCCGAAGAGGGGGTATAGTGCGTGTTTGATTTGTGTGAAAAAATTTTTGGGCTGAAATCAGCCATTTTTGGCTTAGCCGGGTATTAGATTTTTTGAAGTTTTCAGGTTTTGCGAAAAATCACTTAATTCTCCAACTTCTACATCTAGAAGGTTAAAACTATGTTGGAAAGCATCCCAAAAGAGTTCCCAAAGAGGGGGTATAGTGCATGTTTGATTTGTTGGAAAAAAATTTTTGGCTCAAAATCTGCCAATTTTGGCTTGCCCGGGTATCAGATTTTTTGACGTTTTCAGGTTTTGCGAAAAATCACTTAATTCCCCTACTTCTACATCTAGAGGGTTAAAACTATGTTTGAAAGCATCCCAAAAGAGTTCCCAAAGAGGGGGTATAGTGCGTGTTTGATTTGTGGAAAAAAGTTTTTTGGCTAAAAATCAGTCATTTTTGGCTTAGCCGGGTATTAGATTTTTTGACGTTTTCAGGTTTTGCGAAAAATCACTTAAGTCTCCTACTTCGACATCTAGAGGGTTAAAACTATGTTGGAAAGCATCCAAAAAAAGTTCCCAAAGAGGGGGGATAGTGCGTGTTTGATTTGTGGAAAAAAACAGTTTGGCTGAAAATCAGCCATTTTTGGCTTGGCCGGGATTAGATTTTTTGACGTTTTCAGGTCTTGCGAAAAATCACTTAATTCTCCTACTTCTACATCTAGGGGGTTAAAACTATGTTGGAAAGCATCCCAAAAGAGTTCCCAAAGAGGGGGTATAGTGCGTGCTTGATTTGTGGAAAAAAAATTTTTGGCTGAAAATCAGCCATTTTTCGCTTGGCCTGGTATTAGATTTTTTGACGTTTTCAGGTTTTGCGAAAAATCACTTAATTCTCCTACTTCTACATCTAGAGGGTTAAAACTATGTTGGACAGCATCCCAAAAGAGTTCCCAAAGAGGGGGTATAGTGCGTGTTTGATTTGTGGAAAAAAATTTTTTGGATGAAAATCAGCCATTTTTGGCTTGGCCGGGTATTAGATTTTTTGACGTTTTCAGGTTTTGCGAAAAATCACTTAATTCCCCTACTTCTACATCTAGAGGGTTAAAACTATGTTGGAAAGCATCCCAAAAGAGTTCCCAAAGAGGAGGTATAGTGCGTGTTTGATTTGTGGAAAAAAGTTTTTTGGCTAAAAATGAGTCATTTTTGGCTTAGCCGGGTATTAGATTTTTTGACGTTTTCAGGTTTTGCGAAAAATCACTTAATTCTCCTACTTCTACATCTAGAGGGTTAAAACTATGTTGGAAAGCATCCCAAAAGAGTTCCCAAAGAGGGGGTATAGTGCGTGTTTCATTTGTGGCAAAAAAATTTTTGACTGAAAATCAGCCATTTTTGGCTTGGCCGGGTATTAGATTTTTTCACGTTTTCAGGTTTTGCGAAAAATCACTTAATTCTCCTACTTCTACATCTAGAGGGTTAAAACTATGTTGGAAAGCATCCCAAAAGAATTCCCAAAGAGGGGGTATAGTGCGTGTTTAATTTGTGGAAAAAAGTTTTTTGGCTAAAAATCAGTCATTTTTGGCTTAGCCGGGTATTAGATTTTTTGACGTTTTCAGGTTTTGCGAAAAATCACTTAATTCTCCTACTTCTACATCTAGAGGGTTAAAACTATGTTGGAAAGCATCCCAAAAGAGTTCCCAAAGAGGGGGTATAGTGCGTGTTTCATTTGTGTCAAAAAAAATTTTGACTGAAAATCAGCCATTTTTGGCTTGGCCGGGTATTAGATTTTTTGACGTTTTCAGGTTTTGCGAAAAATCACTTAATTCTCCTACTTCTACATCTAGAGGGTTAAAACTATGTTGGAAAGCATCCCAAAAGAGTTCCCAAAGAGGGGGTATAGTGCGTGTTTGATTTGTGGAAAAAAGTTTTTTGGCTAAAAATCAGTCATTTTTGGCTTAGCCGGGTATTAGATTTTTTGACGTTTTCAGGTTTTGCGAAAAATCACTTAAGTCTCCTACTTCTACATCTAGAGGGTTAAAACTATGTTGGAAAGCATCCAAAAAAAGTTCCCAAAGAGGGGGTATAGTGCGTGTTTGATTTGTGGAAAAAAGTTTTTTGGCTAAAAATCAGTCATTTTTGGCTTAGCCGGGTATTAGATTTTTTGACGTTTTCAGGTTTTGCGAAAAATCACTTAATTCTCCTACTTCTACATCTAGAGGGTTAAAACTATGTTGGAAAGCATCCCAAAAGAGTTCCCAAAGAGGGGGTATAGTGCGTGTTTCATTTGTGTCAAAAAAAATTTTGACTGAAAATCAGCCATTTTTGGCTTGGCCGGGTATTAGATTTTTTGACGTTTTCAGGTTTTGCGAAAAATCACTTAATTCTCCTACTTCTACATCTAGAGGGTTAAAACTATGTTGGAAAGCATCCCAAAAGAGTTCCCAAAGAGGGGGTATAGTGCGTGTTTGATTTGTGGAAAAAAGTTTTTTGGCTAAAAATCAGTCATTTTTGGCTTAGCCGGGTATTAGATTTTTTGACGTTTTCAGGTATTGCGAAAAATCACTTAATTCTCCTACTTCTACATCTAGAGGGTTAAAACTATGTTGGAAAGCATCCCAAAAGAGTTCCCAAAGAGGGGGTATAGTGCGTGTTTCATTTGTGGCAAAAAAAATTTTGACTGAAAATCAGCCATTTTTGGCTTGGCCGGGTATTAGATTTTTTGACGTTTTCAGGTTTTGCGAAAAATCACTTAATTCTCCTACTTCTACATCTAGAGGGTTAAAACTATGTTGGAAAGCATCCCAAAAGAGTTCCCAAAGAGGGGGTATAGTGCGTGTTTGATTTGTGGAAAAAAGTTTTTTGGCTAAAAATCAGTCATTTTTGGCTTAGCCGGGTATTAGATTTTTTGACGTTTTCAGGTTTTGCGAAAAATCACTTAATTCTCCTACTTCTACATCTAGAGGGTTAAAACTATGTTGGAAAGCATCCCAAAAGAGTTCCCAAAGAGGGGGTATAGTGCGTGTTTCATTTGTGTCAAAAAAATTTTTGACTGAAAATCAGCCATTTTTGGCTTGGCCGGGTATTAGATTTTTGACGTTTTCAGGTTTTGCGAAAAATCACTTAATTCTCCTACTTCTACATCTAGAGGGTTAAAACTATGTTGGAAAGCATCCCAAAAGAGTTCCCAAAGAGGGGGTATAGTGCGTGTTTGATTTGTGGAAAAAAGTTTTTTGGCTAAAAATCAGTCATTTTTGGCTTAGCCGGGTATTAGATTTTTTGACGTTTTCAGGTTTTGCGAAAAATCACTTAATTCTCCTACTTCTACATCTAGAGGGTTAAAACTATGTTGGAAAGCATCCCAAAAGAGTTCCCAAAGAGGGGGTATAGTGCGTGTTTGATTTGTGGAAAAAAGTTTTTTGGCTAAAAATCAGTCATTTTTGGCTTAGCCGGGTATTAGATTTTTTGACGTTTTCAGGTTTTGCGAAAAATCACTTAAGTCTCCTACTTCTACATCTAGAGGGTTAAAACTATGTTGGAAAGCATCCAAAAAAAGTTCCCAAAGAGGGGGTATAGTGCGTGTTTGATTTGTGGAAAAAAAATTTTTGGATGAAAATCAGCCATTTTTGGATTGGCCGGGTATTAGATTTTTTGACGTTTTCAGTTTTTGCGAAAAATCACTTAATTCTCCTACTTCTACTTCTAGAGGGTTAAAACTATGTTGGAAAGCATCCCAAAAGAGTTCCCAAAGAGGGGGTATAGTGCGTGTTTGATTTGTGGAAAAAAGTTTTTTGGCTAAAAATCAGTCATTTTTGGCTTAGCCGGGTATTAGATTTTTTGACGTTTTCAGGTTTTGCGAAAAATCACTTAATTCTCCTACTTCTACATCTAGAGGGTTAAAACTATGTTGGAAAGCATCCCAAAAGAGTTCCCAAAGAGGGGGTATAGTGCGTGTTTCATTTGTGTCAAAAAAAATTTTGACTGAAAATCAGCCATTTTTGGCTTGGCCGGGTATTAGATTTTTTGACGTTTTCAGGTTTTGCGAAAAATCACTTAATTCTCCTACTTCTACATCTAGAGGGTTAAAACTATGTTGGAAAGCATCCCAAAAGAGTTCCCAAAGAGGGGGTATAGTGCGTGTTTGATTTGTGGAAAAAAGTTTTTTGGCTAAAAATCAGTCATTTTTGGCTTAGCCGGGTATTAGATTTTTTGACGTTTTAAGGTTTTGCGAAAAATCACTTAAGTCTCCTACTTCTACATCTAGAGGGTTAAAACTATGTTGGAAAGCATCCAAAAAAAAGTTCCCAAAGAGGGGGTATAGTGCGTGTTTGATTTGTGGAAAAAAACATTTTGGCTGAAAATCAGCCATTTTTGGCTTGGCCGGGATTAGATTTTTTGACGTTTTCAGGTTTTGTGAAAAATCACTTAATTCTCCTACTTCTACATCTAGGGGGTTAAAACTATGTTGGAAAGCATCCCAAAAGAGTTCCCAAAGAGGGGGTATAGAGCGTGTTTGATTTGTGGATAAAAAAATTTTGACTGAAAATCAGCCATTTTTCGCTTGGCCTGGTATTAGATTTTTTGACGTTTTCAGGTTTTGCGAAAAATCACTTAATTCTCCTACTTCTACATCTAGAGGGTTAAAACTATGTTGGAAAACATCCCAAAAGAGTTCCCAAAGAGGGGGTATAGTGCGTGTTTGATTTGTGGAAAAAAGTTTTTTGGCTAAAAATCAGTCATTTTTGGCTTAGCCAGGTATTAGATTTTTTGACGTTTTCAGGTTTTGCGAAAAATCACTTAATTCTCCTACTTCTACATCTAGAGGGTTAAAACTATGTTGGAAAGCATCCAAAAAAAGTTCCCAAAGAGGGGGGTATAGTGCGTGTTTGATTTGTGGAAAAAAAAATTTTGGATGAAAATCAGCCATTTTTGGCTTGGCCGGGTATTAGATTTTTTGACGTTTTCAGTTTTTGCGAAAAATCACTTAATTCTCCTACTTCTACTTCTAGAGGGTTAAAACTATGTTGGAAAGCATCCCAAATCAGTTCCCAAAGAGGGGGTATAGTGCGTGTTTGATTTGTGGAAAAAAGTTTTTTGGCTAAAAATCAGTCATTTTTGGCTTAGCCGGGTATTAGATTTTTTGACGTTTTCAGGTTTTGCGAAAAATCACTTAATTCTCCTACTTCTACATCTAGAGGGTTAAAACTATGTTGGAAAGCATCCCAAAAGAGTTCCCAAAGAGGGGGTATAGTGCGTGTTTCATTTGTGTCAAAAAAAATTTTGACTGAAAATCAGCCATTTTTGGCTTGGCCGGGTATTAGATTTTTTGACGTTTTCAGGTTTTGCGAAAAATCAATTAAGTCTCCTACTTCTACATCTAGAGGGTTAAAACTATGTTGGAAAGCATCCAAAAAAAGTTCCCAAAGAGGGGGTATAGTGCGTGTTTGATTTGTGGAAAAAAACATTTTGGCTGAAAATCAGCCATTTTTGGCTTGGCCGGGATTAGATTTTTTGACGTTTTCAGGTTTTGTGAAAAATCACTTAATTCTCCTACTTCTACATCTAGGGGGTTAAAACTATGTTGGAAAGCATCCCAAAAGAGTTCCCAAAGAGGGGGTATAGTGCGTGCTTGATTTGTGGATAAAAAAATTTTGGCTGAAAATCAGCCATTTTTCGCTTGGCCTGGTATTAGATTTTTGGACGTTTTCAGGTTTTGCGAAAAATCACTTAATTCTCCTACTTCTACATCTAGAGGGTTAAAACTATGTTGGAAAGCATCCCAAAAGAGTTCCCAAAGAGGGGGTATAGTGCGTGTTTCATTTGTGGCAAAAAAAATTTTGACTGAAAATCAGCCATTTTTGGCTTGGCCGGGTATTAGATTTTTTGACGTTTTCAGGTTTTGCGAAAAATCACTTAATTCTCCAACTTCTACATCTAGAAGGTTAAAACTATGTTGGAAAGCATCCCAAAAGAGTTCCCAAAGAGGGGGTATAGTGCGTGTTTGATTTGTGGAAAAAAGTTTTTTGGCTAAAAATCAGTCATTTTTGGCTTAGCCGGGTATTAGATTTTTTGACGTTTTCAGGTTTTGCGAAAAATCACTTAATTCTCCTACTTCTACATCTAGAGGGTTAAAACTATGTTGGAAAGCATCCCAAAAGAGTTCCCAAAGAGGGGGTATAGTGCGTGTTTGATTTGTGGAAAAAAAATTTTTGGATGAAAATCAGCCATTTTTCGCTTGGCCGGGTATTAGATTTTTTGATGTTTTCAGGTTTTGCGAAAAATCACTTAATTCTCCTACTTCTACATCTAGAGGGTTAAAACTATGTTGGAAAGCATCCCAAAAGAGTTCCCAAAGAGGGGGTATAGTGCGTGTTTGATTTGTGGCAAAAAAAATTTTGGCTGAAAATCAGCCATTTTTGGCTTGGCCGGGTATTAGATTTTTTGACGTTTTCAGGTTTTGCGAAAAATCACTTAATTCTCCTACTTCTACATCTAGAGGGTTAAAACTATGTTGGAAAGCATCCCAAAAGAGTTCCCAAAGAGGGGGTATAGTGCGTGTTTCATTTGTGGCAAAAAAAATTTTGGATGAAAATCAGCCATTTTTCGCTTGGCCGGGTATTAGATTTTTTGACGTTTTCAGGTTTTGCGAAAAATCACTTAATTCTCCTACTTCTACATCTAGAGAATTAAAACTATGTTGGAAAGCATCCCAAAAGAGTTCCCAAAGAGGGGGTATAGTGCGTGTTTCATTTGTGGCAAAAAAAATTTTGACTGAAAATCAGCCATTTTTGGCTTGGCCGGGTATTAGATTTTTTGACGTTTTCAGGTTTTGCGAAAAATCACTTAATTCTCCTACTTCTACATCTAGAGGGTTAAAACTATGTTGCAAAGCATCCCAAAAGAGTTCCCAAAGAGGGGGTATAGGGGTATAGTGCGTGTTTGATTTGTGGAAAAAAAATTTTTGTATGAAAATCAGCCATTTTTCGCTTGGCCGGGTATTAGATTTTTTGATGTTTTCAGGTTTTGCGAAAAATCACTTAATTCTCCTACTTCTACATCTAGAGGGTTAAAACTATGTTGGAAAGCATCCCAAAAGAGTTCCCAAAGAGGGGGTATAGTGCGTGTTTGATTTGTGGAAAAAAAATTTTTGGATGAAAATCAGCCATTTTTGGCTTGGCCGGGTATTAGATTTTTTGACATTTTCAGGTTTTGCGAAAAATCACTTAATTCTCCTACTTCTACATCTAGAGGGTTAAAACTATGTTGGAAAGCATCCCAAAAGAGTTCCCAAAGAGGGGGTATAGTGCGTGTTTGATTTGTGGCAAAAAAAATTTTGGCTGAAAATCAGCCATTTTTGGCTTGGCCGGGTATTAGATTTTTTGACGTTTTCAGGTTTTGCGAAAAATCACTTAATTCTCCTACTTCTACATCTAGAGGGTTAAAACTATGTTGGAAAGCATCCCAAAAGAGTTCCCAAAAAGGGGGTATAGTGCGTGTTTGATTTGTGGAAAAAAAAATTTTGGCTGAAAATCAGCCATTTTTGGCTTGGCCGGGTATTAGATTTTTTGACGTTTTCAGGTTTTGCGAAAAATCACTTAATTCTCCTACTTCTACATCTAGAGGGTTAACACTATATTGGAAAGCATCCCAAAAGAGTTCCCAAAGAGGGGGTATAGTGCGTGTTTGATTTGTGGAAAAAAGTTTTTTGGCTAAAAATCAGCCATTTTTGGCTTGGCCTGGTATTAGATTTTTTGACGTTTTCAGGTTTTGCGAAAAATCACTTAATTTCCCTACTTCTACATCTAGAGGGTTAAAACTATGTTGGAAAGCATCCCAAAAGAGTTCCCAAAGAGGGGGTATAGGGGTATAGTGCGTGTTTGATTTGTGGAAAAAAAAATTTTGGCTGAAAATCAGCCATTTTTCGCTTGGCCGGGTATTAGATTTTTTGACGTTTTCAGGTTTTGCGAAAAATCACTTAATTCTCCTACTTCTACATCTAGAGGGTTAAAACTATGTTGGAAAGCATCCCAAAAGAGTTCCCAAAGAGGGGGTCTAGTGCGTGTTTGATTTGTGGAAAAAAGTTTTTTGGCTAAAAATCAGCCATTTTTGGCTAGGCCGGGTATTAGATTTTTTGACGTTTTCAGGTTTTGCGAAAAATCACTTAATTCTCCTACTTCTACATCTAGGGGGTGAAAACTATGTTGGAAAGCATCCCAAAAGAGTTCCCAAAGAGGGGGTATAGTGCGTGTTTGATTTGTGGAAAAAAAAATTTTGGCGGAAAATCTGCCAATTTTGGCTTGGCCGGGTATCAGACTTTTTGATGTTTTCAGGTTTTGCGAAAAATCACTTAATTCCCCTACTTCTACATCAAGATGGTTAAAACTATGTTGGAAAGCATCCCAAAAGAGTTCCCAAAGAGGGGGTATAGTGCATGTTTGATTTGTGGGAAAAAATTTTTTGGCTAAAAATCAGCCATTTTTGGCTTGGCCGGGTATTAGATTTTTTGACGTTTTCAGGTTTTGCGAAAAATCACTTAGTTCTCCTACTTCTACATCTAGGGGGTTAAAACTATGTTGGAAAGCATCCCAAAAGAGTTCCCAAAGAGGGGGTATAGTGCGTGCTTGATTTGTGGAAAAAAAAATTTTGGCTGAAAATCAGCCATTTTTCGCTTGGCTTGGTATTAGATTTTTTGACGTTTTCAGGTTTTGCGAAAAATCACTTAATTCTCCTACTTCTACATCTAGAGGGTTAAAACTATGTTGGAAAGCATCCAAAAAAAGTTCCCAAAGAGGGGTATAGTGCGTGTTTGATTTGTGGAAAAAACATTTTGGCTGAAAATCAGCCATTTTTGGCTTGGCCGGGATTAGATTTTTTGACGTTTTCAGGTTTTGCGAAAAATCACTTAATTCTCCTACTTCTACATCTAGGGGGTTAAAACTATGTTGGAAAGCATCCCAAAAGAGTTCCCAAAGAGGGGGTATAGTGCGTGCTTGATTTGTGGAAAAAAAAATTTGGCTGAAAATCAGCCATTTTTCGCTTGGCCTGGTATTAGATTTTTTGACGTTTTCAGGTTTTGCGAAAAATCACTTAATTCTCCTACTTCTACATCTAGAGGGTTAAAACTATGTTGGACAGCATCCCAAAAGAGTTCCCAAAGAGGGGGTATAGTGCGTGTTTGATTTGTGGAAAAAAAATTTTTGGCTGAAAATCAGCCATTTTTCGCTTGGCCCGGTATTAGATTTTTTGACGTTTTTGAGGTTTTGCGAAAAATCACTGAATTCTCCTACTTCTACATCTAGAGGGTTAAAACTATGTTGGAAAGCATCCCAAAAGAGTTCCCAAAGAGGGGGTATAGTGCGTGTTTGATTTGTGTAAAAAAAATTTTTGCCTGAAAATCAGCCATTTTTGGCTTGGCCAGGTATTAGATTTTTTGACGTTTTCAGGTTTTGCGAAAAATCACTGAATTCTCCTACTTCTACATCTAGAGGGTTAAAACTATGTTGGAAAGCATCCCAAAAGAGTTCCCAAAGAGGGGGTATAGTGCGTGTTTGATTTGTGGGAAAAGAAATTTTGGCTGAAAATCAGCCATTTTTGGCTTGGCCGGGTATTAGATTTTTTGACGTTTTCAGGTTTTGCGAAAAATCACTTAATTCTCCTACTTCTACATCTAGAGGGTTAAAACTATGTTGGAAAGGATCCCAAAAGAGTTCCCAAAGAGGGGGTATAGTGCGTGTTTGATTTGTGGGAAAAGAAATTTTGGCTGAAAATCAGCCATTTTTGTCTTGGCCGGGTATTAGATTTTTTTACGTTTTCAGGTTTTGCGAAAAATCACTTAATTCTCCTACTTCTAAATCTAGAGGGTTAAAACTATGTTGGAAAGCATTCCAAAAGAGTTCCCAAAGAGGGGGTATAGTGCGTGTTTGATTTGTGGAAAAAAAAACATTTTGGCTGAAAATCAGCCATTTTTGGCTTGGCCGGGATTAGATTTTTTGACGTTTTCAGGTTTTGCGAAAAATCACTTAATTTTCCTACTTCTGCATCTAGGGGGTTAAAACTATGTTGGAAAGCATCCCAAAAGAGTTCCCAAAGAGGGGGTATAGTGCGTGCTTGATTTGTGGAAAAAAAAATTTTGGCTGAAAATCAGCCATTTTTCGCTTGGCCTGGTATTAGATTTTTTGACGTTTTCAGGTTTTGCGAAAAATCACTTAATTCTCCTACTTCTACATCTAGAGGGTTAAAACTATGTTGGAAAGCATCCCAAAAGAGTTCCCAAAGAGGGGGTATAGTGCGTGTTTGATTTGTGGAAAAAAGTTTTTTGGCTAAAAATCAGCCATTTTTGGCTAGGCCGGGTATTAGATTTTTCGACGTTTTCAGGTTTTGCGAAAAATCACTTAATTCTCCTACTTCTACATCTAGAGGGTTAAAACTATGTTGGACAGCATCCCAAAAGAGTTCCCAAAGAGGGGGTATAGTGCGTGTTTGATTTGTGGAAAAAAAAATTTTGGATGAAAATCAGCCATTTTTGGCTTGGCCGGGTATTAGATTTTTTGACGTTTTCAGTTTTTGCGAAAAATCACTTAATTCTCCTACTTCTACTTCTAGAGGGTTAAAACTATGTTGGAAAGCATCCCAAAAGAGTTCCCAAAGAGGGGGTATAGTGCGTGTTTGATTTGTGGAAAAAAATTTTTGGCTGAAAATCAGCCATTTTTGGCTTGGCCGGGTATTAGATTTTTTGACGTTTTCAGGTTTTGCGAAAAATCACTTAATTCTCCTACTTCTACATCTAGAGGGTTAAAACTATGTTGGAAAGCATCCCAAAAGAGTTCCCAAAGAGGGGGTATAGTGCGTGTTTGATTTGTGGGAAAAGAAATTTTGGCTGAAAATCAGCCATTTTTGGCTTGGCCGGGTATTAGATTTTTTGACGTTTTCAGGTTTTGCGAAAAATCACTTAATTCTCCTACTTCTACATATAGAGGGTTAAAACTATGTTGGAAAGCATCCCAAAAGAGTTCCCAAAGAGGGGGTATAGTGCGTGTTTGATTTGTGGGAAAAAAAATTTTGGCTGAAAATCAGCCATTTTTGTCTTGGCCGGGTATTAGATTTTTTTACGTTTTCAGGTTTTGCGAAAAATCACTTAATTCTCCTACTTCTAAATCTAGAGGGTTAAAACTATGTTGGAAAGCATTCCAAAAGAGTTCCCAAAGAGGGGGTATAGTGCGTGTTTGATTTGTGGAAAAAAAAACATTTTGGCTGAAAATCAGCCATTTTTGGCTTGGCCGGGATTAGATTTTTTGACGTTTTCAGGTTTTGCGAAAAATCACTTAATTCTCCTACTTCTACATCTAGGGGGTTAAAACTATGTTGGAAAGCATCCCAAAAGAGTTCCCAAAGAGGGGGTATAGTGCGTGCTTGATTTGTGGAAAAAAAAATTTTGGCTGAAAATGAGCCATTTTTCGCTTGGCCTGGTATTAGATTTTTTGACGTTTTCAGGTTTTGCGAAAAATCACTTAATTCTCCTACTTCTACATCTAGAGGGTTAAAACTATGTTGGAAAGCATCCCAAAAGAGTTCCCAAAGAGGGGGTATAGTGCGTGTTTGATTTGTGGAAAAAAGTTTTTTGGCTAAAAATCAGCCATTTTTGGCTAGGCCGGGTATTAGATTTTTTGACGTTTTCAGGTTTTGCGAAAAATCACTTAATTCTCCTACTTCTACATCTAGAGGGTTAAAACTATGTTGGACAGCATCCCAAAAGAGTTCCCAAAGAGGGGGTATAGTGCGTGTTTGATTTGTGGAAAAAAAAATTTTGGATGAAAATCAGCCATTTTTGGCTTGGCCGGGTATTAGATTTTTTGACGTTTTCAGTTTTTGCGAAAAATCACTTAATTCTCCTACTTCTACTTCTAGAGGGTTAAAACTATGTTGGAAAGCATCCCAAAAGAGTTCCCAAAGAGGGGGTATAGTGCGTGTTTGATTTGTGGAAAAAAGTTTTTTGGCTAAAAATCAGTCATTTTTGGCTTAGCCGGGTATTAGATTTTTTGACGTTTTCAGGTTTTGCGAAAAATCACTTAATTCTCCTACTTCTACATCTAGAGGGTTAACACTATGTTGGAAAGCATCCCAAAAGAGTTCCCAAAGAGGGGGTATAGTGCGTGTATGATTTGTGGAAAAAAAATTTTTGGCTGAAAATCAGCCATTTTTGGCTTGGCCGGGTATTAGATTTTTTGAAGTTTTCAGGTTTTGCGAAAAATCACTTAATTCTCCAACTTCTACATCTTCAAGGTTAAAACTATGTTGGAAAGCATCCCAAAAGAGTTCCCAAAGAGGGGGTATAGTGCGTGTTTGATTTGTGGGAAAAAAATTTTTGGCTCAAAATCTGCCAATTTTGGCTTGCCCGGGTATCAGATTTTTTGACGTTTTCAGGTTTTGCGAAAAATCACTTAATTCCCCTACTTCTACATCTAGAGGGTTAAAACTATGTTGGAAAGCATCCCAAAAGAGTTCCCAAAGAGGGGGTATAGTGCGTGTTTGATTTGTGGAAAAAAGTTTTTTGGCTAAAAATCAGTCATTTTTGGCTTAGCCGGGTATTAGATTTTTTGACGTTTTCAGGTTTTGCGAAAAATCACTTAATTCTCCTACTTCTACATCTAGAGGGTTAAAACTATGTTGGAAAGCATCCCAAAAGAGTTCCCAAAGAGGGGGTATAGTGCGTGTTTCATTTGTGTAAAAAAAAATTTTGACTGAAAATCAGCCATTTTTGGCTTGGCCGGGTATTAGATTTTTTGACGTTTTCAGTTTTTGCGAAAAATCACTTAATTCTCCTACTTCTACATCTAGAGGGTTAAAACTATGTTGGAAAGCATCCCAAAAGAGTTCCCAAAGAGGGGGTATAGTGCGTGTTTGATTTGTGGAAAAAAGTTTTTTGGCTAAAAATCAGCCATTTTTGGCTTGGCCTGGTATTAGATTTTTTGACGTTTTCAGGTTTTGCGAAAAATCACTTAATTCTCCAACTTCTACATCTAGAAGGTTAAAACTATGTTGGAAAGCATCCCAAAAGAGTTCCCAAAGAGGGGGTATAGTGCATGTTTGATTTGTTGGAAAAAAAATTTTGGCTCAAAATCTGCCAATTTTGGCTTGCCCGGGTATCAGATTTTTTGACGTTTTCAGGTTTTGCGAAAAATCACTTAATTCCCCTACTTCTACATCTAGAGGGTTAAAACTATGTTTGAAAGCATCCCAAAAGAGTTCCCAAAGAGGGGGTATAGTGCGTGTTTGATTTGTGGAAAAAAGTTTTTTGGCTAAAAATCAGTCATTTTTGGCTTAGCCGGGTATTAGATTTTTTGACGTTTTCAGGTTTTGCGAAAAATCACTTAAGTCTCCTACTTCGACATCTAGAGGGTTAAAACTATGTTGGAAAGCATCCAAAAAAAGTTCCCAAAGAGGGGGGATAGTGCGTGTTTGATTTGTGGAAAAAAACAGTTTGGCTGAAAATCAGCCATTTTTGGCTTGGCCGGGATTAGATTTTTTGACGTTTTCAGGTTTTGCGAAAAATCACTTAATTCTCCTACTTCTACATCTAGGGGGTTAAAACTATGTTGGAAAGCATCCCAAAAGAGTTCCCAAAGAGGGGGTATAGTGCGTGCTTGATTTGTGGAAAAAAAAATTTTGGCTGAAAATCAGCCATTTTTCGCTTGGCATGATATTAGATTTTTTGACGTTTTCAGGTTTTGCGAAAAATCACTTAATTCTCCTACTTCTACATCTAGAGGGTTAAAACTATGTTGGACAGCATCCCAAAAGAGTTCCCAAAGAGGGGGTATAGTGCGTGTTTGATTTGTGGAAAAAAAATTTTTGGATGAAAATCAGCCATTTTTGGCTTGGCCGGGTATTAGATTTTTTGACGTTTTCAGGTTTTGCGAAAAATCACTTAATTCCCCTACTTCTACATCTAGAGGGTTAAAACTATGTTGGAAAGCATCCCAAAAGAGTTCCCAAAGAGGAGGTATAGTGCGTGTTTGATTTGTGGAAAAAAGTTTTTTGGCTAAAAATGAGTCATTTTTGGCTTAGCCGGGTATTAGATTTTTTGACGTTTTCAGGTTTTGCGAAAAATCACTTAATTCTCCTACTTCTACATCTAGAGGGTTAAAACTATGTTGGAAAGCATCCCAAAAGAGTTCCCAAAGAGGGGGTATAGTGCGTGTTTCATTTGTGTAAAAAAAAATTTTGACTGAAAATCAGCCATTTTTGGCTTGGCCGGGTATTAGATTTTTTGACGTTTTCAGTTTTTGCGAAAAATCACTTAATTCTCCTACTTCTACATCTAGAGGGTTAAAACTATGTTGGAAAGCATCCCAAAAGAGTTCCCAAAGAGGGGGTATAGTGCGTGTTTGATTTGTGGAAAAAAGTTTTTTGGCTAAAAATCAGCCATTTTTGGCTTGGCCGGGTATTAGATTTTTTGACGTTTTCAGGTTTTGCGAAAAAACACTTAATTCTCCTACTTCTACATCTAGAGGGTTAAAACTATGTTGGAAAGCATCCCAAAAGAGTTCCCGAAGAGGGGGTATAGTGCGTGTTTGATTTGTGTGAAAAAATTTTTGGGCTGAAATCAGCCATTTTTGGCTTAGCCGGGTATTAGATTTTTTGAAGTTTTCAGGTTTTGCGAAAAATCACTTAATTCTCCAACTTCTACATCTAGAAGGTTAAAACTATGTTGGAAAGCATCCCAAAAGAGTTCCCAAAGAGGGGGTATAGTGCATGTTTGATTTGTTGGAAAAAAAATTTTGGCTCAAAATCTGCCAATTTTGGCTTGCCCGGGTATCAGATTTTTTGACGTTTTCAGGTTTTGCGAAAAATCACTTAATTCCCCTACTTCTACATCTAGAGGGTTAAAACTATGTTTGAAAGCATCCCAAAAGAGTTCCCAAAGAGGGGGTATAGTGCGTGTTTGATTTGTGGAAAAAAGTTTTTTGGCTAAAAATCAGTCATTTTTGGCTTAGCCGGGTATTAGATTTTTTGACGTTTTCAGGTTTTGCGAAAAATCACTTAAGTCTCCTACTTCGACATCTAGATTGTTAAAACTATGTTGGAAAGCATCCAAAAAAAGTTCCCAAAGAGGGGGGATAGTGCGTGTTTGATTTGTGGAAAAAAACAGTTTGGCTGAAAATCAGCCATTTTTGGCTTGGCCGGGATTAGATTTTTTGACGTTTTCAGGTTTTGCGAAAAATCACTTAATTCTCCTACTTCTACATCTAGGGGGTTAAAACTATGTTGGAAAGCATCCCAAAAGAGTTCCCAAAGAGGGGGTATAGTGCGTGCTTGATTTGTGGAAAAAAAAATTTTGGCTGAAAATCAGCCATTTTTCGCTTGGCCTGGTATTAGATTTTTTGACGTTTTCAGGTTTTGCGAAAAATCACTTAATTCTCCTACTTCTACATCTAGAGGGTTAAAACTATGTTGGACAGCATCCCAAAAGAGTTCCCAAAGAGGGGGTATAGTGCGTGTTTGATTTGTGGAAAAAAAATTTTTGGATGAAAATCAGCCATTTTTGGCTTGGCCGGGTATTAGATTTTTTGACGTTTTCAGGTTTTGCGAAAAATCACTTAATTCCCCTACTTCTACATCTAGAGGGTTAAAACTATGTTGGAAAGCATCCCAAAAGAGTTCCCAAAGAGGAGGTATAGTGCGTGTTTGATTTGTGGAAAAAAGTTTTTTGGCTAAAAATGAGTCATTTTTGGCTTAGCCGGGTATTAGATTTTTTGACGTTTTCAGGTTTTGCGAAAAATCACTTAATTCTCCTACTTCTACATCTAGAGGGTTAAAACTATGTTGGAAAGCATCCCAAAAGAGTTCCCAAAGAGGGGGTATAGTGCGTGTTTCATTTGTGGCAAAAAAAATTTTGACTGAAAATCAGCCATTTTTGGCTTGGCCGGGTATTAGATTTTTTGACGTTTTCAGGTTTTGCGAAAAATCACTTAATTCTCCTACTTCTACATCTAGAGGGTTAAAACTATGTTGGAAAGCATCCCAAAAGAATTCCCAAAGAGGGGGTATAGTGCGTGTTTGATTTGTGGAAAAAAGTTTTTTGGCTAAAAATCAGTCATTTTTGGCTTAGCCGGGTATTAGATTTTTTGACGTTTTCAGGTTTTGCGAAAAATCACTTAATTCTCCTACTTCTACATCTAGAGGGTTAAAACTATGTTGGAAAGCATCCCAAAAGAGTTCCCAAAGAGGGGGTATAGTGCGTGTTTCATTTGTGTCAAAAAAAATTTTGACTGAAAATCAGCCATTTTTGGCTTGGCCGGGTATTAGATTTTTTGACGTTTTCAGGTTTTGCGAAAAATCACTTAATTCTCCTACTTCTACATCTAGAGGGTTAAAACTATGTTGGAAAGCATCCCAAAAGAGTTCCCAAAGAGGGGGTATAGTGCGTGTTTGATTTGTGGAAAAAAGTTTTTTGGCTAAAAATCAGTCATTTTTGGCTTAGCCGGGTATTAGATTTTTTGACGTTTTCAGGTTTTGCGAAAAATCACTTAAGTCTCCTACTTCTACATCTAGAGGGTTAAAACTATGTTGGAAAGCATCCAAAAAAAGTTCCCAAAGAGGGGGTATAGTGCGTGTTTGATTTGTGGAAAAAAGTTTTTTGGCTAAAAATCAGTCATTTTTGGCTTAGCCGGGTATTAGATTTTTTGACGTTTTCAGGTTTTGCGAAAAATCACTTAATTCTCCTACTTCTACATCTAGAGGGTTAAAACTATGTTGGAAAGCATCCCAAAAGAGTTCCCAAAGAGGGGGTATAGTGCGTGTTTCATTTGTGTCAAAAAAAATTTTGACTGAAAATCAGCCATTTTTGGCTTGGCCGGGTATTAGATTTTTTGACGTTTTCAGGTTTTGCGAAAAATCACTTAATTCTCCTACTTCTACATCTAGAGGGTTAAAACTATGTTGGAAAGCATCCCAAAAGAGTTCCCAAAGAGGGGGTATAGTGCGTGTTTGATTTGTGGAAAAAAGTTTTTTGGCTAAAAATCAGTCATTTTTGGCTTAGCCGGGTATTAGATTTTTTGACGTTTTCAGGTATTGCGAAAAATCACTTAATTCTCCTACTTCTACATCTAGAGGGTTAAAACTATGTTGGAAAGCATCCCAAAAGAGTTCCCAAAGAGGGGGTATAGTGCGTGTTTCATTTGTGGCAAAAAAAATTTTGACTGAAAATCAGCCATTTTTGGCTTGGCCGGGTATTAGATTTTTTGACGTTTTCAGGTTTTGCGAAAAATCACTTAATTCTCCTACTTCTACATCTAGAGGGTTAAAACTATGTTGGAAAGCATCCCAAAAGAGTTCCCAAAGAGGGGGTATAGTGCGTGTTTGATTTGTGGAAAAAAGTTTTTTGGCTAAAAATCAGTCATTTTTGGCTTAGCCGGGTATTAGATTTTTTGACGTTTTCAGGTTTTGCGAAAAATCACTTAATTCTCCTACTTCTACATCTAGAGGGTTAAAACTATGTTGGAAAGCATCCCAAAAGAGTTCCCAAAGAGGGGGTATAGTGCGTGTTTCATTTGTGTCAAAAAAATTTTTGACTGAAAATCAGCCATTTTTGGCTTGGCCGGGTATTAGATTTTTGACGTTTTCAGGTTTTGCGAAAAATCACTTAATTCTCCTACTTCTACATCTAGAGGGTTAAAACTATGTTGGAAAGCATCCCAAAAGAGTTCCCAAAGAGGGGGTATAGTGCGTGTTTGATTTGTGGAAAAAAGTTTTTTGGCTAAAAATCAGTCATTTTTGGCTTAGCCGGGTATTAGATTTTTTGACGTTTTCAGGTTTTGCGAAAAATCACTCAAGTCTCCTACTTCTACATCTAGAGGGTTAAAACTATGTTGGAAAGCATCCAAAAAAAGTTCCCAAAGAGGGGGTATAGTGCGTGTTTGATTTGTGGAAAAAAAATTTTTGGATGAAAATCAGCCATTTTTGGATTGGCCGGGTATTAGATTTTTTGACGTTTTCAGTTTTTGCGAAAAATCACTTAATTCTCCTACTTCTACTTCTAGAGGGTTAAAACTATGTTGGAAAGCATCCCAAAAGAGTTCCCAAAGAGGGGGTATAGTGCGTGTTTGATTTGTGGAAAAAAGTTTTTTGGCTAAAAATCAGTCATTTTTGGCTTAGCCGGGTATTAGATTTTTTGACGTTTTCAGGTTTTGCGAAAAATCACTTAATTCTCCTACTTCTACATCTAGAGGGTTAAAACTATGTTGGAAAGCATCCCAAAAGAGTTCCCAAAGAGGGGGTATAGTGCGTGTTTCATTTGTGTCAAAAAAAATTTTGACTGAAAATCAGCCATTTTTGGCTTGGCCGGGTATTAGATTTTTTGACGTTTTCAGGTTTTGCGAAAAATCACTTAATTCTCCTACTTCTACATCTAGAGGGTTAAAACTATGTTGGAAAGCATCCCAAAAGAGTTCCCAAAGAGGGGGTATAGTGCGTGTTTGATTTGTGGAAAAAAGTTTTTTGGCTAAAAATCAGTCATTTTTGGCTTAGCCGGGTATTAGATTTTTTGACGTTTTAAGGTTTTGCGAAAAATCACTTAAGTCTCCTACTTCTACATCTAGAGGGTTAAAACTATGTTGGAAAGCATCCAAAAAAAAGTTCCCAAAGAGGGGGTATAGTGCGTGTTTGATTTGTGGAAAAAAACATTTTGGCTGAAAATCAGCCATTTTTGGCTTGGCCGGGATTAGATTTTTTGACGTTTTCAGGTTTTGTGAAAAATCACTTAATTCTCCTACTTCTACATCTAGGGGGTTAAAACTATGTTGGAAAGCATCCCAAAAGAGTTCCCAAAGAGGGGGTATAGAGCGTGTTTGATTTGTGGATAAAAAAATTTTGACTGAAAATCAGCCATTTTTCGCTTGGCCTGGTATTAGATTTTTTGACGTTTTCAGGTTTTGCGAAAAATCACTTAATTCTCCTACTTCTACATCTAGAGGGTTAAAACTATGTTGGAAAGCATCCCAAAAGAGTTCCCAAAGAGGGGGTATAGTGCGTGTTTGATTTGTGGAAAAATGTTTTTTGGCTAAAAATCAGTCATTTTTGGCTTAGCCGGGTATTAGATTTTTTGACGTTTTCAGGTTTTGCGAAAAATCACTTAAGTCTCCTACTTCTACATCTAGAGGGTTAAAACTATGTTGGAAAGCATCCAAAAAAAGTTCCCAAAGAGGGGGGTATAGTGCGTGTTTGATTTGTGGAAAAAAAAATTTTGGATGAAAATCAGCCATTTTTGGCTTGGCCGGGTATTAGATTTTTTGACGTTTTCAGTTTTTGCGAAAAATCACTTAATTCTCCTACTTCTACTTCTAGAGGGTTAAAACTATGTTGGAAAGCATCCCAAAACAGTTCCCAAAGAGGGGGTATAGTGCGTGTTTGATTTGTGGAAAAAAGTTTTTTGGCTAAAAATCAGTCATTTTTGGCTTAGCCGGGTATTAGATTTTTTGACGTTTTCAGGTTTTGCGAAAAATCACTTAATTCTCCTACTTCTACATCTAGAGGGTTAAAACTATGTTGGAAAGCATCCCAAAAGAGTTCCCAAAGAGGGGGTATAGTGCGTGTTTCATTTGTGTCAAAAAAAATTTTGACTGAAAATCAGCCATTTTTGGCTTGGCCGGGTATTAGATTTTTTGACGTTTTCAGGTTTTGCGAAAAATCAATTAAGTCTCCTACTTCTACATCTAGAGGGTTAAAACTATGTTGGAAAGCATCCAAAAAAAGTTCCCAAAGAGGGGGTATAGTGCGTGTTTGATTTGTGGAAAAAAACATTTTGGCTGAAAATCAGCCATTTTTGGCTTGGCCGGGATTAGATTTTTTGACGTTTTCAGGTTTTGTGAAAAATCACTTAATTCTCCTACTTCTACATCTAGGGGGTTAAAACTATGTTGGAAAGCATCCCAAAAGAGTTCCCAAAGAGGGGGTATAGTGCGTGCTTGATTTGTGGATAAAAAAATTTTGGCTGAAAATCAGCCATTTTTCGCTTGGCCTGGTATTAGATTTTTTGACGTTTTCAGGTTTTGCGAAAAATCACTTAATTCTCCTACTTCTACATCTAGAGGGTTAAAACTATGTTGGAAAGCATCCCAAAAGAGTTCCCAAAGAGGGGGTATAGTGCGTGTTTGATTTGTGGAAAAAAGTTTTTTGGCTAAAAATCAGCCATTTTTGGCTAGGCCGGGTATTAGATTTTTTGACGTTTTCAGGTTTTGCGAAAAATCACTTAATTCTCCTACTTCTACATCTAGAGGGTTAAAACTATGTTGGACAGCATCCCAAAAGAGTTCCCAAAGAGGGGGTATAGTGCGTGTTTGATTTGTGGAAAAAAAATTTTGGCTGAAAATCAGCCATTTTTGGCTTGGCCGGGTATTAGATTTTTTGAAGTTTTCAGGTTTTGCGAAAAATCACTTAATACTCCAACTTCTACATCTAGAAGGTTAAAAACTATGTTGGAAAGCATCCCAAAAGAGTTCCCAAAGAGGGGGTATAGTGCGTGTTTGATTTGTGGGAAAAAAAATTTTGGCTGAAAATCTGCCAATTTTGGCTTGCCCGGGTATCAGATTTTTTGACGTTTTCAGGTTTTGCGAAAAATCACTTAATTCCCCTACTTCTACATCTAGAGGGTTAAAACTATGTTGGAAAGCATCCCAAAAGAGTTCCCAAAGAGGAGGTATAGTGCGTGTTTGATTTGTGGAAAAAAGTTTTTTGGCTAAAAATCAGTCATTTTTGGCTTAGCCGGGTATTAGATTTTTTGACGTTTTCAGGTTTTGCGAAAAATCACTTAATTCTCCTACTTCTACATCTAGAGGGTTAAAACTATGTTGGAAAGCATCCCAAAAGAGTTCCCAAAGAGGGGGTATAGTGCGTGTTTCATTTGTGGCAAAAAAAATTTTGACTGAAAATCAGCCATTTTTGGCTTGGCCGGGTATTAGATTTTTTGACGTTTTCAGGTTTTGCGAAAAATCACTTAATTCTCCAACTTCTACATCTAGGAGGTTAAAACTATGTTGGAAAGCATCCCAAAAGAGTTCCCAAAGAGGGGGTATAGTGCGTGTTTGATTTGTGGAAAAAAGTTTTTTGGCTAAAAATCAGTCATTTTTGGCTTAGCCGGGTATTAGATTTTTTGACGTTTTCAGGTTTTGCGAAAAATCACTTAATTCTCCTACTTCTACTTCTAGAGGATTAAAACTATGTTGGAAAGCATCCCAAAAGAGTTCCCAAAGAGGGGGTATAGTGCGTGTTTGATTTGTGGAAAAAAAATTTTGGCTGAAAATCAGCCATTTTTGGCTTGGCCGGGTATTAGATTTTTTGAAGTTTTCAGGTTTTGCGAAAAATCACTTAATACTCCAACTTCTACATCTAGAAGGTTAAAAACTATGTTGGAAAGCATCCCAAAAGAGTTCCCAAAGAGGGGGTATAGTGCGTGTTTGATTTGTGGGAAAAAAAATTTTGGCTGAAAATCTGCCAATTTTGGCTTGCCCGGGTATCAGATTTTTTGACGTTTTCAGGTTTTGCGAAAAATCACTTAATTCCCCTACTTCTACATCTAGAGGGTTAAAACTATGTTGGAAAGCATCCCAAAAGAGTTCCCAAAGAGGAGGTATAGTGCGTGTTTGATTTGTGGACAAAAGTTTTTTGGCTAAAAATCAGTCATTTTTGGCTTAGCCGGGTATTAGATTTTTTGACGTTTTCAGGTTTTGCGAAAAATCACTTAATTCTCCTACTTCTACATCTAGAGGGTTAAAACTATGTTGGAAAGCATCCCAAAAGAGTTCCCAAAGAGGGGGTATAGTGCGTGTTTCATTTGTGGCAAAAAAAATTTTGACTGAAAATCAGCCATTTTTGGCTTGGCCGGGTATTAGATTTTTTGACGTTTTCAGGTTTTGCGAAAAATCACTTAATTCTCCAACTTCTACATCTAGGAGGTTAAAACTATGTTGGAAAGCATCCCAAAAGAGTTCCCAAAGAGGGGGTATAGTGCGTGTTTGATTTGTGGAAAAAAGTTTTTTGGCTAAAAATCAGTCATTTTTGGCTTAGCCGGGTATTAGATTTTTTGACGTTTTCAGGTTTTGCGAAAAATCACTTAATTCTCCTACTTCTACATCTAGAGGGTTAAAACTATGTTGGAAAGCATCCCAAAAGAGTTCCCAAAGAGGGGGTATAGTGCGTGTTTGATTTGTGGAAAAAAAAATTTTGGATGAAAATCAGCCATTTTTCGCTTGGCCGGGTATTAGATTTTTTGATGTTTTCAGGTTTTGCGAAAAATCACTTAATTCTCCTACTTCTACATCTAGAGGGTTAAAACTATGTTGGAAAGCATCCCAAAAGAGTTCCCAAAGAGGGGGTATAGTGCGTGTTTGATTTGTGGCAAAAAAAATTTTGGCTGAAAATCAGCCATTTTTGGCTTGGCCGGGTATTAGATATTTTGACGTTTTCAGGTTTTGCGAAAAATCACTTAATTCTCCTACTTCTACATCTAGAGAATTAAAACTATGTTGGAAAGCATCCCAAAAGAGTTCCCAAAGAGGGGGTATAGTGCGTGTTTCATTTGTGGCAAAAAAAATTTTGACTGAAAATCAGCCATTTTTGGCTTGGCCGGGTATTAGATTTTTTGACGTTTTCAGGTTTTGCGAAAAATCACTTAATTCTCCTACTTCTACATCTAGAGGGTTAAAACTATGTTGCAAAGCATCCCAAAAGAGTTCCCAAAGAGGGGGTATAGGGGTATAGTGCGTGTTTGATTTGTGGAAAAAAAATTTTTGTATGAAAATCAGCCATTTTTCGCTTGGCCGGGTATTAGATTTTTTGATGTTTTCAGGTTTTGCGAAAAATCACTTAATTCTCCTACTTCTACATCTAGAGGGTTAAAACTATGTTGGAAAGCATCCCAAAAGAGTTCCCAAAGAGGGGGTATAGTGCGTGTTTGATTTGTGGAAAAAAAATTTTTGGATGAATATCAGCCATTTTTGGCTTGGCCGGGTATTAGATTTTTTGACATTTTCAGGTTTTGCGAAAAATCACTTAATTCTCCTACTTCTACATCTAGAGGGTTAAAACTATGTTGGAAAGCATCCCAAAAGAGTTCCCAAAGAGGGGTTATAGTGCGTGTTTGATTTGTGGCAAAAAAAATTTTGGCTGAAAATCAGCCATTTTTGGCTTGGCCGGGTATTACATTTTTTGACGTTTTCAGGTTTTGCGAAAAATCACTTAATTCTCCTACTTCTACATCTAGAGGGTTAAAACTATGTTGGAAAGCATCCCAAAAGAGTTCCCAAAAAGGGGGTATAGTGCGTGTTTGATTTGTGGAAAAAAAAATTTTGGCTGAAAATCAGCCATTTTTGGCTTGGCCGGGTATTAGATTTTTTGACGTTTTCAGGTTTTGCGAAAAATCACTTAATTCTCCTACTTCTACATCTAGAGGGTTAACACTATATTGGAAAGCATCCCAAAAGAGTTCCCAAAGAGGGGGTATAGTGCGTGTTTGATTTGTGGAAAAAAGTTTTTTGGCTAAAAATCAGCCATTTTTGGCTTGGCCTGGTATTAGATTTTTTGACGTTTTCAGGTTTTGCGAAAAATCACTTAATTTCCCTACTTCTACATCTAGAGGGTTAAAACTATGTTGGAAAGCATCCCAAAAGAGTTCCCAAAGAGGGGGTATAGGGGTATAGTGCGTGTTTGATTTGTGGAAAAAAAAATTTTGTATGAAAATCAGCCATTTTTCACTTGGCCGGGTATTAGATTTTTTGATGTTTTCAGGTTTTGCGAAAAATCACTTAATTCTCCTACTTCTACATCTAGAGGGTTAAAACTATGTTGGAAAGCATCCCAAAAGAGTTCCCAAAGAGGGGGTATAGTGCGTGTTTGATTTGTGGAAAAAAAATTTTTGGATGAAAATCAGCCATTTTTGGCTTGGCCGGGTATTAGATTTTTTGACATTTTCAGGTTTTGCGAAAAATCACTTAATTCTCCTACTTCTACATCTAGAGGGTTAAAACTATGTTGGAAAGCATCCCAAAAGAGTTCCCAAAGAGGGGGTATAGTGCGTGTTTGATTTGTGGGAAAAAAAATTTTGGCTGAAAATCAGCCATTTTTAGCTTGGCCGGGTATTAGATTTTTTGACGTTTTCAGGTTTTGCGAAAAATCACTTAATTCTCCTACTTCTACATCTAGAGGGTTAAAACTATGTTGGAAAGCATCCCAAAAGAGTTCCCAAAAAGGGGGTATAGTGCATGTTTGATTTGTGGAAAAAAAAATTTTGGCTGAAAATCAGCCATTTTTGGCTTGGCCGGGTATTAGATTTTTTGACGTTTTCAGGTTTTGCGAAAAATCACTTAATTCTCCTACTTCTACATCTAGAGGGTTAACACTATGTTGGAAAGCATCCCAAAAGAGTTCCCAAAGAGGGGGTATAGTGCGTGTTTGATTTGTGGAAAAAAGTTTTTTGGCTAAAAATCAGCCATTTTTGGCTTGGCCTGGTATTAGATTTTTTGACGTTTTCAGGTTTTGCGAAAACTCACTTAATTCTCCTACTTCTACATCTAGAGGGTTAAAACTATGTTGGAAAGCATCCCAAAAGAGTTCCCAAAGAGGGGGTATAGTGCGTGTTTGATTTGTGGAAAAAAAATTTTTGGCTGAAAATCAGCCATTTTTGGCTTGGCCGGGTATTAGATTTTTTGACGTTTTCAGGTTTTGCGAAAAATCACTTAATTCTCCTACTTCTACATCTAGAGGGTTAAAACTATGTTGGAAAGCATCCCAAAAGAGTTCCCAAAGAGGGGGTATAGTGCGTGTTTGATTTGTGGAAAAAAGTTTTTTGGCTAAAAATCAGCCATTTTTGGCTTGGCCTGGTATTAGATTTTTTGACGTTTTCAGGTTTTGCGAAAACTCACTTAATTCTCCTACTTCTACATCTAGAGGGTTAAAACTATGTTGGAAAGCATCCCAAAAGAGTTCCCAAAGAGGGGGTATAGTGCGTGTTTGATTTGTGGAAAAAAAATTTTTGGCTGAAAATCAGCCATTTTTGGCTTGGCCGGGTATTAGATTTTTTGACGTTTTCAGGTTTTGCGAAAAATCACTTAATTCTCCTACTTCTACATCTAGAGGGTTAAAACTATGTTGGAAAGCATCCCAAAAGAGTTCCCAAAGAGGGGGTATAGTGCGTGTTTGATTTGTGGAAAAAAGTTTTTTGGCTAAAAATCAGTCATTTTTGGCTTGGCCGGGTATTAGATTTTTTGACGTTTTCAGGTTTTGCGAAAAATCACTTAATTCTCCTACTTCTACATCTAGAGGGTTAAAACTATGTTGGAAAGCATCCCAAAAGAGTTCCCAAAGAGGGGGTATAGTGCGTGTTTGATTTGTGGAAAAAAAAATTTTGGCTGAAAATCAGCCATTTTTCGCTTGGCCGGGTATTAGATTTTTTGACGTTTTCAGGTTTTGCGAAAAATCACTTAATTCTCCTACTTCTACATCTAGAGGGTTAAAACTATGTTGGAAAGCATCCCAAAAGAGTTCCCAAAGAGGGGGTCTAGTGCGTGTTTGATTTGTGGAAAAAAGTTTTTTGGCTAAAAATCAGCCATTTTTGGCTAGGCCGGGTATTAGATTTTTTGACGTTTTCAGGTTTTGCGAAAAATCACTTAATTCTCCTACTTCTACATCTAGGGTGTGAAAACTATGTTGGAAAGCATCCCAAAAGAGTTCCCAAAGAGGGGGTATAGTGCGTGTTTGATTTGTGGAAAAAAAAATTTTGGCGGAAAATCTGCCAATTTTGGCTTGGCCGGGTATCAGACTTTTTGATGTTTTCAGGTTTTGCGAAAAATCACTTAATTCCCCTACTTCTACATCAAGATGGTTAAAACTATGTTGGAAAGCATCCCAAAAGAGTTCCCAAAGAGGGGGTATAGTGCATGTTTGATTTGTGGGAAAAAATTTTTTGGCTAAAAATCAGCCATTTTTGGCTTGGCCGGGTATTAGATTTTTTGACGTTTTCAGGTTTTGCGAAAAATCACTTAGTTCTCCTACTTCTACATCTAGGGGGTTAAAACTATGTTGGAAAGCATCCCAAAAGAGTTCCCAAAGAGGGGGTATAGTGCGTGCTTGATTTGTGGAAAAAAAAATTTTGGCTGAAAATCAGCCATTTTTCGCTTGGCCTGGTATTAGATTTTTTGACGTTTTCAGGTTTTGCGAAAAATCACTTAATTCTCCTACTTCTACATCTAGAGGGTTAAAACTATGTTGGAAAGCATCCAAAAAAAGTTCCCAAAGAGGGGTATAGTGCGTGTTTGATTTGTGGAAAAAACATTTTGGCTGAAAATCAGCCATTTTTGGCTTGGCCGGGATTAGATTTTTTGACGTTTTCAGGTTTTGCGAAAAATCACTTAATTCTCCTACTTCTACATCTAGGGGGTTAAAACTATGTTGGAAAGCATCCCAAAAGAGTTCCCAAAGAGGGGGTATAGTGCGTGCTTGATTTGTGGAAAAAAAAATTTGGCTGAAAATCAGCCATTTTTCGCTTGGCCTGGTATTAGATTTTTTGACGTTTTCAGGTTTTCCGAAAAATCACTTAATTCTCCTACTTCTACATCTAGAGGGTTAAAACTATGTTGGACAGCATCCCAAAAGAGTTCCCAAAGAGGGGGTATAGTGCGTGTTTGATTTGTGGAAAAAAAAATTTGGGATGAAAATCAGCCATTTTTGGCTTGGCCGGGTATTAGATTTTTTGACGTTTTCAGGTTTTGCGAAAAATCACTTAATTCTCCTACTTCTACATCTAGAGGGTTAAAACTATGTTTGAAAGCATCCCAAAAGAGTTCCCAAAGAGGGGGTATAGTGCGTGTTTGATTTGTGGAAAAAAATTTTTTGCCTGAAAATCAGCCATTTTTGGCTTGGCCAGGTATTAGATTTTTTGACGTTTTCAGGTTTTGCGAAAAATCACTGAATTCTCCTACTTCTACATCTAGAGGGTTAAAACTATGTTGGAAAGCATCCCAAAAGAGTTCCCAAAGAGGGGGTATAGTGCGTGTTTGATTTGTGGGAAAAAAATTTTGGCTGAAAATCAGCCATTTTTGGCTTGGCCGGGTATTAGATTTTTTGACGTTTTCAGGTTTTGCGAAAAATCACTTAATTCTCCTACTTCTACATCTAGAGGGTTAAAACTATGTTGGAAAGCATCCCAAAAGAGTTCCCAAAGAGGGGGTATAGTGCGTGTTTGATTTGTGGGAAAAAAAATTTTGGCTGAAAATCAGCCATTTTTGTCTTGGCCGGGTATTAGATTTTTTTACGTTTTCAGGTTTTGCGAAAAATCACTTAATTCTCCTACTTCTAAATCTAGAGGGTTAAAACTATGTTGGAAAGCATTCCAAAAGAGTTCCCAAAGAGGGGGTATAGTGCTTGTTTGATTTGTGGAAAAAAAACATTTTGGCTGAAAATCAGCCATTTTTGGCTTGGCCGGGATTAGATTTTTTGACGTTTTCAGGTTTTGCGAAAAATCACTTAATTCTCCTACTTCTACATCTAGGGGGTTAAAACTATGTTGGAAAGCATCCCAAAAGAGTTCCCAAAGAGGGGGTATAGTGCGTGCTTGATTTGTGGAAAAAAAAATTTTGGCTGAAAATCAGCCATTTTTCGCTTGGCCTGGTATTAGATTTTTTGACGTTTTCAGGTTTTGCGAAAAATCACTTAATTCTCCTACTTCTACATCTAGAGGGTTAAAACTATGTTGGAAAGCATTCCAAAAGAGTTCCCAAAGAGGGGGTATAGTGCGTGTTTGATTTGTGGAAAAAAGTTTTTTGGCTAAAAATCAGCCATTTTTGGCTAGGCCGGGTATTAGATTTTTTGACGTTTTCAGGTTTTGCGAAAAATCACTTAATTCTCCTACTTCTACATCTAGAGGGTTAAAACTATGTTGGACAGCATCCCAAAAGAGTTCCCAAAGAGGGGGTATAGTGCGTGTTTGATTTGTGGAAAAAAAATTTTTGGATGAAAATCAGCCATTTTTGGCTTTGGCCGGGTATTAGATTTTTTGACGTTTTCAGTTTTTGCGAAAAATCACGTAATTCTCCTACTTCTACTTCTAGAGGGTTAAAACTATGTTGGAAAGCATCCCAAAAGAGTTCCCAAAGAGGGGGTATAGTGCGTGTTTGATTTGTGGAAAAAAAATTTTGGCTGAAAATCAGCCATTTTTGGCTTGGCCGGGTATTAGATTTTTTGACGTTTTCAGGTTTTGCGAAAAATCACTTAATTCTCCTACTTCTACATCTAGAGGGTTAAAACTATGTTGGAAAGCATCCCAAAAGAGTTCCCAAAGAGGGGGTATAGTGCGTGTTTGATTTGTGGGAAAAAAAATTTTGGCTGAAAATCTGCCAATTTTGGCTTGCCCGGGTATCAGATTTTTTGACGTTTTCAGGTTTTGCGAAAAATCACTTAATTCCCCTACTTCTACATCTAGAGGGTTAAAACTATGTTGGAAAGCATCCCAAAAGAGTTCCCAAAGAGGGGGTATAGTGCGTGTTTGATTTGTGGAAAAAAGTTTTTTGGCTAAAAATCAGTCATTTTTGGCTTAGCCGGGTATTAGATTTTTTGACGTTTTCAGGTTTTGCGAAAAATCACTTAATTCTCCTACTTCTACATCTAGAGGGTTAAAACTATGTTGGAAAGCATCCCAAAAGAGTTCCCAAAGAGGGGGTATAGTGCGTGTTTCATTTGTGGCAAAAAAATTTTTGACTGAAAATCAGCCATTTTTGGCTTGGCCGGGTATTAGATTTTTTGACGTTTTCAGGTTTTGCGAAAAATCACTTAATTCTCCTACTTCTACATCTAGAGGGTTAAAACTATGTTGGAAAGCATCCCAAAAGAGTTCCCAAAGAGGGGGTATAGTGCGTGTTTGATTTGTGTGAAAAAAATTTTTGGCTGAAATCAGCCATTTTTGGCTTGGCCGGGTATTAGATTTTTTGAAGTTTTCAGGTTTTGCGAAAAATCACTTAATTCTCCAACTTCTACATCTAGGGGGTTAAAACTATGTTGGAAAGCATCCCAAAAGAGTTCCCAAAGAGGGGGTATAGTGCGTGCTTGATTTGTGGAAAAAAAAATTTTGGCTGAAAATCAGCCATTTTTGGCTTGGCCGGGTATTAGATTTTTTGACGTTTTCAGTTTTTGCGAAAAATCACGTAATTCTCCTACTTCTACTTCTAGAGGGTTAAAACTATGTTGGAAAGCATCCCAAAAGAGTTCCCAAAGAGGGGGTATAGTGCGTGTTTGATTTGTGGAAAAAAGTTTTTTGGCTAAAAATCAGCCATTTTTGGCTAGGCCGGGTATTAGATTTTTTGACGTTTTCAGGTTTTGCGAAAAATCACTTAATTCTCCTACTTCTACATCTAGAGGGTTAAAACTATGTTGGACAGCATCCCAAAAGAGTTCCCAAAGAGGGGGTATAGTGCGTGTTTGATTTGTGGAAAAAAAATTTTTGGATGAAAATCAGCCATTTTTGGCTTGGCCGGGTATTAGATTTTTTGACGTTTTCAGTTTTTGCGAAAAATCACGTAATTCTCCTACTTCTACTTCTAGAGGGTTAAAACTATGTTGGAAAGCATCCCAAAAGAGTTCCCAAAGAGGGGGTATAGTGCGTGTTTGATTTGTGGAAAAAAAATTTTGGCTGAAAATCAGCCATTTTTGGCTTGGCCGGGTATTAGATTTTTTGACGTTTTCAGGTTTTGCGAAAAATCACTTAATTCTCCTACTTCTACATCTAGAGGGTTAAAACTATGTTGGAAAGCATCCCAAAAGAGTTCCCAAAGAGGGGGTATAGTGCGTGTTTGATTTGTGGGAAAAAAAATTTTGGCTGAAAATCTGCCAATTTTGGCTTGCCCGGGTATCAGATTTTTTGACGTTTTCAGGTTTTGCGAAAAATCACTTAATTCCCCTACTTCTACATCTAGAGGGTTAAAACTATGTTGGAAAGCATCCCAAAAGAGTTCCCAAAGAGGGGGTATAGTGCGTGTTTGATTTGTGGAAAAAAGTTTTTTGGCTAAAAATCAGTCATTTTTGGCTTAGCCGGGTATTAGATTTTTTGACGTTTTCAGGTTTTGCGAAAAATCACTTAATTCTCCTACTTCTACATCTAGAGGGTTAAAACTATGTTGGAAAGCATCCCAAAAGAGTTCCCAAAGAGGTGGTATAGTGCGTGTTTGATTTGTGTGAAAAAATTTTTTGGCTGAAATCAGCCATTTTTGGCTTGGCCGGGTATTAGATTTTTTGAAGTTTTCAGGTTTTGCGAAAAATCACTTAATTCTCCAACTTCTACATCTACAAGGTTAAAACTATGTTGGAAAGCATCCCAAAAGAGTTCCCAAAGAGGGGGTATAGTGCGTGTTTGATTTGTGGGAAAAAAATTTTTGGCTCAAAATCTGCCAATTTTGGCTTGCCCGGGTATCAGATTTTTTGACGTTTTCAGGTTTTGCGAAAAATCACTTAATTCCCCTACTTCTACATCTAGAGGGTTAAAACTATGTTGGAAAGCATCCCAAAAGAGTTCCCAAAGAGGGGGTATAGTGCGTGTTTGATTTGTGGAAAAAAACATTTTGGATGAAAATCAGCCATTTTTGGCTTGGCCGGGATTAGATTTTTTGACGTTTTCAGGTTTTGCGAAAAATCACTTAATTCTCCTACTTCTACATCTAGGGGGTGAAAACTATGTTGGAAAGCATCCCAAAAGAGTTCCCAAAGAGGGGGTATAGTGCGTGTTTGATTTGTGGAAAAAAGTTTTTTGGCTAAAAATCAGCCATTTTTGGCTTGGCCGGGTATTAGATTTTTTGACGTTTTCAGGTTTTGCGAAAAAACACTTAATTCTCCTACTTCTACATCTAGAGGGTTAAAACTATGTTGGAAAGCATCCCAAAAGAGTTCCCGAAGAGGGGGTACAGTGCGTGTTTGATTTGTGTGAAAAAAATTTTGGGCTGAAATCAGCCATTTTTGGCTTGGCCGGGTATTAGATTTTTTGAAGTTTTCAGGTTTTGCGAAAAATCACTTAATTCTCCAACTTCTACATCTAGAAGGTTAAAACTATGTTGGAAAGCATCCCAAAAGAGTTCGCAAAGAGGGGGTATAGTGCGTGTTTGATTTGTGGGAAAAAAAATTTTGGCTCAAAATCTGCCAATTTTGGCTTGCCCGGGTATCAGATTTTTTGACGTTTTCAGGTTTTGCGAAAAATCACTTAATTCCCCTACTTCTACATCTAGAGGGTTAAAACTATGTTTGACAGCATCCCAAAAGAGTTCCCAAAGAGGGGGTATAGTGCGTGTTTGATTTGTGGAAAAAAGTTTTTTGGCTAAAAATCAGTCATTTTTGGCTTAGCCGGGTATTAGATTTTTTGACGTTTTCAGGTTTTGCGAAAAATCACTTAAGTCTCCTACTTCTACATCTAGAGGGTTAAAACTATGTTGGAAAGCATCCAAAAAAAGTTCCCAAAGAGGGGGTATAGTGCGTGTTTGATTTGTGGAAAAAAACATTTTGGCTGAAAATCAGCCATTTTTGGCTTGGCCGGGATTAGATTTTTTGACGTTTTCAGGTTTTGCGAAAAATCACTTAATTCTCCTACTTCTACATCTAGGGGGTTAAAACTATGTTGGAAAGCATCCCAAAAGAGTTCCCAAAGAGGGGGTATAGTGCGTGCTTGATTTGTGGAAAAAAAAATTTTGGCTGAAAATCAGCCATTTTTCGCTTGGCCTGGTATTAGATTTTTTGACGTTTTCAGGTTTTGCGAAAAATCACTTAATTCTCCTACTTCTACATCTAGAGGGTTAAAACTATGTTGGACAGCATCCCAAAAGAGTTCCCAAAGAGGGGGTATAGTGCGTGTTTGATTTGTGGAAAAAAAAATTTTGGATGAAAATCAGCCATTTTTGGCTTGGCCGGGTATTAGATTTTTTGACGTTTTCAGGTTTTGCGAAAAATCACTTAATTCCCCCACTTCTACATCTAGAGGGTTAAAACTATGTTGGAAAGCATCCCAAAAGAGTTCCCAAAGAGGAGGTATAGTGCGTGTTTGATTTGTGGAAAAAAGTTTTTTGGCTAAAAATCAGTCATTTTTGGCTTAGCCGGGTATTAGATTTTTTGACGTTTTCAGGTTTTGCGAAAAATCACTTAATTCTCCTACTTCTACATCTAGAGGGTTAAAACTATGTTGGAAAGCATCCCAAAAGAGTTCCCAAAGAGGGGGTATAGTGCGTGTTTCATTTGTGGCAAAAAAAATTTTGACTGAAAATCAGCCATTTTTGGCTTGGCCGGGATTAGATTTTTTGACGTTTTCAGGTTTTGCGAAAAAACACTTAATTCTCCTACTTCTACATCTAGAGGGTTAAAACTATGTTGGAAAGCATCCCAAAAGAGTTCCCGAAGAGGGGGTATAGTGCGTGTTTGATTTGTGTGAAAAAAATTTTGGGCTGAAATCAGCCATTTTTGGCTTGGCCGGGTATTAGATTTTTTGAAGTTTTCAGGTTTTGCGAAAAATCACTTAATTCTCCAACTTCTACATCTAGAAGGTTAAAACTATGTTGGAAAGCATCCCAAAAGAGTTCCCAAAGAGGGGGTATAGTGCGTGTTTGATTTGTGGGAAAAAAAATTTTGGCTCAAAATCTGCCAATTTTGGCTTGCCCGGGTATCAGATTTTTTGACGTTTTCAGGTTTTGCGAAAAATCACTTAATTCCCCTACTTCTACATCTAGAGGGTTAAAACTATGTTTGACAGCATCCCAAAAGAGTTCCCAAAGAGGGGGTATAGTGCGTGTTTGATTTGTGGAAAAAAGTTTTTTGGCTAAAAATCAGTCATTTTTGGCTTAGCCGGGTATTAGATTTTTTGACGTTTTCAGGTTTTGCGAAAAATCACTTAAGTCTCCTACTTCTACATCTAGAGGGTTAAAACTATGTTGGAAAGCATCCAAAAAAAGTTCCAAAAGAGGGGGTATAGTGCGTGTTTGATTTGTGGAAAAAAACATTTTGGCTGAAAATCAGCCATTTTTGGCTTGGCCGGGATTAGATTTTTTGACGTTTTCAGGTTTTGCGAAAAATCACTTAATTCTCCTACTTCTACATCTAGGGGGTTAAAACTATGTTGGAAAGCATCCCAAAAGAGTTCCCAAAGAGGGGGTATAGTGCGTGCTTGATTTGTGGAAAAAAAAATTTTGGCTGAAAATCAGCCATTTTTCGCTTGGCCTGGTATTAGATTTTTTGACGTTTTCAGGTTTTGCGAAAAATCACTTAATTCTCCTACTTCTACATCTAGAGGGTTAAAACTATGTTGGACAGCATCCCAAAAGAGTTCCCAAAGAGGGGGTATAGTGCGTGTTTGATTTGTGGAAAAAAAAATTTTGGATGAAAATCAGCCATTTTTGGCTTGGCCGGGTATTAGATTTTTTGACGTTTTCAGGTTTTGCGAAAAATCACTTAATTCCCCCACTTCTACATCTAGAGGGTTAAAACTATGTTGGAAAGCATCCCAAAAGAGTTCCCAAAGAGGAGGTATAGTGCGTGTTTGATTTGTGGAAAAAAGTTTTTTGGCTAAAAATCAGTCATTTTTGGCTTAGCCGGGTATTAGATTTTTTGACGTTTTCAGGTTTTGCGAAAAATCACTTAATTCTCCTACTTCTACATCTAGAGGGTTAAAACTATGTTGGAAAGCATCCCAAAAGAGTTCCCAAAGAGGGGGTATAGTGCGTGTTTCATTTGTGGCAAAAAAAATTTTGACTGAAAATCAGCCATTTTTGGCTTGGCCGGGTATTAGATTTTTTGACGTTTTCAGGTTTTGCGAAAAATCACTTAATTCTCCTACTTCTACATCTAGAGGGTTAAAACTATGTTTGACAGCATCCCAAAAGAGTTCCCAAAGAGGGGGTATAGTGCGTGTTTGATTTGTGGAAAAAAGTTTTTTGGCTAAAAAATCAGTCATTTTTGGCTTAGCCGGGTATTAGATTTTTTGACGTTTTCAGGTTTTGCGAAAAATCACTTAAGTCTCCTACTTCTACATCTAGAGGGTTAAAACTATGTTGGAAAGCATCCAAAAAAAGTTCCCAAAGAGGGGGTATAGTGCGTGTTTGATTTGTGGAAAAAAACATTTTGGCTGAAAATCAGCCATTTTTGGCTTGGCCGGGATTAGATTTTTTGACGTTTTCAGGTTTTGCGAAAAATCACTTAATTCTCCTACTTCTACATCTAGGGGGTTAAAACTATGTTGGAAAGCATCCCAAAAGAGTTCCCAAAGAGGGGGTATAGTGCGTGCTTGATTTGTGGAAAAAAAAATTTTGGCTGAAAATCAGCCATTTTTCGCTTGGCCTGGTATTAGATTTTTTGACGTTTTCAGGTTTTGCGAAAAATCACTTAATTCTCCTACTTCTACATCTAGAGGGTTAAAACTATGTTGGACAGCATCCCAAAAGAGTTCCCAAAGAGGGGGTATAGTGCGTGTTTGATTTGTGGAAAAAAAAATTTTGGATGAAAATCAGCCATTTTTGGCTTGGCCGGGTATTAGATTTTTTGACGTTTTCAGGTTTTGCGAAAAATCACTTAATTCCCCCACTTCTACATCTAGAGGGTTAAAACTATGTTGGAAAGCATCCCAAAAGAGTTCCCAAAGAGGAGGTATAGTGCGTGTTTGATTTGTGGAAAAAAGTTTTTTGGCTAAAAATCAGTCATTTTTGGCTTAGCCGGGTATTAGATTTTTTGACGTTTTCAGGTTTTGCGAAAAATCACTTAATTCTCCTACTTCTACATCTAGAGGGTTAAAACTATGTTGGAAAGCATCCCAAAAGAGTTCCCAAAGAGGGGGTATAGTGCGTGTTTCATTTGTGGCAAAAAAAAATTTGACTGAAAATCAGCCATTTTTGGCTTGGCCGGGTATTAGATTTTTTGACGTTTTCAGGTTTTGCGAAAAATCACTTAATTCTCCTACTTCTACATCTAGAGGGTTAAAACTATGTTGGAAAGCATCCCAAAAGAGTTCCCAAAGAGGGGGTATAGTGCGTGTTTGATTTGTGGAAAAAAGTTTTTTGGCTAAAAATCAGTCATTTTTGGCTTAGCCGGGTATTAGATTTTTTGACGTTTTCAGGTTTTGCGAAAAATCACTTAATTCTCCTACTTCTACATCTAGAGGGTTAAAACTATGTTGGAAAGCATCCCAAAAGAGTTCCCAAAGAGGGGGTATAGTGCGTGTTTCATTTGTGTCAAAAAAAATTTTGACTGAAAATCAGCCATTTTTGGCTTGGCCGGGTATTAGATTTTTTGACGTTTTCAGGTTTTGCGAAAAATCACTTAATTCTCCTACTTCTACATCTAGAGGGTTAAAACTATGTTGGAAAGCATCCCAAAAGAGTTCCCAAAGAGGGGGTATAGTGCGTGTTTGATTTGTGGAAAAAAGTTTTTTGGCTAAAAATCAGTCATTTTTGGCTTAGCCGGGTATTAGATTTTTTGACGTTTTCAGGTTTTGTGAAAAATCACTTAATTCTCCTACTTCTACATCTAGGGGGTTAAAACTATGTTGGAAAGCATCCCAAAAAAGTTCCCAAAGAGGGGGTATAGTGCGTGTTTCATTTGTGTCAAAAAAAATTTTGACTGAAAATCAGCCATTTTTGGCTTGGCCGGGTATTAGATTTTTTGACATTTTCAGGTTTTGCGAAAAATCACTTAATTCTCCTACTTCTACATCTAGAGGGTTAAAACTATGTTGGAAAGCATCCAAAAAAAGTTCCCAAAGAGGGGGTATAGTGCGTGTTTGATTTGTGGAAAAAAACATTTTGGCTGAAAATCAGCCATTTTTGGCTTGGCCGGGATTAGATTTTTTGACGTTTTCAGGTTTTGTGAAAAATCACTTAATTCTCCTACTTCTACATCTAGGGGGTTAAAACTATGTTGGAAAGCATCCCAAAAGAGTTCCCAAAGAGGGGGTATAGTGCGTGCTTGATTTGTGGAAAAAAAAATTTTAGCTGAAAATCAGCCATTTTTCGCTTGGCCTGGTATTAGATTTTTTGACGTTTTCAGGTTTTGCGAAAAATCACTTAATTCTCCTACTTCTACATCTAGAGGGTTAAAACTATGTTGGAAAGCATCCCAAAAGAGTTCCCAAAGAGGGGGTATAGTGCGTGTTTGATTTGTGGAAAAAAGTTTTTTGGCTAAAAATCAGCCATTTTTGGCTAGGCCGGGTATTAGATTTTTTGACGTTTTCAGGTTTTGCGAAAAATCACTTAATTCTCCTACTTCTACATCTAGAGGGTTAAAACTATGTTGGACAGCATCCCAAAAGAGTTCCCAAAGAGGGGGTATAGTGCGTGTTTGATTTGTGGAAAAAAAAATTTTGGATGAAAATCAGCCATTTTTGGCTTGGCCGGGTATTAGATTTTTTGACGTTTTCAGGTTTTGCGAAAAATCACTTAATTCCCCCACTTCTACATCTAGAGGGTTAAAACTATGTTGGAAAGCATCCCAAAAGAGTTCCCAAAGAGGAGGTATAGTGCGTGTTTGATTTGTGGAAAAAAGTTTTTTGGCTAAAAATCAGCCATTTTTGGCTTGGCCGGGTATTAGATTTTTTGACGTTTTCAGTTTTTGCGAAAAATCACTTAATTCTCCTACTTCTACTTCTAGAGGGTTAAAACTATGTTGGAAAGCATCCCAAAAGAGTTCCCAAAGAGGGGGTATAGTGCGTGTTTCATTTGTGGCAAAAAAAAATTTGGCTGAAAATCAGCCATTTTTGGCTTGGCCGGGTATTAGATTTTTTGACGTTTTCAGGTTTTGCGAAAAATCACTTAATTCTCCTACTTCTACATCTAGAGGGTTAAAACTATGTTGGAAAGCATCCCAAAAGAGTTCCCAAAGAGGGGGTATAGTGCGTGTTTGATTTGTGGAAAAAAGTTTTTTGGCTAAAAATCAGTCATTTTTGGCTTAGCCGGGTATTAGATTTTTTGACGTTTTCAGGTTTTGCGAAAAATCACTTAATTCTCCTACTTCTACATCTAGAGGGTTAAAACTATGTTGGAAAGCATCCCAAAAGAGTTCCCAAAGAGGGGGTATAGTGCGTGTTTCATTTGTGTCAAAAAAAATTTTGACTGAAAATCAGCCATTTTTGGCTTGGCCGGGTATTAGATTTTTTGACGTTTTCAGGTTTTGCGAAAAATCACTTAATTCTCCTACTTCTACATCTAGAGGGTTAAAACTATGTTGGAAAGCATCCCAAAAGAGTTCCCAAAGAGGGGGTATAGTGCGTGTTTGATTTGTGGAAAAAAGTTTTTTGGCTAAAAATCAGTCATTTTTGGCTTAGCCGGGTATTAGATTTTTTGACGTTTTCAGGTTTTGTGAAAAATCACTTAATTCTCCTACTTCTACATCTAGGGGGTTAAAACTATGTTGGAAAGCATCCCAAAAGAGTTCCCAAAGAGGGGGTATAGTGCGTGTTTCATTTGTGTCAAAAAAAATTTTGACTGAAAATCAGCCATTTTTGGCTTGGCCGGGTATTAGATTTTTTGACGTTTTCAGGTTTTGCGAAAAATCACTTAATTCTCCTACTTCTACATCTAGAGGGTTAAAACTATGTTGGAAAGCATCCAAAAAAAGTTCCCAAAGAGGGGGTATAGTGCGTGTTTGATTTGTGGAAAAAAACATTTTGGCTGAAAATCAGCCATTTTTGGCTTGGCCGGGATTAGATTTTTTGACGTTTTCAGGTTTTGTGAAAAATCACTTAATTCTCCTACTTCTACATCTAGGGGGTTAAAACTATGTTGGAAAGCATCCCAAAAGAGTTCCCAAAGAGGGGGTATAGTGCGTGTTTGATTTGTGGAAAAAAGTTTTTTGGCTAAAAATCAGCCATTTTTGGCTTGGCCGGGTATTAGATTTTTTGACGTTTTCAGTTTTTGCGAAAAATCACTTAATTCTCCTACTTCTACTTCTAGAGGGTTAAAACTATGTTGGAAAGCATCCCAAAAGAGTTCCCAAAGAGGGGGTATAGTGCGTGTTTGATTTGTGGGAAAAAAAATTTTGGCTGAAAATCAGCCATTTTTGGCTTGCCCGGGTATCAGATTTTTTGACGTTTTCAGGTTTTGCGAAAAATCACTTAATTCCCCTACTTCTACATCTAGAGGGTTAAAACTATGTTGGAAAGCATCCCAAAAGAGTTCCCAAAGAGGAGGTATAGTGCGTGTTTGATTTGTGGAAAAAAGTTTTTTGGCTAAAAATCAGTCATTTTTGGCTTAGCTGGGTATTAGATTTTTTGACGTTTTCAGGTTTTGCGAAAAATCACTTAATTCTCCTACTTCTACATCTAGAGGGTTAAAACTATGTTGGAAAGCATCCCAAAAGAGTTCCCAAAGAGGGGGTATAGTGCGTGTTTCATTTGTGGCAAAAAAAATTTTGACTGAAAATCAGCCATTTTTGGCTTGGCCGGGTATTAGATTTTTTGACGTTTTCAGGTTTTGCGAAAAATCACTTAATTCTCCTACTTCTACATCTAGAGGGTTAAAACTATGTTGGAAAGCATCCCAAAAGAGTTCCCAAAGAGGGGGTATAGTGCGTGTTTGATTTGTGGAAAAAAGTTTTTTGGCTAAAAATCAGTCATTTTTCGCTTAGCCGGGTATTAGATTTTTTGACGTTTTCAGGTTTTGCGAAAAATCACTTAATTCTCCTACTTCTACATCTAGAGGGTTAAAACTATGTTGGAAAGCATCCCAAAAGAGTTCCCAAAGAGGGGGTATAGTGCGTGTTTCTTTTGTGGCAAAAAAAATTTTGACTGAAAATCAGCCATTTTTGGCTTGGCCGGGTATTAGATTTTTTGACGTTTTCAGGTTTTGCGAAAAATCACTTAATTCTCCTACTTCTACATCTAGAGGGTTAAAACTATGTTGGAAAGCATCCCAAAAAAGTTCCCAAAGAGGGGGTATAGTGCGTGTTTGATTTGTGTGAAAAATTTTTTTGGCTGAAATCAGCCATTTTTGGCTTGGCCGGGTATTAGATTTTTTGAAGTTTTCAGGTTTTGCGAAAAATCACTTAATTCTCCAACTTCTACATCTAGAAGGTTAAAACTATGTTGGAAAGCATCCCAAAAGAGTTCCCAAAGAGGGGGTATAGTGCGTGTTTGATTTGTGGAAAAAAGTTTTTTGGCTAAAAATCAGTCATTTTTGGCTTAGCCGGGTATTAGATTTTTTGACGTTTTCAGGTTTTGCGAAAAATCACTTAATTCTCCTACTTCTACATCTAGAGGGTTAAAACTATGTTGGAAAGCATCCCAAAAGAGTTCCCAAAGAGAGGGTATAGTGCGTCTTTGATTTGTGGAAAAAAAAATTTTGGATGAAAATCAGCCATTTTTCGCTTGGCCGGGTATTAGATTTTTTGATGTTTTCAGGTTTTGCGAAAAATCACTTAATTCTCCTACTTCTACATCTAGAGGGTTAAAACTATGTTGGAAAGCATCCCAAAAGAGTTCCCAAAGAGGGGGTATAGTGCGTGTTTGATTTGTGGCAAAAAAAAATTTGGCTGAAAATCAGCCATTTTTGGCTTGGCTGGGTATTAGATTTTTTGACGTTTTCAGGTTTTGCGAAAAATCACTTAATTCTCCTACTTCTACATCTAGAGGGTTAAAACTATGTTGGAAAGCATCCCAAAAGAGTTCCCAAAGAGGGGGTATAGTGCGTGTTTCATTTGTGGCAAAAAAAATTTTGGAAGAAAATCAGCCATTTTTCGCTTGGCCGGGTATTAGATTTTTTGACGTTTTCAGGTTTTGCGAAAAATCACTTAATTCTCCTACTTCTACATCTAGAGAATTAAAACTATGTTGGAAAGCATCCCAAAAGAGTTCCCAAAGAGGGGGTATAGTGCGTGTTTCATTTGTGGCAAAAAAAATTTTGACTGAAAATCAGCCATTTTTGGCTTGGCCGGGTATTAGATTTTTTGACGTTTTCAGGTTTTGCGAAAAATCACTTAATTCTCCTACTTCTACATCTAGAGGGTTAAAACTATGTTGGAAAGCATCCCAAAAGAGTTCCCAAAGAGGGGGTATAGTGCGTGTTTGATTTGTGGAAAAAAAAATTTTGGCTGAAAATCAGCCATTTTTGGCTTGGCCGGGTATTAGATTTTTTGACGTTTTCAGGTTTTGCGAAAAATCACTTAATTCTCCTACTTCTACATCTAGAGGGTTAAAACTATGTTGGAAAGCATCCCAAAAGAGTTCCCAAAGAGGGGGTATAGTGCGTGTTTGATTTGTGGAAAAAAGTTTTTTGGCTAAAAATCAGCCATTTTTGGCTTGGCCGGGTATTAGATTTTTTGACGTTTTCAGTTTTTGCGAAAAATCACTTAATTCTCCTACTTCTACTTCTAGAGGGTTAAAACTATGTTGGAAAGCATCCCAAAAGAGTTCCCAAAGAGGGGGTATAGTGCGTGTTTGATTTGTGGGAAAAAAATTTTGGCTGAAAATCAGCCATTTTTGGCTTGGCCGGGTATTAGATTTTTTGAAGTTTTCAGGTTTTGCGAAAAATCACTTAATACTCCAACTTCTACATCTAGAAGGTTAAAAACTATGTTGGAAAGCATCCCAAAAGAGTTCCCAAAGAGGGGGTATAGTGCGTGTTTGATTTGTGGGAAAAAAAATTTTGGCTGAAAATCAGCCATTTTTGGCTTGGCCGGGTATTAGATTTTTTGACGTTTTCAGGTTTTGCGAAAAATCACTTAATTCTCCTACTTCTACATCTAGAGGGTTAAAACTATGTTGGAAAGCATCCCAAAAGAGTTCCCAAAGAGGGGGTATAGTGCGTGTTTGATTTGTGGAAAAAAATTTTTGGCTAAAAATCAGTCATTTTTCGCTTAGCCGGGTATTAGATTTTTTGACGTTTTCAGGTTTTGCGAAAAATCACTTAATTCTCCTACTTCTACATCTAGAGGGTTAAAACTATGTTGGAAAGCATCCCAAAAGAGTTCCCAAAGAGGGGGTATAGTGCGTGTTTCATTTGTGGCAAAAAAAATTTTGACTGAAAATCAGCCATTTTTGGCTTGGCCGGGTATTAGATTTTTTGACGTTTTCAGGTTTTGCGAAAAATCACTTAATTCTCCTACTTCTACATCTAGAGGGTTAAAACTATGTTGGAAAGCATCCCAAAAGAGTTCCCAAAGAGGGGGTATAGTGCGTGTTTGATTTGTGGAAAAAAGTTTTTTGGCTAAAAATCAGTCATTTTTCGCTTAGCCGGGTATTAGATTTTTTGACGTTTTCAGGTTTTGCGAAAAATCACTTAATTCTCCTACTTCTACATCTAGAGGGTTAAAACTATGTTGGAAAGCATCCCAAAAGAGTTCCCAAAGAGGGGGTATAGTGCGTGTTTCTTTTGTGGCAAAAAAAATTTTGACTGAAAATCAGCCATTTTTGGCTTGGCCGGGTATTAGATTTTTTGACGTTTTCAGGTTTTGCGAAAAATCACTTAATTCTCCTACTTCTACATCTAGAGGGTTAAAACTATGTTGGAAAGCATCCCAAAAAAGTTCCCAAAGAGGGGGTATAGTGCGTGTTTGATTTGTGTGAAAAAATTTTTTGGCTGAAATCAGCCATTTTTGGCTTGGCCGGGTATTAGATTTTTTGAAGTTTTCAGGTTTTGCGAAAAATCACTTAATTCTCCAACTTCTACATCTAGAAGGTTAAAACTATGTTGGAAAGCATCCCAAAAGAGTTCCCAAAGAGGGGGTATAGTGCGTGTTTGATTTGTGGAAAAAAAAATTTTGGATGAAAATCAGCCATTTTTGGCTTGGCCGGGTATTAGATTTTTTGACATTTTCAGGTTTTGCGAAAAATCACTTAAATCTCCTACTTCTACATCTAGGGGGTGAAAACTATGTTGGAAAGCATCCCAAAAGAGTTCCCAAAGAGGGGGTATAGTGCGTGTTTGATTTGTGGAAAAAAGTTTTTTGGCTAAAAATCAGCCATTTTTGGCTTGGCCGGGTATTAGATTTTTTGACGTTTTCAGTTTTTGCGAAAAATCACTTAATTCTCCTACTTCTACTTCTAGAGGGTTAAAACTATGTTGGAAAGCATCCCAAAAGAGTTCCCAAAGAGGGGGTATAGTGCGTGTTTGATTTGTGGGAAAAAAAATTTTGGCTGAAAATCAGCCATTTTTGGCTTGCCCGGGTATCAGATTTTTTGACGTTTTCAGGTTTTGCGAAAAATCACTTAATTCCCCTACTTCTACATCTAGAGGGTTAAAACTATGTTGGAAAGCATCCCAAAAGAGTTCCCAAAGAGGAGGTATAGTGCGTGTTTGATTTGTGGAAAAAAGTTTTTTGGCTAAAAATCAGTCATTTTTGGCTTAGCCGGGTATTAGATTTTTTGACGTTTTCAGGTTTTGCGAAAAATCACTTAATTCTCCTACTTCTACATCTAGAGGGTTAAAACTATGTTGGAAAGCATCCCAAAAGAGTTCCCAAAGAGGGGGTATAGTGCGTGTTTCATTTGTGGCAAAAAAAATTTTGACTGAAAATCAGCCATTTTTGGCTTGGCCGGGTATTAGATTTTTTGACGTTTTCAGGTTTTGCGAAAAATCACTTAATTCTCCTACTTCTACATCTAGAGGGTTAAAACTATGTTGGAAAGCATCCCAAAAGAGTTCCCAAAGAGGGGGTATAGTGCGTGTTTGATTTGTGGAAAAAAGTTTTTTGGCTAAAAATCAGTCATTTTTCGCTTAGCCGGGTATTAGATTTTTTGACGTTTTCAGGTTTTGCGAAAAATCACTTAATTCTCCTACTTCTACATCTAGAGGGTTAAAACTATGTTGGAAAGCATCCCAAAAGAGTTCCCAAAGAGGGGGTATAGTGCGTGTTTCTTTTGTGGCAAAAAAAATTTTGACTGAAAATCAGCCATTTTTGGCTTGGCCGGGTATTAGATTTTTTGACGTTTTCAGGTTTTGCGAAAAATCACTTAATTCTCCTACTTCTACATCTAGAGGGTTAAAACTATGTTGGAAAGCATCCCAAAAAAGTTCCCAAAGAGGGGGTATAGTGCGTGTTTGATTTGTGTGAAAAATTTTTTTGGCTGAAATCAGCCATTTTTGGCTTGGCCGGGTATTAGATTTTTTGAAGTTTTCAGGTTTTGCGAAAAATCACTTAATTCTCCAACTTCTACATCTAGAAGGTTAAAACTATGTTGGAAAGCATCCCAAAAGAGTTCCCAAAGAGGGGGTATAGTGCGTGTTTGATTTGTGGAAAAAAGTTTTTTGGCTAAAAATCAGTCATTTTTGGCTTAGCCGGGTATTAGATTTTTTGACGTTTTCAGGTTTTGCGAAAAATCACTTAATTCTCCTACTTCTACATCTAGAGGGTTAAAACTATGTTGGAAAGCATCCCAAAAGAGTGCCCAAAGAGAGGGTATAGTGCGTCTTTGATTTGTGGAAAAAAAAATTTTGGATGAAAATCAGCCATTTTTCGCTTGGCCGGGTATTAGATTTTTTGATGTTTTCAGGTTTTGCGAAAAATCACTTAATTCTCCTACTTCTACATCTAGAGGGTTAAAACTATGTTGGAAAGCATCCCAAAAGAGTTCCCAAAGAGGGGGTATAGTGCGTGTTTGATTTGTGGCAAAAAAAAATTTGGCTGAAAATCAGCCATTTTTGGCTTGGCTGGGTATTAGATTTTTTGACGTTTTCAGGTTTTGCGAAAAATCACTTAATTCTCCTACTTCTACATCTAGAGGGTTAAAACTATGTTGGAAAGCATCCCAAAAGAGTTCCCAAAGAGGGGGTATAGTGCGTGTTTCATTTGTGGCAAAAAAAATTTTGGAAGAAAATCAGCCATTTTTCGCTTGGCCGGGTATTAGATTTTTTGACGTTTTCAGGTTTTGCGAAAAATCACTTAATTCTCCTACTTCTACATCTAGAGAATTAAAACTATGTTGGAAAGCATCCCAAAAGAGTTCCCAAAGAGGGGGTATAGTGCGTGTTTCATTTGTGGCAAAAAAAATTTTGACTGAAAATCAGCCATTTTTGGCTTGGCCGGGTATTAGATTTTTTGACGTTTTCAGGTTTTGCGAAAAATCACTTAATTCTCCTACTTCTACATCTAGAGGGTTAAAACTATGTTGGAAAGCATCCCAAAAGAGTTCCCAAAGAGGGGGTATAGTGCGTGTTTGATTTGTGGAAAAAAAAATTTTGGCTGAAAATCAGCCATTTTTGGCTTGGCCGGGTATTAGATTTTTTGACGTTTTCAGGTTTTGCGAAAAATCACTTAATTCTCCTACTTCTACATCTAGAGGGTTAAAACTATGTTGGAAAGCATCCCAAAAGAGTTCCCAAAGAGGGGGTATAGTGCGTGTTTGATTTGTGGAAAAAAGTTTTTTGGCTAAAAATCAGCCATTTTTGGCTTGGCCGGGTATTAGATTTTTTGACGTTTTCAGTTTTTGCGAAAAATCACTTAATTCTCCTACTTCTACTTCTAGAGGGTTAAAACTATGTTGGAAAGCATCCCAAAAGAGTTCCCAAAGAGGGGGTATAGTGCGTGTTTGATTTGTGGAAAAAAAATTTTGGCTGAAAATCAGCCATTTTTGGCTTGGCCGGGTATTAGATTTTTTGAAGTTTTCAGGTTTTGCGAAAAATCACTTAATACTCCAACTTCTACATCTAGAAGGTTAAAAACTATGTTGGAAAGCATCCCAAAAGAGTTCCCAAAGAGGGGGTATAGTGCGTGTTTGATTTGTGGGAAAAAAAATTTTGGCTGAAAATCAGCCATTTTTGGCTTGGCCGGGTATTAGATTTTTTGACGTTTTCAGGTTTTGCGAAAAATCACTTAATTCTCCTACTTCTACATCTAGAGGGTTAAAACTATGTTGGAAAGCATCCCAAAAGAGTTCCCAAAGAGGGGGTATAGTGCGTGTTTGATTTGTGGAAAAAAATTTTTGGCTAAAAATCAGTCATTTTTCGCTTAGCCGGGTATTAGATTTTTTGACGTTTTCAGGTTTTGCGAAAAATCACTTAATTCTCCTACTTCTACATCTAGAGGGTTAAAACTATGTTGGAAAGCATCCCAAAAGAGTTCCCAAAGAGGGGGTATAGTGCGTGTTTCATTTGTGGCAAAAAAAATTTTGACTGAAAATCAGCCATTTTTGGCTTGGCCGGGTATTAGATTTTTTGACGTTTTCAGGTTTTGCGAAAAATCACTTAATTCTCCTACTTCTACATCTAGAGGGTTAAAACTATGTTGGAAAGCATCCCAAAAGAGTTCCCAAAGAGGGGGTATAGTGCGTGTTTGATTTGTGGAAAAAAGTTTTTTGGCTAAAAATCAGTCATTTTTCGCTTAGCCGGGTATTAGATTTTTTGACGTTTTCAGGTTTTGCGAAAAATCACTTAATTCTCCTACTTCTACATCTAGAGGGTTAAAACTATGTTGGAAAGCATCCCAAAAGAGTTCCCAAAGAGGGGGTATAGTGCGTGTTTCTTTTGTGGCAAAAAAAATTTTGACTGAAAATCAGCCATTTTTGGCTTGGCCGGGTATTAGATTTTTTGACGTTTTCAGGTTTTGCGAAAAATCACTTAATTCTCCTACTTCTACATCTAGAGGGTTAAAACTATGTTGGAAAGCATCCCAAAAAAGTTCCCAAAGAGGGGGTATAGTGCGTGTTTGATTTGTGTGAAAAAATTTTTTGGCTGAAATCAGCCATTTTTGGCTTGGCCGGGTATTAGATTTTTTGAAGTTTTCAGGTTTTGCGAAAAATCACTTAATTCTCCAACTTCTACATCTAGAAGGTTAAAACTATGTTGGAAAGCATCCCAAAAGAGTTCCCAAAGAGGGGGTATAGTGCGTGTTTGATTTGTGGAAAAAAAAATTTTGGATGAAAATCAGCCATTTTTGGCTTGGCCGGGTATTAGATTTTTTGACGTTTTCAGGTTTTGCGAAAAATCACTTAAATCTCCTACTTCTACATCTAGGGGGTGAAAACTATGTTGGAAAGCATCCCAAAAGAGTTCCCAAAGAGGGGGTATAGTGCGTGTTTGATTTGTGGAAAAAAGTTTTTTGGCTAAAAATCAGCCATTTTTGGCTTGGCCGGGTATTAGATTTTTTGACGTTTTCAGTTTTTGCGAAAAATCACTTAATTCTCCTACTTCTACTTCTAGAGGGTTAAAACTATGTTGGAAAGCATCCCAAAAGAGTTCCCAAAGAGGGGGTATAGTGCGTGTTTGATTTGTGGGAAAAAAAATTTTGGCTGAAAATCAGCCATTTTTGGCTTGCCCGGGTATCAGATTTTTTGACGTTTTCAGGTTTTGCGAAAAATCACTTAATTCCCCTACTTCTACATCTAGAGGGTTAAAACTATGTTGGAAAGCATCCCAAAAGAGTTCCCAAAGAGGAGGTATAGTGCGTGTTTGATTTGTGGAAAAAAGTTTTTTGGCTAAAAATCAGTCATTTTTGGCTTAGCCGGGTATTAGATTTTTTGACGTTTTCAGGTTTTGCGAAAAATCACTTAATTCTCCTACTTCTACATCTAGAGGGTTAAAACTATGTTGGAAAGCATCCCAAAAGAGTTCCCAAAGAGGGGGTATAGTGCGTGTTTCATTTGTGGCAAAAAAAATTTTGACTGAAAATCAGCCATTTTTGGCTTGGCCGGGTATTAGATTTTTTGACGTTTTCAGGTTTTGCGAAAAATCACTTAATTCTCCTACTTCTACATCTAGAGGGTTAAAACTATGTTGGAAAGCATCCCAAAAGAGTTCCCAAAGAGGGGGTATAGTGCGTGTTTGATTTGTGGAAAAAAGTTTTTTGGCTAAAAATCAGTCATTTTTCGCTTAGCCGGGTATTAGATTTTTTGACGTTTTCAGGTTTTGCGAAAAATCACTTAATTCTCCTACTTCTACATCTAGAGGGTTAAAACTATGTTGGAAAGCATCCCAAAAGAGTTCCCAAAGAGGGGGTATAGTGCGTGTTTCTTTTGTGGCAAAAAAAATTTTGACTGAAAATCAGCCATTTTTGGCTTGGCCGGGTATTAGATTTTTTGACGTTTTCAGGTTTTGCGAAAAATCACTTAATTCTCCTACTTCTACATCTAGAGGGTTAAAACTATGTTGGAAAGCATCCCAAAAAAGTTCCCAAAGAGGGGGTATAGTGCGTGTTTGATTTGTGTGAAAAAATTTTTTGGCTGAAATCAGCCATTTTTGGCTTGGCCGGGTATTAGATTTTTTGAAGTTTTCAGGTTTTGCGAAAAATCACTTAATTCTCCAACTTCTACATCTAGAAGGTTAAAACTATGTTGGAAAGCATCCCAAAAGAGTTCCCAAAGAGGGGGTATAGTGCGTGTTTGATTTGTGGAAAAAAGTTTTTTGGCTAAAAATCAGTCATTTTTGGCTTAGCCGGGTATTAGATTTTTTGACGTTTTCAGGTTTTGCGAAAAATCACTTAATTCTCCTACTTCTACATCTAGAGGGTTAAAACTATGTTGGAAAGCATCCCAAAAGAGTTCCCAAAGAGAGGGTATAGTGCGTCTTTGATTTGTGGAAAAAAAAATTTTGGATGAAAATCAGCCATTTTTCGCTTGGCCGGGTATTAGATTTTTTGATGTTTTCAGGTTTTGCGAAAAATCACTTAATTCTCCTACTTCTACATCTAGAGGGTTAAAACTATGTTGGAAAGCATCCCAAAAGAGTTCCCAAAGAGGGGGTATAGTGCGTGTTTGATTTGTGGCAAAAAAAAATTTGGCTGAAAATCAGCCATTTTTGGCTTGGCTGGGTATTAGATTTTTTGACGTTTTCAGGTTTTGCGAAAAATCACTTAATTCTCCTACTTCTACATCTAGAGGGTTAAAACTATGTTGGAAAGCATCCCAAAAGAGTTCCCAAAGAGGGGGTATAGTGCGTGTTTCATTTGTGGCAAAAAAAATTTTGGAAGAAAATCAGCCATTTTTCGCTTGGCCGGGTATTAGATTTTTTGACGTTTTCAGGTTTTGCGAAAAATCACTTAATTCTCCTACTTCTACATCTAGAGAATTAAAACTATGTTGGAAAGCATCCCAAAAGAGTTCCCAAAGAGGGGGTATAGTGCGTGTTTCATTTGTGGCAAAAAAAATTTTGACTGAAAATCAGCCATTTTTGGCTTGGCCGGGTATTAGATTTTTTGACGTTTTCAGGTTTTGCGAAAAATCACTTAATTCTCCTACTTCTACATCTAGAGGGTTAAAACTATGTTGGAAAGCATCCCAAAAGAGTTCCCAAAGAGGGGGTATAGTGCGTGTTTGATTTGTGGAAAAAAAAATTTTGGCTGAAAATCAGCCATTTTTGGCTTGGCCGGGTATTAGATTTTTTGACGTTTTCAGGTTTTGCGAAAAATCACTTAATTCTCCTACTTCTACATCTAGAGGGTTAAAACTATGTTGGAAAGCATCCCAAAAGAGTTCCCAAAGAGGGGGTATAGTGCGTGTTTGATTTGTGGAAAAAAGTTTTTTGGCTAAAAATCAGCCATTTTTGGCTTGGCCGGGTATTAGATTTTTTGACGTTTTCAGTTTTTGCGAAAAATCACTTAATTCTCCTACTTCTACTTCTAGAGGGTTAAAACTATGTTGGAAAGCATCCCAAAAGAGTTCCCAAAGAGGGGGTATAGTGCGTGTTTGATTTGTGGAAAAAAAATTTTGGCTGAAAATCAGCCATTTTTGGCTTGGCCGGGTATTAGATTTTTTGAAGTTTTCAGGTTTTGCGAAAAATCACTTAATACTCCAACTTCTACATCTAGAAGGTTAAAAACTATGTTGGAAAGCATCCCAAAAGAGTTCCCAAAGAGGGGGTATAGTGCGTGTTTGATTTGTGGGAAAAAAAATTTTGGCTGAAAATCAGCCATTTTTGGCTTGGCCGGGTATTAGATTTTTTGACGTTTTCAGGTTTTGCGAAAAATCACTTAATTCTCCTACTTCTACATCTAGAGGGTTAAAACTATGTTGGAAAGCATCCCAAAAGAGTTCCCAAAGAGGGGGTATAGTGCGTGTTTGATTTGTGGAAAAAAATTTTTGGCTAAAAATCAGTCATTTTTCGCTTAGCCGGGTATTAGATTTTTTGACGTTTTCAGGTTTTGCGAAAAATCACTTAATTCTCCTACTTCTACATCTAGAGGGTTAAAACTATGTTGGAAAGCATCCCAAAAGAGTTCCCAAAGAGGGGGTATAGTGCGTGTTTCATTTGTGGCAAAAAAAATTTTGACTGAAAATCAGCCATTTTTGGCTTGGCCGGGTATTAGATTTTTTGACGTTTTCAGGTTTTGCGAAAAATCACTTAATTCTCCTACTTCTACATCTAGAGGGTTAAAACTATGTTGGAAAGCATCCCAAAAGAGTTCCCAAAGAGGGGGTATAGTGCGTGTTTGATTTGTGGAAAAAAGTTTTTTGGCTAAAAATCAGTCATTTTTCGCTTAGCCGGGTATTAGATTTTTTGACGTTTTCAGGTTTTGCGAAAAATCACTTAATTCTCCTACTTCTACATCTAGAGGGTTAAAACTATGTTGGAAAGCATCCCAAAAGAGTTCCCAAAGAGGGGGTATAGTGCGTGTTTCTTTTGTGGCAAAAAAAATTTTGACTGAAAATCAGCCATTTTTGGCTTGGCCGGGTATTAGATTTTTTGACGTTTTCAGGTTTTGCGAAAAATCACTTAATTCTCCTACTTCTACATCTAGAGGGTTAAAACTATGTTGGAAAGCATCCCAAAAAAGTTCCCAAAGAGGGGGTATAGTGCGTGTTTGATTTGTGTGAAAAAATTTTTTGGCTGAAATCAGCCATTTTTGGCTTGGCCGGGTATTAGATTTTTTGAAGTTTTCAGGTTTTGCGAAAAATCACTTAATTCTCCAACTTCTACATCTAGAAGGTTAAAACTATGTTGGAAAGCATCCCAAAAGAGTTCCCAAAGAGGGGGTATAGTGCGTGTTTGATTTGTGGAAAAAAGTTTTTTGGCTAAAAATCAGTCATTTTTGGCTTAGCCGGGTATTAGATTTTTTGACGTTTTCAGGTTTTGCGAAAAATCACTTAATTCTCCTACTTCTACATCTAGAGGGTTAAAACTATGTTGGAAAGCATCCCAAAAGAGTTCCCAAAGAGGGGGTATAGTGCGTGTTTGATTTGTGGAAAAAAAAATTTTGGATGAAAATCAGCCATTTTTCGCTTGGCCGGGTATTAGATTTTTTGATGTTTTCAGGTTTTGCGAAAAAACACTTAATTCTCCTACTTCTACATCTAGAGGGTTAAAACTATGTTGGAAAGCATCCCAAAAGAGTTCCCAAAGAGGGGGTATAGTGCGTGTTTGATTTGTGGGAAAAAAAATTTTGGCTGAAAATCAGCCATTTTTGGCTTGGCCGGGTATTAGATTTTTTGACGTTTTCAGGTTTTGCGAAAAATCACTTAATTCTCCTACTTCTACATCTAGAGGGTTAAAACTATGTTGGAAAGCATCCCAAAAGAGTTCCCAAAGAGGGGGTATAGTGCGTGTTTCATTTGTGGCAAAAAAAATTTTGGATGAAAATCAGCCATTTTTCGCTTGGCCGGGTATTAGATTTTTTGACGTTTTCAGGTTTTGCGAAAAATCACTTAATTCTCCTACTTCTACATCTAGAGAATTAAAACTATGTTGGAAAGCATCCCAAAAGAGTTCCCAAAGAGGGGGTATAGTGCGTGTTTCATTTGTGGCAAAAAAAATTTTGACTGAAAATCAGCCATTTTTGGCTTGGCCGGGTATTAGATTTTTTGACGTTTTCAGGTTTTGCGAAAAATCACTTAATTCTCCTACTTCTACATCTAGAGGGTTAAAACTATGTTGGAAAGCATCCCAAAAGAGTTCCCAAAGAGGGGGTATAGTGCGTGTTTGATTTGTGGAAAAAAAAATTTTGGATGAAAATCAGCCATTTTTCGCTTGGCCGGGTATTAGATTTTTTGATGTTTTCAGGTTTTGCGAAAAATCACTTAATTCTCCTACTTCTACATCTAGAGGGTTAAAACTATGTTGGAAAGCATCCCAAAAGAATTCCCAAAGAGGGGGTATAGTGCGTGTTTGATTTGTGGAAAAAAAAATTTTGCCTAAAAATCAGCCATTTTTGGCTTGGCCTGGTATTAGATTTTTTGACGTTTTCAGGTTTTGCGAAAACTCACTTAATTCTCCTACTTCTACATCTAGAGGGTTAAAACTATGTTGGAAAGCATCCCAAAAGAGTTCCCAAAGAGGGGGTATAGTGCGTGTTTGATTTGTGGCAAAAAAAATTTTGGCTGAAAATCAGCCATTTTTGGCTTGGCCGGGTATTAGATTTTTTGACGTTTTCAGGTTTTGCGAAAAATCACTTAATTCTCCTACTTCTACATCTAGAGGGTTAAAACTATGTTGGAAAGCATCCCAAAAGAGTTCCCAAAGAGGGGGTATAGTGCGTGTTTCATTTGTGACAAAAAAAATTTTGGCTGAAAATCAGCCATTTTTGGCTTGGCCGGGTATTAAATTTTTTGACGTTTTCAGGTTTTGCGAAAAATCACTTAATTCTCCTACTTCTACATCTAGAGGGTTAAAGCTATGTTGGAAAGCATCCCAAAAGAGTTCCCAAAGGGGGTATAGTGCGTGTTTCATTTGTGGCAAAAAAAATTTTGACTGAAAATCAGCCATTTTTGGCTTGGCCGGGTATTAGATTTTTTGACGTTTTCAGGTTTTGCGAAAAATCACTTAATTCTCCTACTTCTACATCTAGAGGGTTAAAGCTATGTTGGAAAGCATCCCAAAAGAGTTCCCAAAGAGGGGGTATAGTGCGTGTTTCATTTGTGGCAAAAAAAATTTTGACTGAAAATCAGCCATTTTTGGCTTGGCCGGGTATTAGATTTTTTGACGTTTTCAGGTTTTGCGAAAAATCACTTAATTCTCCTACTTCTACATCTAGAGGGTTAAAACTATGTTGGAAAGCATCCCAAAAGAGTTCCCAAAGAGGGGGTATAGTGCGTGTTTGATTTGTGGAAAAAAGTTTTTTGGCTAAAAATCAGTCATTTTTGGCTTAGCCGGGTATTAGATTTTTTGACGTTTTCAGGTTTTGCGAAAAATCACTTAATTCTCCTACTTCTACATCTAGAGGGTTAAAACTATGTTGGAAAGCATCCCAAAAGAGTTCCCAAAGAGGGGGTATAGTGCGTGTTTCATTTGTGTCAAAAAAAATTTTGACTGAAAATCAGCCATTTTTGGCTTGGCCGGGTATTAGATTTTTTGACGTTTTCAGGTTTTGCGAAAAATCACTTAATTCTCCTACTTCTACATCTAGAGGGTTAAAACTATGTTGGAAAGCATCCCAAAAGAGTTCCCAAAGAGGGGGTATAGTGCGTGTTTGATTTGTGGAAAAAAGTTTTTTGGCTAAAAATCAGTCATTTTTGGCTTAGCCGGGTATTAGATTTTTTGACGTTTTCAGGTTTTGTGAAAAATCACTTAATTCTCCTACTTCTACATCTAGGGGGTTAAAACTATGTTGGAAAGCATCCCAAAAGAGTTCCCAAAGAGGGGGTATAGTGCGTGTTTCATTTGTGTCAAAAAAAATTTTGACTGAAAATCAGCCATTTTTGGCTTGGCCGGGTATTAGATTTTTTGACGTTTTCAGGTTTTGCGAAAAATCACTTAATTCTCCTACTTCTACATCTAGAGGGTTAAAACTATGTTGGAAAGCATCCAAAAAAAGTTCCCAAAGAGGGGGTATAGTGCGTGTTTGATTTGTGGAAAAAAACATTTTGGCTGAAAATCAGCCATTTTTGGCTTGGCCGGGATTAGATTTTTTGACGTTTTCAGGTTTTGTGAAAAATCACTTAATTCTCCTACTTCTACATCTAGGGGGTTAAAACTATGTTGGAAAGCATCCCAAAAGAGTTCCCAAAGAGGGGGTATAGTGCGTGCTTGATTTGTGGAAAAAAAAATTTTAGCTGAAAATCAGCCATTTTTCGCTTGGCCTGGTATTAGATATTTTGACGTTTTCAGGTTTTGCGAAAAATCACTTAATTCTCCTACTTCTACATCTAGAGGGTTAAAACTATGTTGGAAAGCATCCCAAAAGAGTTCCCAAAGAGGGGGTATAGTGCGTGTTTCATTTGTGGCAAAAAAAATTTTGACTGAAAATCAGCCATTTTTGGCTTGGCCGGGTATTAGATTTTTTGACGTTTTCAGGTTTTGCGAAAAATCACTTAATTCTCCTACTTCTACATCTAGAGGGTTAAAACTATGTTGGAAAGCATCCCAAAAGAGTTCCCAAAGAGGGGGTATAGTGCGTGTTTGATTTGTGGAAAAAAGTTTTTTGGCTAAAAATCAGTCATTTTTCGCTTAGCCGGGTATTAGATTTTTTGACGTTTTCAGGTTTTGCGAAAAATCACTTAATTCTCCTACTTCTACATCTAGAGGGTTAAAACTATGTTGGAAAGCATCCCAAAAGAGTTCCCAAAGAGGGGGTATAGTGCGTGTTTCTTTTGTGGCAAAAAAAATTTTGACTGAAAATCAGCCATTTTTGGCTTGGCCGGGTATTAGATTTTTTGACGTTTTCAGGTTTTGCGAAAAATCACTTAATTCTCCTACTTCTACATCTAGAGGGTTAAAACTATGTTGGAAAGCATCCCAAAAAAGTTCCCAAAGAGGGGGTATAGTGCGTGTTTGATTTGTGTGAAAAAATTTTTTGGCTGAAATCAGCCATTTTTGGCTTGGCCGGGTATTAGATTTTTTGAAGTTTTCAGGTTTTGCGAAAAATCACTTAATTCTCCAACTTCTACATCTAGAAGGTTAAAACTATGTTGGAAAGCATCCCAAAAGAGTTCCCAAAGAGGGGGTATAGTGCGTGTTTGATTTGTGGAAAAAAGTTTTTTGGCTAAAAATCAGTCATTTTTGGCTTAGCCGGGTATTAGATTTTTTGACGTTTTCAGGTTTTGCGAAAAATCACTTAATTCTCCTACTTCTACATCTAGAGGGTTAAAACTATGTTGGAAAGCATCCCAAAAGAGTTCCCAAAGAGGGGGTATAGTGCGTGTTTGATTTGTGGAAAAAAAAATTTTGGATGAAAATCAGCCATTTTTCGCTTGGCCGGGTATTAGATTTTTTGATGTTTTCAGGTTTTGCGAAAAAACACTTAATTCTCCTACTTCTACATCTAGAGAATTAAAACTATGTTGGAAAGCATCCCAAAAGAGTTCCCAAAGAGGGGGTATAGTGCGTGTTTCATTTGTGGCAAAAAAAATTTTGACTGAAAATCAGCCATTTTTGGCTTGGCCGGGTATTAGATTTTTTGACGTTTTCAGGTTTTGCGAAAAATCACTTAATTCTCCTACTTCTACATCTAGAGGGTTAAAACTATGTTGGAAAGCATCCCAAAAGAGTTCCCAAAGAGGGGGTATAGTGCGTGTTTGATTTGTGGAAAAAAAAATTTTGGATGAAAATCAGCCATTTTTCGCTTGGCCGGGTATTAGATTTTTTGATGTTTTCAGGTTTTGCGAAAAATCACTTAATTCTCCTACTTCTACATCTAGAGGGTTAAAACTATGTTGGAAAGCATCCCAAAAGAATTCCCAAAGAGGGGGTATAGTGCGTGTTTGATTTGTGGAAAAAAAAATTTTGGCTAAAAATCAGCCATTTTTGGCTTGGCCTGGTATTAGATTTTTTGACGTTTTCAGGTTTTGCGAAAACTCACTTAATTCTCCTACTTCTACATCTAGAGGGTTAAAACTATGTTGGAAAGCATCCCAAAAGAGTTCCCAAAGAGGGGGTATAGTGCGTGTTTGATTTGTGGCAAAAAAAATTTTGGCTGAAAATCAGCCATTTTTGGCTTGGCCGGGTATTAGATTTTTTGACGTTTTCAGGTTTTGCGAAAAATCACTTAATTCTCCTACTTCTACATCTAGAGGGTTAAAACTATGTTGGAAAGCATCCCAAAAGAGTTCCCAAAGAGGGGGTATAGTGCGTGTTTCATTTGTGACAAAAAAAATTTTGGCTGAAAATCAGCCATTTTTGGCTTGGCCGGGTATTAAATTTTTTGACGTTTTCAGGTTTTGCGAAAAATCACTTAATTCTCCTACTTCTACATCTAGAGGGTTAAAGCTATGTTGGAAAGCATCCCAAAAGAGTTCCCAAAGAGGGGGTATAGTGCGTGTTTCATTTGTGGCAAAAAAAATTTTGACTGAAAATCAGCCATTTTTGGCTTGGCCGGGTATTAGATTTTTTGACGTTTTCAGGTTTTGCGAAAAATCACTTAATTCTCCTACTTCTACATCTAGAGGGTTAAAGCTATGTTGGAAAGCATCCCAAAAGAGTTCCCAAAGAGGGGGTATAGTGCGTGTTTCATTTGTGGCAAAAAAAATTTTGACTGAAAATCAGCCATTTTTGGCTTGGCCGGGTATTAGATTTTTTGACGTTTTCAGGTTTTGCGAAAAATCACTTAATTCTCCTACTTCTACATCTAGAGGGTTAAAACTATGTTGGAAAGCATCCCAAAAGAGTTCCCAAAGAGGGGGTATAGTGCGTGTTTGATTTGTGGAAAAAAAAATTTTGGATGAAAATCAGCCATTTTTCGCTTGGCCGGGTATTAGATTTTTTGATGTTTTCAGGTTTTGCGAAAAATCACTTAATTCTCCTACTTCTACATCTAGAGGGTTAAAACTATGTTGGAAAGCATCCCAAAAGAATTCCCAAAGAGGGGGTATAGTGCGTGTTTGATTTGTGGAAAAAAAAATTTTGGCTAAAAATCAGCCATTTTTGGCTTGGCCTGGTATTAGATTTTTTGACGTTTTCAGGTTTTGCGAAAACTCACTTAATTCTCCTACTTCTACATCTAGAGGGTTAAAACTATGTTGGAAAGCATCCCAAAAGAGTTCCCAAAGAGGGGGTATAGTGCGTGTTTGATTTGTGGCAAAAAAAATTTTGGCTGAAAATCAGCCATTTTTGGCTTGGCCGGGTATTAGATTTTTTGACGTTTTCAGGTTTTGCGAAAAATCACTTAATTCTCCTACTTCTACATCTAGAGGGTTAAAACTATGTTGGAAAGCATCCCAAAAGAGTTCCCAAAGAGGGGGTATAGTGCGTGTTTCATTTGTGGCAAAAAAAATTTTGGATGAAAATCAGCCATTTTTCGCTTGGCCGGGTATTAGATTTTTTGACGTTTTCAGGTTTTGCGAAAAATCACTTAATTCTCCTACTTCTACATCTAGAGAATTAAAACTATGTTGGAAAGCATCCCAAAAGAGTTCCCAAAGAGGGGGTATAGTGCGTGTTTCATTTGTGGCAAAAAAAATTTTGACTGAAAATCAGCCATTTTTGGCTTGGCCGGGTATTAGATTTTTTGACGTTTTCAGGTTTTGCGAAAAATCACTTAATTCTCCTACTTCTACATCTAGAGGGTTAAAACTATGTTGGAAAGCATCCCAAAAGAGTTCCCAAAGAGGGGGTATAGTGCGTGTTTGATTTGTGGAAAAAAAAATTTTGGATGAAAATCAGCCATTTTTCGCTTGGCCGGGTATTAGATTTTTTGATGTTTTCAGGTTTTGCGAAAAATCACTTAATTCTCCTACTTCTACATCTAGAGGGTTAAAACTATGTTGGAAAGCATCCCAAAAGAATTCCCAAAGAGGGGGTATAGTGCGTGTTTGATTTGTGGAAAAAAAAATTTTGGCTAAAAATCAGCCATTTTTGGCTTGGCCTGGTATTAGATTTTTTGACGTTTTCAGGTTTTGCGAAAACTCACTTAATTCTCCTACTTCTACATCTAGAGGGTTAAAACTATGTTGGAAAGCATCCCAAAAGAGTTCCCAAAGAGGGGGTATAGTGCGTGTTTAATTTGTGGCAAAAAAAATTTTGGCTGAAAATCAGCCATTTTTGGCTTGGCCGGGTATTAGATTTTTTGACGTTTTCAGGTTTTGCGAAAAATCACTTAATTCTCCTACTTCTACATCTAGAGGGTTAAAACTATGTTGGAAAGCATCCCAAAAGAGTTCCCAAAGAGGGGGTATAGTGCGTGTTTCATTTGTGACAAAAAAAATTTTGGCTGAAAATCAGCCATTTTTGGCTTGGCCGGGTATTAAATTTTTTGACGTTTTCAGGTTTTGCGAAAAATCACTTAATTCTCCTACTTCTACATCTAGAGGGTTAAAGCTATGTTGGAAAGCATCCCAAAAGAGTTCCCAAAGAGGGGGTATAGTGCGTGTTTCATTTGTGGCAAAAAAAATTTTGACTGAAAATCAGCCATTTTTGGCTTGGCCGGGTATTAGATTTTTTGACGTTTTCAGGTTTTGCGAAAAATCACTTAATTCTCCTACTTCTACATCTAGAGGGTTAAAGCTATGTTGGAAAGCATCCCAAAAGAGTTCCCAAAGAGGGGGTATAGTGCGTGTTTCATTTGTGGCAAAAAAAATTTTGACTGAAAATCAGCCATTTTTGGCTTGGCCGGGTATTAGATTTTTTGACGTTTTCAGGTTTTGCGAAAAATCACTTAATTCTCCTACTTCTACATCTAGAGGGTTAAAACTATGTTGGAAAGCATCCCAAAAGAGTTCCCAAAGAGGGGGTATAGTGCGTGTTTGATTTGTGGAAAAAAGTTTTTTGGCTAAAAATCAGTCATTTTTGGCTTAGCCGGGTATTAGATTTTTTGACGTTTTCAGGTTTTGCGAAAAATCACTTAATTCTCCTACTTCTACATCTAGAGGGTTAAAACTATGTTGGAAAGCATCCCAAAAGAGTTCCCAAAGAGGGGGTATAGTGCGTGTTTGATTTGTGGAAAAAAGTTTTTTGGCTAAAAATCAGTCATTTTTCGCTTAGCCGGGTATTAGATTTTTTGACGTTTTCAGGTTTTGCGAAAAATCACTTAATTCTCCTACTTCTACATCTAGAGGGTTAAAACTATGTTGGAAAGCATCCCAAAAGAGTTCCCAAAGAGGGGGTATAGTGCGTGTTTCTTTTGTGGCAAAAAAAATTTTGACTGAAAATCAGCCATTTTTGGCTTGGCCGGGTATTAGATTTTTTGACGTTTTCAGGTTTTGCGAAAAATCACTTAATTCTCCTACTTCTACATCTAGAGGGTTAAAACTATGTTGGAAAGCATCCCAAAAAAGTTCCCAAAGAGGGGGTATAGTGCGTGTTTGATTTGTGTGAAAAAATTTTTTGGCTGAAATCAGCCATTTTTGGCTTGGCCGGGTATTAGATTTTTTGAAGTTTTCAGGTTTTGCGAAAAATCACTTAATTCTCCAACTTCTACATCTAGAAGGTTAAAACTATGTTGGAAAGCATCCCAAAAGAGTTCCCAAAGAGGGGGTATAGTGCGTGTTTGATTTGTGGAAAAAAGTTTTTTGGCTAAAAATCAGTCATTTTTGGCTTAGCCGGGTATTAGATTTTTTGACGTTTTCAGGTTTTGCGAAAAATCACTTAATTCTCCTACTTCTACATCTAGAGGGTTAAAACTATGTTGGAAAGCATCCCAAAAGAGTTCCCAAAGAGAGGGTATAGTGCGTCTTTGATTTGTGGAAAAAAAAATTTTGGATGAAAATCAGCCATTTTTCGCTTGGCCGGGTATTAGATTTTTTGATGTTTTCAGGTTTTGCGAAAAATCACTTAATTCTCCTACTTCTACATCTAGAGGGTTAAAACTATGTTGGAAAGCATCCCAAAAGAGTTCCCAAAGAGGGGGTATAGTGCGTGTTTGATTTGTGGCAAAAAAAAATTTGGCTGAAAATCAGCCATTTTTGGCTTGGCTGGGTATTAGATTTTTTGACGTTTTCAGGTTTTGCGAAAAATCACTTAATTCTCCTACTTCTACATCTAGAGGGTTAAAACTATGTTGGAAAGCATCCCAAAAGAGTTCCCAAAGAGGGGGTATAGTGCGTGTTTCATTTGTGGCAAAAAAAATTTTGGAAGAAAATCAGCCATTTTTCGCTTGGCCGGGTATTAGATTTTTTGACGTTTTCAGGTTTTGCGAAAAATCACTTAATTCTCCTACTTCTACATCTAGAGAATTAAAACTATGTTGGAAAGCATCCCAAAAGAGTTCCCAAAGAGGGGGTATAGTGCGTGTTTCATTTGTGGCAAAAAAAATTTTGACTGAAAATCAGCCATTTTTGGCTTGGCCGGGTATTAGATTTTTTGACGTTTTCAGGTTTTGCGAAAAATCACTTAATTCTCCTACTTCTACATCTAGAGGGTTAAAACTATGTTGGAAAGCATCCCAAAAGAGTTCCCAAAGAGGGGGTATAGTGCGTGTTTGATTTGTGGAAAAAAAAATTTTGGCTGAAAATCAGCCATTTTTGGCTTGGCCGGGTATTAGATTTTTTGACGTTTTCAGGTTTTGCGAAAAATCACTTAATTCTCCTACTTCTACATCTAGAGGGTTAAAACTATGTTGGAAAGCATCCCAAAAGAGTTCCCAAAGAGGGGGTATAGTGCGTGTTTGATTTGTGGAAAAAAGTTTTTTGGCTAAAAATCAGCCATTTTTGGCTTGGCCGGGTATTAGATTTTTTGACGTTTTCAGTTTTTGCGAAAAATCACTTAATTCTCCTACTTCTACTTCTAGAGGGTTAAAACTATGTTGGAAAGCATCCCAAAAGAGTTCCCAAAGAGGGGGTATAGTGCGTGTTTGATTTGTGGAAAAAAAATTTTGGCTGAAAATCAGCCATTTTTGGCTTGGCCGGGTATTAGATTTTTTGAAGTTTTCAGGTTTTGCGAAAAATCACTTAATACTCCAACTTCTACATCTAGAAGGTTAAAAACTATGTTGGAAAGCATCCCAAAAGAGTTCCCAAAGAGGGGGTATAGTGCGTGTTTGATTTGTGGGAAAAAAAATTTTGGCTGAAAATCAGCCATTTTTGGCTTGGCCGGGTATTAGATTTTTTGACGTTTTCAGGTTTTGCGAAAAATCACTTAATTCTCCTACTTCTACATCTAGAGGGTTAAAACTATGTTGGAAAGCATCCCAAAAGAGTTCCCAAAGAGGGGGTATAGTGCGTGTTTGATTTGTGGAAAAAAATTTTTGGCTAAAAATCAGTCATTTTTCGCTTAGCCGGGTATTAGATTTTTTGACGTTTTCAGGTTTTGCGAAAAATCACTTAATTCTCCTACTTCTACATCTAGAGGGTTAAAACTATGTTGGAAAGCATCCCAAAAGAGTTCTCAAAGAGGGGGTATAGTGCGTGTTTCATTTGTGGCAAAAAAAATTTTGACTGAAAATCAGCCATTTTTGGCTTGGCCGGGTATTAGATTTTTTGACGTTTTCAGGTTTTGCGAAAAATCACTTAATTCTCCTACTTCTACATCTAGAGGGTTAAAACTATGTTGGAAAGCATCCCAAAAGAGTTCCCAAAGAGGGGGTATAGTGCGTGTTTGATTTGTGGAAAAAAGTTTTTTGGCTAAAAATCAGTCATTTTTCGCTTAGCCGGGTATTAGATTTTTTGACGTTTTCAGGTTTTGCGAAAAATCACTTAATTCTCCTACTTCTACATCTAGAGGGTTAAAACTATGTTGGAAAGCATCCCAAAAGAGTTCCCAAAGAGGGGGTATAGTGCGTGTTTCTTTTGTGGCAAAAAAAATTTTGACTGAAAATCAGCCATTTTTGGCTTGGCCGGGTATTAGATTTTTTGACGTTTTCAGGTTTTGCGAAAAATCACTTAATTCTCCTACTTCTACATCTAGAGGGTTAAAACTATGTTGGAAAGCATCCCAAAAAAGTTCCCAAAGAGGGGGTATAGTGCGTGTTTGATTTGTGTGAAAAAATTTTTTGGCTGAAATCAGCCATTTTTGGCTTGGCCGGGTATTAGATTTTTTGAAGTTTTCAGGTTTTGCGAAAAATCACTTAATTCTCCAACTTCTACATCTAGAAGGTTAAAACTATGTTGGAAAGCATCCCAAAAGAGTTCCCAAAGAGGGGGTATAGTGCGTGTTTGATTTGTGGAAAAAAGTTTTTTGGCTAAAAATCAGTCATTTTTGGCTTAGCCGGGTATTAGATTTTTTGACGTTTTCAGGTTTTGCGAAAAATCACTTAATTCTCCTACTTCTACATCTAGAGGGTTAAAACTATGTTGGAAAGCATCCCAAAAGAGTTCCCAAAGAGGGGGTATAGTGCGTGTTTGATTTGTGGAAAAAAAAATTTTGGATGAAAATCAGCCATTTTTCGCTTGGCCGGGTATTAGATTTTTTGATGTTTTCAGGTTTTGCGAAAAAACACTTAATTCTCCTACTTCTACATCTAGAGGGTTAAAACTATGTTGGAAAGCATCCCAAAAGAGTTCCCAAAGAGGGGGTATAGTGCGTGTTTGATTTGTGGGAAAAAAAATTTTGGCTGAAAATCAGCCATTTTTGGCTTGGCCGGGTATTAGATTTTTTGACGTTTTCAGGTTTTGCGAAAAATCACTTAATTCTCCTACTTCTACATCTAGAGGGTTAAAACTATGTTGGAAAGCATCCCAAAAGAGTTCCCAAAGAGGGGGTATAGTGCGTGTTTCATTTGTGGCAAAAAAAATTTTGGATGAAAATCAGCCATTTTTCGCTTGGCCGGGTATTAGATTTTTTGACGTTTTCAGGTTTTGCGAAAAATCACTTAATTCTCCTACTTCTACATCTAGAGAATTAAAACTATGTTGGAAAGCATCCCAAAAGAGTTCCCAAAGAGGGGGTATAGTGCGTGTTTCATTTGTGGCAAAAAAAATTTTGACTGAAAATCAGCCATTTTTGGCTTGGCCGGGTATTAGATTTTTTGACGTTTTCAGGTTTTGCGAAAAATCACTTAATTCTCCTACTTCTACATCTAGAGGGTTAAAACTATGTTGGAAAGCATCCCAAAAGAGTTCCCAAAGAGGGGGTATAGTGCGTGTTTGATTTGTGGAAAAAAAAATTTTGGATGAAAATCAGCCATTTTTCGCTTGGCCGGGTATTAGATTTTTTGATGTTTTCAGGTTTTGCGAAAAATCACTTAATTCTCCTACTTCTACATCTAGAGGGTTAAAACTATGTTGGAAAGCATCCCAAAAGAATTCCCAAAGAGGGGGTATAGTGCGTGTTTGATTTGTGGAAAAAAAAATTTTGCCTAAAAATCAGCCATTTTTGGCTTGGCCTGGTATTAGATTTTTTGACGTTTTCAGGTTTTGCGAAAACTCACTTAATTCTCCTACTTCTACATCTAGAGGGTTAAAACTATGTTGGAAAGCATCCCAAAAGAGTTCCCAAAGAGGGGGTATAGTGCGTGTTTGATTTGTGGCAAAAAAAATTTTGGCTGAAAATCAGCCATTTTTGGCTTGGCCGGGTATTAGATTTTTTGACGTTTTCAGGTTTTGCGAAAAATCACTTAATTCTCCTACTTCTACATCTAGAGGGTTAAAACTATGTTGGAAAGCATCCCAAAAGAGTTCCCAAAGAGGGGGTATAGTGCGTGTTTCATTTGTGACAAAAAAAATTTTGGCTGAAAATCAGCCATTTTTGGCTTGGCCGGGTATTAAATTTTTTGACGTTTTCAGGTTTTGCGAAAAATCACTTAATTCTCCTACTTCTACATCTAGAGGGTTAAAGCTATGTTGGAAAGCATCCCAAAAGAGTTCCCAAAGAGGGGGTATAGTGCGTGTTTCATTTGTGGCAAAAAAAATTTTGACTGAAAATCAGCCATTTTTGGCTTGGCCGGGTATTAGATTTTTTGACGTTTTCAGGTTTTGCGAAAAATCACTTAATTCTCCTACTTCTACATCTAGAGGGTTAAAGCTATGTTGGAAAGCATCCCAAAAGAGTTCCCAAAGAGGGGGTATAGTGCGTGTTTCATTTGTGGCAAAAAAAATTTTGACTGAAAATCAGCCATTTTTGGCTTGGCCGGGTATTAGATTTTTTGACGTTTTCAGGTTTTGCGAAAAATCACTTAATTCTCCTACTTCTACATCTAGAGGGTTAAAACTATGTTGGAAAGCATCCCAAAAGAGTTCCCAAAGAGGGGGTATAGTGCGTGTTTGATTTGTGGAAAAAAGTTTTTTGGCTAAAAATCAGTCATTTTTGGCTTAGCCGGGTATTAGATTTTTTGACGTTTTCAGGTTTTGCGAAAAATCACTTAATTCTCCTACTTCTACATCTAGAGGGTTAAAACTATGTTGGAAAGCATCCCAAAAGAGTTCCCAAAGAGGGGGTATAGTGCGTGTTTCATTTGTGTCAAAAAAAATTTTGACTGAAAATCAGCCATTTTTGGCTTGGCCGGGTATTAGATTTTTTGACGTTTTCAGGTTTTGCGAAAAATCACTTAATTCTCCTACTTCTACATCTAGAGGGTTAAAACTATGTTGGAAAGCATCCCAAAAGAGTTCCCAAAGAGGGGGTATAGTGCGTGTTTGATTTGTGGAAAAAAGTTTTTTGGCTAAAAATCAGTCATTTTTGGCTTAGCCGGGTATTAGATTTTTTGACGTTTTCAGGTTTTGTGAAAAATCACTTAATTCTCCTACTTCTACATCTAGGGGGTTAAAACTATGTTGGAAAGCATCCCAAAAGAGTTCCCAAAGAGGGGGTATAGTGCGTGTTTCATTTGTGTCAAAAAAAATTTTGACTGAAAATCAGCCATTTTTGGCTTGGCCGGGTATTAGATTTTTTGACGTTTTCAGGTTTTGCGAAAAATCACTTAATTCTCCTACTTCTACATCTAGAGGGTTAAAACTATGTTGGAAAGCATCCAAAAAAAGTTCCCAAAGAGGGGGTATAGTGCGTGTTTGATTTGTGGAAAAAAACATTTTGGCTGAAAATCAGCCATTTTTGGCTTGGCCGGGATTAGATTTTTTGACGTTTTCAGGTTTTGTGAAAAATCACTTAATTCTCCTACTTCTACATCTAGGGGGTTAAAACTATGTTGGAAAGCATCCCAAAAGAGTTCCCAAAGAGGGGGTATAGTGCGTGCTTGATTTGTGGAAAAAAAAATTTTAGCTGAAAATCAGCCATTTTTCGCTTGGCCTGGTATTAGATATTTTGACGTTTTCAGGTTTTGCGAAAAATCACTTAATTCTCCTACTTCTACATCTAGAGGGTTAAAACTATGTTGGAAAGCATCCCAAAAGAGTTCCCAAAGAGGGGGTATAGTGCGTGTTTCATTTGTGGCAAAAAAAATTTTGACTGAAAATCAGCCATTTTTGGCTTGGCCGGGTATTAGATTTTTTGACGTTTTCAGGTTTTGCGAAAAATCACTTAATTCTCCTACTTCTACATCTAGAGGGTTAAAACTATGTTGGAAAGCATCCCAAAAGAGTTCCCAAAGAGGGGGTATAGTGCGTGTTTGATTTGTGGAAAAAAGTTTTTTGGCTAAAAATCAGTCATTTTTCGCTTAGCCGGGTATTAGATTTTTTGACGTTTTCAGGTTTTGCGAAAAATCACTTAATTCTCCTACTTCTACATCTAGAGGGTTAAAACTATGTTGGAAAGCATCCCAAAAGAGTTCCCAAAGAGGGGGTATAGTGCGTGTTTCTTTTGTGGCAAAAAAAATTTTGACTGAAAATCAGCCATTTTTGGCTTGGCCGGGTATTAGATTTTTTGACGTTTTCAGGTTTTGCGAAAAATCACTTAATTCTCCTACTTCTACATCTAGAGGGTTAAAACTATGTTGGAAAGCATCCCAAAAAAGTTCCCAAAGAGGGGGTATAGTGCGTGTTTGATTTGTGTGAAAAAATTTTTTGGCTGAAATCAGCCATTTTTGGCTTGGCCGGGTATTAGATTTTTTGAAGTTTTCAGGTTTTGCGAAAAATCACTTAATTCTCCAACTTCTACATCTAGAAGGTTAAAACTATGTTGGAAAGCATCCCAAAAGAGTTCCCAAAGAGGGGGTATAGTGCGTGTTTGATTTGTGGAAAAAAGTTTTTTGGCTAAAAATCAGTCATTTTTGGCTTAGCCGGGTATTAGATTTTTTGACGTTTTCAGGTTTTGCGAAAAATCACTTAATTCTCCTACTTCTACATCTAGAGGGTTAAAACTATGTTGGAAAGCATCCCAAAAGAGTTCCCAAAGAGGGGGTATAGTGCGTGTTTGATTTGTGGAAAAAAAAATTTTGGATGAAAATCAGCCATTTTTCGTTTGGCCGGGTATTAGATTTTTTGATGTTTTCAGGTTTTGCGAAAAAACACTTAATTCTCCTACTTCTACATCTAGAGGGTTAAAACTATGTTGGAAAGCATCCCAAAAGAGTTCCCAAAGAGGGGGTATAGTGCGTGTTTGATTTGTGGGAAAAAAAATTTTGGCTGAAAATCAGCCATTTTTGGCTTGGCCGGGTATTAGATTTTTTGACGTTTTCAGGTTTTGCGAAAAATCACTTAATTCTCCTACTTCTACATCTAGAGAATTAAAACTATGTTGGAAAGCATCCCAAAAGAGTTCCCAAAGAGGGGGTATAGTGCGTGTTTCATTTGTGGCAAAAAAAATTTTGACTGAAAATCAGCCATTTTTGGCTTGGCCGGGTATTAGATTTTTTGACGTTTTCAGGTTTTGCGAAAAATCACTTAATTCTCCTACTTCTACATCTAGAGGGTTAAAACTATGTTGGAAAGCATCCCAAAAGAGTTCCCAAAGAGGGGGTATAGTGCGTGTTTGATTTGTGGAAAAAAAAATTTTGGATGAAAATCAGCCATTTTTCGCTTGGCCGGGTATTAGATTTTTTGATGTTTTCAGGTTTTGCGAAAAATCACTTAATTCTCCTACTTCTACATCTAGAGGGTTAAAACTATGTTGGAAAGCATCCCAAAAGAATTCCCAAAGAGGGGGTATAGTGCGTGTTTGATTTGTGGAAAAAAAAATTTTGGCTAAAAATCAGCCATTTTTGGCTTGGCCTGGTATTAGATTTTTTGACGTTTTCAGGTTTTGCGAAAACTCACTTAATTCTCCTACTTCTACATCTAGAGGGTTAAAACTATGTTGGAAAGCATCCCAAAAGAGTTCCCAAAGAGGGGGTATAGTGCGTGTTTGATTTGTGGCAAAAAAAATTTTGGCTGAAAATCAGCCATTTTTGGCTTGGCCGGGTATTAGATTTTTTGACGTTTTCAGGTTTTGCGAAAAATCACTTAATTCTCCTACTTCTACATCTAGAGGGTTAAAACTATGTTGGAAAGCATCCCAAAAGAGTTCCCAAAGAGGGGGTATAGTGCGTGTTTCATTTGTGACAAAAAAAATTTTGGCTGAAAATCAGCCATTTTTGGCTTGGCCGGGTATTAAATTTTTTGACGTTTTCAGGTTTTGCGAAAAATCACTTAATTCTCCTACTTCTACATCTAGAGGGTTAAAGCTATGTTGGAAAGCATCCCAAAAGAGTTCCCAAAGAGGGGGTATAGTGCGTGTTTCATTTGTGGCAAAAAAAATTTTGACTGAAAATCAGCCATTTTTGGCTTGGCCGGGTATTAGATTTTTTGACGTTTTCAGGTTTTGCGAAAAATCACTTAATTCTCCTACTTCTACATCTAGAGGGTTAAAGCTATGTTGGAAAGCATCCCAAAAGAGTTCCCAAAGAGGGGGTATAGTGCGTGTTTCATTTGTGGCAAAAAAAATTTTGACTGAAAATCAGCCATTTTTGGCTTGGCCGGGTATTAGATTTTTTGACGTTTTCAGGTTTTGCGAAAAATCACTTAATTCTCCTACTTCTACATCTAGAGGGTTAAAACTATGTTGGAAAGCATCCCAAAAGAGTTCCCAAAGAGGGGGTATAGTGCGTGTTTGATTTGTGGAAAAAAAAATTTTGGATGAAAATCAGCCATTTTTCGCTTGGCCGGGTATTAGATTTTTTGATGTTTTCAGGTTTTGCGAAAAATCACTTAATTCTCCTACTTCTACATCTAGAGGGTTAAAACTATGTTGGAAAGCATCCCAAAAGAATTCCCAAAGAGGGGGTATAGTGCGTGTTTGATTTGTGGAAAAAAAAATTTTGGCTAAAAATCAGCCATTTTTGGCTTGGCCTGGTATTAGATTTTTTGACGTTTTCAGGTTTTGCGAAAACTCACTTAATTCTCCTACTTCTACATCTAGAGGGTTAAAACTATGTTGGAAAGCATCCCAAAAGAGTTCCCAAAGAGGGGGTATAGTGCGTGTTTGATTTGTGGCAAAAAAAATTTTGGCTGAAAATCAGCCATTTTTGGCTTGGCCGGGTATTAGATTTTTTGACGTTTTCAGGTTTTGCGAAAAATCACTTAATTCTCCTACTTCTACATCTAGAGGGTTAAAACTATGTTGGAAAGCATCCCAAAAGAGTTCCCAAAGAGGGGGTATAGTGCGTGTTTCATTTGTGGCAAAAAAAATTTTGGATGAAAATCAGCCATTTTTCGCTTGGCCGGGTATTAGATTTTTTGACGTTTTCAGGTTTTGCGAAAAATCACTTAATTCTCCTACTTCTACATCTAGAGAATTAAAACTATGTTGGAAAGCATCCCAAAAGAGTTCCCAAAGAGGGGGTATAGTGCGTGTTTCATTTGTGGCAAAAAAAATTTTGACTGAAAATCAGCCATTTTTGGCTTGGCCGGGTATTAGATTTTTTGACGTTTTCAGGTTTTGCGAAAAATCACTTAATTCTCCTACTTCTACATCTAGAGGGTTAAAACTATGTTGGAAAGCATCCCAAAAGAGTTCCCAAAGAGGGGGTATAGTGCGTGTTTGATTTGTGGAAAAAAAAATTTTGGATGAAAATCAGCCATTTTTCGCTTGGCCGGGTATTAGATTTTTTGATGTTTTCAGGTTTTGCGAAAAATCACTTAATTCTCCTACTTCTACATCTAGAGGGTTAAAACTATGTTGGAAAGCATCCCAAAAGAATTCCCAAAGAGGGGGTATAGTGCGTGTTTGATTTGTGGAAAAAAAAATTTTGGCTAAAAATCAGCCATTTTTGGCTTGGCCTGGTATTAGATTTTTTGACGTTTTCAGGTTTTGCGAAAACTCACTTAATTCTCCTACTTCTACATCTAGAGGGTTAAAACTATGTTGGAAAGCATCCCAAAAGAGTTCCCAAAGAGGGGGTATAGTGCGTGTTTGATTTGTGGCAAAAAAAATTTTGGCTGAAAATCAGCCATTTTTGGCTTGGCCGGGTATTAGATTTTTTGACGTTTTCAGGTTTTGCGAAAAATCACTTAATTCTCCTACTTCTACATCTAGAGGGTTAAAACTATGTTGGAAAGCATCCCAAAAGAGTTCCCAAAGAGGGGGTATAGTGCGTGTTTCATTTGTGACAAAAAAAATTTTGGCTGAAAATCAGCCATTTTTGGCTTGGCCGGGTATTAAATTTTTTGACGTTTTCAGGTTTTGCGAAAAATCACTTAATTCTCCTACTTCTACATCTAGAGGGTTAAAGCTATGTTGGAAAGCATCCCAAAAGAGTTCCCAAAGAGGGGGTATAGTGCGTGTTTCATTTGTGGCAAAAAAAATTTTGACTGAAAATCAGCCATTTTTGGCTTGGCCGGGTATTAGATTTTTTGACGTTTTCAGGTTTTGCGAAAAATCACTTAATTCTCCTACTTCTACATCTAGAGGGTTAAAGCTATGTTGGAAAGCATCCCAAAAGAGTTCCCAAAGAGGGGGTATAGTGCGTGTTTCATTTGTGGCAAAAAAAATTTTGACTGAAAATCAGCCATTTTTGGCTTGGCCGGGTATTAGATTTTTTGACGTTTTCAGGTTTTGCGAAAAATCACTTAATTCTCCTACTTCTACATCTAGAGGGTTAAAACTATGTTGGAAAGCATCCCAAAAGAGTTCCCAAAGAGGGGGTATAGTGCGTGTTTGATTTGTGGAAAAAAGTTTTTTGGCTAAAAATCAGTCATTTTTGGCTTAGCCGGGTATTAGATTTTTTGACGTTTTCAGGTTTTGCGAAAAATCACTTAATTCTCCTACTTCTACATCTAGAGGGTTAAAACTATGTTGGAAAGCATCCCAAAAGAGTTCCCAAAGAGGGGGTATAGTGCGTGTTTCATTTGTGTCAAAAAAAATTTTGACTGAAAATCAGCCATTTTTGGCTTGGCCGGGTATTAGATTTTTTGACGTTTTCAGGTTTTGCGAAAAATCACTTAATTCTCCTACTTCTACATCTAGAGGGTTAAAACTATGTTGGAAAGCATCCCAAAAGAGTTCCCAAAGAGGGGGTATAGTGCGTGTTTGATTTGTGGAAAAAAGTTTTTTGGCTAAAAATCAGTCATTTTTGGCTTAGCCGGGTATTAGATTTTTTGACGTTTTCAGGTTTTGTGAAAAATCACTTAATTCTCCTACTTCTACATCTAGGGGGTTAAAACTATGTTGGAAAGCATCCCAAAAGAGTTCCCAAAGAGGGGGTATAGTGCGTGTTTCATTTGTGTCAAAAAAAATTTTGACTGAAAATCAGCCATTTTTGGCTTGGCCGGGTATTAGATTTTTTGAAGTTTTCAGGTTTTGCGAAAAATCACTTAATTCTCCTACTTCTACATCTAGAGGGTTAAAACTATGTTGGAAAGCATCCAAAAAAAGTTCCCAAAGAGGGGGTATAGTGCGTGTTTGATTTGTGGAAAAAAACATTTTGGCTGAAAATCAGCCATTTTTGGCTTGGCCGGGATTAGATTTTTTGACGTTTTCAGGTTTTGTGAAAAATCACTTAATTCTCCTACTTCTACATCTAGGGGGTTAAAACTATGTTGGAAAGCATCCCAAAAGAGTTCCCAAAGAGGGGGTATAGTGCGTGCTTGATTTGTGGAAAAAAAAATTTTAGCTGAAAATCAGCCATTTTTCGCTTGGCCTGGTATTAGATATTTTGACGTTTTCAGGTTTTGCGAAAAATCACTTAATTCTCCTACTTCTACATCTAGAGGGTTAAAACTATGTTGGAAAGCATCCCAAAAGAGTTCCCAAAGAGGGGGTATAGTGCGTGTTTCATTTGTGGCAAAAAAAATTTTGACTGAAAATCAGCCATTTTTGGCTTGGCCGGGTATTAGATTTTTTGACGTTTTCAGGTTTTGCGAAAAATCACTTAATTCTCCTACTTCTACATCTAGAGGGTTAAAACTATGTTGGAAAGCATCCCAAAAGAGTTCCCAAAGAGGGGGTATAGTGCGTGTTTGATTTGTGGAAAAAAGTTTTTTGGCTAAAAATCAGTCATTTTTCGCTTAGCCGGGTATTAGATTTTTTGACGTTTTCAGGTTTTGCGAAAAATCACTTAATTCTCCTACTTCTACATCTAGAGGGTTAAAACTATGTTGGAAAGCATCCCAAAAGAGTTCCCAAAGAGGGGGTATAGTGCGTGTTTCTTTTGTGGCAAAAAAAATTTTGACTGAAAATCAGCCATTTTTGGCTTGGCCGGGTATTAGATTTTTTGACGTTTTCAGGTTTTGCGAAAAATCACTTAATTCTCCTACTTCTACATCTAGAGGGTTAAAACTATGTTGGAAAGCATCCCAAAAAAGTTCCCAAAGAGGGGGTATAGTGCGTGTTTGATTTGTGTGAAAAAATTTTTTGGCTGAAATCAGCCATTTTTGGCTTGGCCGGGTATTAGATTTTTTGAAGTTTTCAGGTTTTGCGAAAAATCACTTAATTCTCCAACTTCTACATCTAGAAGGTTAAAACTATGTTGGAAAGCATCCCAAAAGAGTTCCCAAAGAGGGGGTATAGTGCGTGTTTGATTTGTGGAAAAAAGTTTTTTGGCTAAAAATCAGTCATTTTTGGCTTAGCCGGGTATTAGATTTTTTGACGTTTTCAGGTTTTGCGAAAAATCACTTAATTCTCCTACTTCTACATCTAGAGGGTTAAAACTATGTTGGAAAGCATCCCAAAAGAGTTCCCAAAGAGGGGGTATAGTGCGTGTTTGATTTGTGGAAAAAAAAATTTTGGATGAAAATCAGCCATTTTTCGCTTGGCCGGGTATTAGATTTTTTGATGTTTTCAGGTTTTGCGAAAAAACACTTAATTCTCCTACTTCTACATCTAGAGGGTTAAAACTATGTTGGAAAGCATCCCAAAAGAGTTCCCAAAGAGGGGGTATAGTGCGTGTTTGATTTGTGGGAAAAAAAATTTTGGCTGAAAATCAGCCATTTTTGGCTTGGCCGGGTATTAGATTTTTTGACGTTTTCAGGTTTTGCGAAAAATCACTTAATTCTCCTACTTCTACATCTAGAGGGTTAAAACTATGTTGGAAAGCATCCCAAAAGAGTTCCCAAAGAGGGGGTATAGTGCGTGTTTCATTTGTGGCAAAAAAAATTTTGGATGAAAATCAGCCATTTTTCGCTTGGCCGGGTATTAGATTTTTTGACGTTTTCAGGTTTTGCGAAAAATCACTTAATTCTCCTACTTCTACATCTAGAGAATTAAAACTATGTTGGAAAGCATCCCAAAAGAGTTCCCAAAGAGGGGGTATAGTGCGTGTTTCATTTGTGGCAAAAAAAATTTTGACTGAAAATCAGCCATTTTTGGCTTGGCCGGGTATTAGATTTTTTGACGTTTTCAGGTTTTGCGAAAAATCACTTAATTCTCCTACTTCTACATCTAGAGGGTTAAAACTATGTTGGAAAGCATCCCAAAAGAGTTCCCAAAGAGGGGGTATAGTGCGTGTTTGATTTGTGGAAAAAAAAATTTTGGATGAAAATCAGCCATTTTTCGCTTGGCCGGGTATTAGATTTTTTGATGTTTTCAGGTTTTGCGAAAAATCACTTAATTCTCCTACTTCTACATCTAGAGGGTTAAAACTATGTTGGAAAGCATCCCAAAAGAATTCCCAAAGAGGGGGTATAGTGCATGTTTGATTTGTGGAAAAAAAAATTTTGGCTAAAAATCAGCCATTTTTGGCTTGGCCTGGTATTAGATTTTTTGACGTTTTCAGGTTTTGCGAAAACTCACTTAATTCTCCTACTTCTACATCTAGAGGGTTAAAACTATGTTGGAAAGCATCCCAAAAGAGTTCCCAAAGAGGGGGTATAGTGCGTGTTTGATTTGTGGCAAAAAAAATTTTGGCTGAAAATCAGCCATTTTTGGCTTGGCCGGGTATTAGATTTTTTGACGTTTTCAGGTTTTGCGAAAAATCACTTAATTCTCCTACTTCTACATCTAGAGGGTTAAAACTATGTTGGAAAGCATCCCAAAAGAGTTCCCAAAGAGGGGGTATAGTGCGTGTTTCATTTGTGACAAAAAAAATTTTGGCTGAAAATCAGCCATTTTTGGCTTGGCCGGGTATTAAATTTTTTGACGTTTTCAGGTTTTGCGAAAAATCACTTAATTCTCCTACTTCTACATCTAGAGGGTTAAAGCTATGTTGGAAAGCATCCCAAAAGAGTTCCCAAAGAGGGGGTATAGTGCGTGTTTCATTTGTGGCAAAAAAAATTTTGACTGAAAATCAGCCATTTTTGGCTTGGCCGGGTATTAGATTTTTTGACGTTTTCAGGTTTTGCGAAAAATCACTTAATTCTCCTACTTCTACATCTAGAGGGTTAAAGCTATGTTGGAAAGCATCCCAAAAGAGTTCCCAAAGAGGGGGTATAGTGCGTGTTTCATTTGTGGCAAAAAAAATTTTGACTGAAAATCAGCCATTTTTGGCTTGGCCGGGTATTAGATTTTTTGACGTTTTCAGGTTTTGCGAAAAATCACTTAATTCTCCTACTTCTACATCTAGAGGGTTAAAACTATGTTGGAAAGCATCCCAAAAGAGTTCCCAAAGAGGGGGTATAGTGCGTGTTTGATTTGTGGAAAAAAAAATTTTGGATGAAAATCAGCCATTTTTCGCTTGGCCGGGTATTAGATTTTTTGATGTTTTCAGGTTTTGCGAAAAATCACTTAATTCTCCTACTTCTACATCTAGAGGGTTAAAACTATGTTGGAAAGCATCCCAAAAGAATTCCCAAAGAGGGGGTATAGTGCGTGTTTGATTTGTGGAAAAAAAAATTTTGGCTAAAAATCAGCCATTTTTGGCTTGGCCTGGTATTAGATTTTTTGACGTTTTCAGGTTTTGCGAAAACTCACTTAATTCTCCTACTTCTACATCTAGAGGGTTAAAACTATGTTGGAAAGCATCCCAAAAGAGTTCCCAAAGAGGGGGTATAGTGCGTGTTTGATTTGTGGCAAAAAAAATTTTGGCTGAAAATCAGCCATTTTTGGCTTGGCCGGGTATTAGATTTTTTGACGTTTTCAGGTTTTGCGAAAAATCACTTAATTCTCCTACTTCTACATCTAGAGGGTTAAAACTATGTTGGAAAGCATCCCAAAAGAGTTCCCAAAGAGGGGGTATAGTGCGTGTTTCATTTGTGGAAAAAAGTTTTTTGGCTAAAAATCAGCCATTTTTGGCTAGGCCGGGTATTAGATTTTTTGACGTTTTCAGGTTTTGCGAAAAATCACTTAATTCTCCTACTTCTACATCTAGAGGGTTAAAACTATGTTGGACAGCATCCCAAAAGAGTTCCCAAAGAGGGGGTATAGTGCGTGTTTGATTTGTGGAAAAAAAATTTTTGGATGAAAATCAGCCATTTTTGGCTTGGCCGGGTATTAGATTTTTTGACGTTTTCAGGTTTTGTGAAAAATCACTTAAATCTCCTACTTCTACATCTAGGGGGTGAAAACTATGTTGGAAAGCATCCCAAAAGAGTTCCCAAAGAGGGGGTATAGTGCGTGTTTGATTTGTGGAAAAAAGTTTTTTGGCTAAAAATCAGCCATTTTTGGCTTGGCCGGGTATTAGATTTTTTGACGTTTTCAGTTTTTGCGAAAAATCACTTAATTCTCCTACTTCTACTTCTAGAGGGTTAAAACTATGTTGGAAAGCATCCCAAAAGAGTTCCCAAAGAGGGGGTATAGTGCGTGTTTGATTTGTGGAAAAAATAAATTTGGCTGAAAATCAGCCATTTTTGGCTTGGCCGGGTATTAGATTTTTTGAAGTTTTCAGGTTTTGCGAAAAATCACTTAATACTCCAACTTCTACATCTAGAAGGTTAAAAACTATGTTGGAAAGCATCCCAAAAGAGTTCCCAAAGAGGGGGTATAGTGCGTGTTTGATTTGTGGGAAAAAAAATTTTGGATGAAAATCAGCCATTTTTCGCTTGGCCGGGTATTAGATTTTTTGATGTTTTCAGGTTTTGCGAAAAATCACTTAATTCTCCTACTTCTACATCTAGAGGGTTAAAACTATGTTGGAAAGCATCCCAAAAGAGTTCCCAAAGAGGGGGTATAGTGCGTGTTTGATTTGTGGAAAAAAAAATTTTGGCTAAAAATCAGCCATTTTTGGCTTGGCCTGGTATTAGATTTTTTGACGTTTTCAGGTTTTGCGAAAACTCACTTAATTCTCCTACTTCTACATCTAGAGGGTTAAAACTATGTTGGAAAGCATCCCAAAAGAGTTCCCAAAGAGGGGGTATAGTGTGTGTTTGATTTGTGGAAAAAAGTTTTTTGGCTAAAAATCAGTCATTTTTGGCTTAGCCGGGTATTAGATTTTTTGACGTTTTCAGGTTTTGTGAAAAATCACTTAATTCTCCTACTTCTACATCTAGGGGGTTAAAACTATGTTGGAAAGCATCCCAAAAGAGTTCCCAAAGAGGGGGTATAGTGCGTGTTTCATTTGTGTCAAAAAAAATTTTGACTGAAAATCAGCCATTTTTGGCTTGGCCGGGTATTAGATTTTTTGACGTTTTCAGGTTTTGCGAAAAATCACTTAATTCTCCTACTTCTACATCTAGAGGGTTAAAACTATGTTGGAAAGCATCCAAAAAAAGTTCCCAAAGAGGGGGTATAGTGCGTGTTTGATTTGTGGAAAAAAACATTTTGGCTGAAAATCAGCCATTTTTGGCTTGGCCGGGATTAGATTTTTTGACGTTTTCAGGTTTTGTGAAAAATCACTTAATTCTCCTACTTCTACATCTAGGGGGTTAAAACTATGTTGGAAAGCATCCCAAAAGAGTTCCCAAAGAGGGGGTATAGTGCGTGCTTGATTTGTGGAAAAAAAAATTTTAGCTGAAAATCAGCCATTTTTCGCTTGGCCTGGTATTAGATATTTTGACGTTTTCAGGTTTTGCGAAAAATCACTTAATTCTCCTACTTCTACATCTAGAGGGTTAAAACTATGTTGGAAAGCATCCCAAAAGAGTTCCCAAAGAGGGGGTATAGTGCGTGTTTGATTTGTGGAAAAAAGTTTTTTGGCTAAAAATCAGCCATTTTTGGCTAGGCCGGGTATTAGATTTTTTGACGTTTTCAGGTTTTGCGAAAAATCACTTAATTCTCCTACTTCTACATCTAGAGGGTTAAAACTATGTTGGACAGCATCCCAAAAGAGTTCCCAAAGAGGGGGTATAGTGCGTGTTTGATTTGTGGAAAAAAAAATTTTGGATGAAAATCAGCCATTTTTGGCTTGGCCGGGTATTAGATTTTTTGACGTTTTCAGGTTTTGTGAAAAATCACTTAAATCTCCTACTTCTACATCTAGGGGGTGAAAACTATGTTGGAAAGCATCCCAAAAGAGTTCCCAAAGAGGGGGTATAGTGCGTGTTTGATTTGTGGAAAAAAGTTTTTTGGCTAAAAATCAGCCATTTTTGGCTTGGCCGGGTATTAGATTTTTTGACGTTTTCAGTTTTTGCGAAAAATCACTTAATTCTCCTACTTCTACTTCTAGAGGGTTAAAACTATGTTGGAAAGCATCCCAAAAGAGTTCCCAAAGAGGGGGTATAGTGCGTGTTTGATTTGTGGAAAAAAAAATTTGGCTGAAAATCAGCCATTTTTGGCTTGGCCGGGTATTAGATTTTTTGAAGTTTTCAGGTTTTGCGAAAAATCACTTAATACTCCAACTTCTACATCTAGAAGGTTAAAAACTATGTTGGAAAGCATCCCAAAAGAGTTCCCAAAGAGGGGGTATAGTGCGTGTTTGATTTGTGGGAAAAAAAATTTTGGCTGAAAATCTGCCAATTTTGGCTTGCCCGGGTATCAGATTTTTTGACGTTTTCAGGTTTTGCGAAAAATCACTTAATTCCCCTACTTCTACATCTAGAGGGTTAAAACTATGTTGGAAAGCATCCCAAAAGAGTTCCCAAAGAGGAGGTATAGTGCGTGTTTGATTTGTGGAAAAAAGTTTTTTGGCTAAAAATCAGTCATTTTTGGCTTAGCCGGGTATTAGATTTTTTGACGTTTTCAGGTTTTGCGAAAAATCACTTAATTCTCCTACTTCTACATCTAGAGGGTTAAAACTATGTTGGAAAGCATCCCAAAAGAGTTCCCAAAGAGGGGGTATAGTGCGTGTTTGATTTGTGGAAAAAAGTTTTTTGGCTAAAAATCAGTCATTTTTCGCTTAGCCGGGTATTAGATTTTTTGACGTTTTCAGGTTTTGCGAAAAATCACTTAATTCTCCTACTTCTACATCTAGAGGGTTAAAACTATGTTGGAAAGCATCCCAAAAGAGTTCCCAAAGAGGGGGTATAGTGCGTGTTTCTTTTGTGGCAAAAAAAATTTTGACTGAAAATCAGCCATTTTTGGCTTGGCCGGGTATTAGATTTTTTGACGTTTTCAGGTTTTGCGAAAAATCACTTAATTCTCCTACTTCTACATCTAGAGGGTTAAAACTATGTTGGAAAGCATCCCAAAAAAGTTCCCAAAGAGGGGGTATAGTGCGTGTTTGATTTGTGTGAAAAATTTTTTTGGCTGAAATCAGCCATTTTTGGCTTGGCCGGGTATTAGATTTTTTGAAGTTTTCAGGTTTTGCGAAAAATCACTTAATTCTCCAACTTCTACATCTAGAAGGTTAAAACTATGTTGGAAAGCATCCCAAAAGAGTTCCCAAAGAGGGGGTATAGTGCGTGTTTGATTTGTGGAAAAAAGTTTTTTGGCTAAAAATCAGTCATTTTTGGCTTAGCCGGGTATTAGATTTTTTGACGTTTTCAGGTTTTGCGAAAAATCACTTAATTCTCCTACTTCTACATCTAGAGGGTTAAAACTATGTTGGAAAGCATCCCAAAAGAGTTCCCAAAGAGAGGGTATAGTGCGTCTTTGATTTGTGGAAAAAAAAATTTTGGATGAAAATCAGCCATTTTTCGCTTGGCCGGGTATTAGATTTTTTGATGTTTTCAGGTTTTGCGAAAAATCACTTAATTCTCCTACTTCTACATCTAGAGGGTTAAAACTATGTTGGAAAGCATCCCAAAAGAGTTCCCAAAGAGGGGGTATAGTGCGTGTTTGATTTGTGGCAAAAAAAATTTTGGCTGAAAATCAGCCATTTTTGGCTTGGCTGGGTATTAGATTTTTTGACGTTTTCAGGTTTTGCGAAAAATCACTTAATTCTCCTACTTCTACATCTAGAGGGTTAAAACTATGTTGGAAAGCATCCCAAAAGAGTTCCCAAAGAGGGGGTATAGTGCGTGTTTCATTTGTGGCAAAAAAATTTTTGGATGAAAATCAGCCATTTTTCGCTTGGCCGGGTATTAGATTTTTTGACGTTTTCAGGTTTTGCGAAAAATCACTTAATTCTCCTACTTCTACATCTAGAGAATTAAAACTATGTTGGAAAGCATCCCAAAAGAGTTCCCAAAGAGGGGGTATAGTGCGTGTTTCATTTGTGGCAAAAAAAATTTTGACTGAAAATCAGCCATTTTTGGCTTGGCCGGGTATTAGATTTTTTGACGTTTTCAGGTTTTGCGAAAAATCACTTAATTCTCCTACTTCTACATCTAGAGGGTTAAAACTATGTTGGAAAGCATCCCAAAAGAGTTCCCAAAGAGGGGGTATAGTGCGTGTTTCATTTGTGGCAAAAAAAATTTTGACTGAAAATCAGCCATTTTTGGCTTGGCCGGGTATTAGATTTTTTGACGTTTTCAGGTTTTGCGAAAAATCACTTAATTCTCCTACTTCTACATCTAGAGGGTTAAAACTATGTTGGAAAGCATCCCAAAAGAGTTCCCAAAGAGGGGGTATAGTGCGTGTTTGATTTGTGGAAAAAAAAATTTTGGATGAAAATCAGCCATTTTTCGCTTGGCCGGGTATTAGATTTTTTGATGTTTTCAGGTTTTGCGAAAAATCACTTAATTCTCCTACTTCTACATCTAGAGGGTTAAAACTATGTTGGAAAGCATCCCAAAAGAGTTCCCAAAGAGGGGGTATAGTGCGTGTTTCTTTTGTGGCAAAAAAAATTTTGACTGAAAATCAGCCATTTTTGGCTTGGCCGGGTATTAGATTTTTTGACGTTTTCAGGTTTTGCGAAAAATCACTTAATTCTCCTACTTCTACATCTAGAGGGTTAAAACTATGTTGGAAAGCATCCCAAAAAAGTTCCCAAAGAGGGGGTATAGTGCGTGTTTGATTTGTGTGAAAATTTTTTTTGGCTGAAATCAGCCATTTTTGGCTTGGCCGGGTATTAGATTTTTTGAAGTTTTCAGGTTTTGCGAAAAATCACTTAATTCTCCAACTTCTACATCTAGAAGGTTAAAACTATGTTGGAAAGCATCCCAAAAGAGTTCCCAAAGAGGGGGTATAGTGCGTGTTTGATTTGTGGAAAAAAGTTTTTTGGCTAAAAATCAGTCATTTTTGGCTTAGCCGGGTATTAGATTTTTTGACGTTTTCAGGTTTTGCGAAAAATCACTTAATTCTCCTACTTCTACATCTAGAGGGTTAAAACTATGTTGGAAAGCATCCCAAAAGAGTTCCCAAAGAGAGGGTATAGTGCGTCTTTGATTTGTGGAAAAAAAAATTTTGGATGAAAATCAGCCATTTTTCGCTTGGCCGGGTATTAGATTTTTTGATGTTTTCAGGTTTTGCGAAAAATCACTTAATTCTCCTACTTCTACATCTAGAGGGTTAAAACTATGTTGGAAAGCATCCCAAAAGAGTTCCCAAAGAGGGGGTATAGTGCGTGTTTGATTTGTGGCAAAAAAAATTTTGGCTGAAAATCAGCCATTTTTGGCTTGGCTGGGTATTAGATTTTTTGACGTTTTCAGGTTTTGCGAAAAATCACTTAATTCTCCTACTTCTACATCTAGAGGGTTAAAACTATGTTGGAAAGCATCCCAAAAGAGTTCCCAAAGAGGGGGTATAGTGTGTGTTTCATTTGTGGCAAAAAAAGTTTTGGATGAAAATCAGCCATTTTTCGCTTGGCCGGGTATTAGATTTTTTGACGTTTTCAGGTTTTGCGAAAAATCACTTAATTCTCCTACTTCTACATCTAGAGAATTAAAACTATGTTGGAAAGCATCCCAAAAGAGTTCCCAAAGAGGGGGTATAGTGCGTGTTTCATTTGTGGCAAAAAAAATTTTGACTGAAAATCAGCCATTTTTGGCTTGGCCGGGTATTAGATTTTTTGACGTTTTCAGGTTTTGCGAAAAATCACTTAATTCTCCTACTTCTACATCTAGAGGGTTAAAACTATGTTGGAAAGCATCCCAAAAGAGTTCCCAAAGAGGGGGTATAGTGCGTGTTTGATTTGTGGAAAAAAAAATTTTGGATGAAAATCAGCCATTTTTCGCTTGGCCGGGTATTAGATTTTTTGATGTTTTCAGGTTTTGCGAAAAATCACTTAATTCTCCTACTTCTACATCTAGAGGGTTAAAACTATGTTGGAAAGCATCCCAAAAGAGTTCCCAAAGAGGGGGTATAGTGCGTGTTTCATTTGTGGCAAAAAAAATTTTGGCTGAAAATCAGCCATTTTTGGCTTGGCCGGGTATTAGATTTTTTGACGTTTTCAGGTTTTGCGAAAAATCACTTAATTCTCCTACTTCTACATCTAGAGGGTTAAAACTATGTTCGAAAGCATCCCAAAAGAGTTCCCAAAGAGGGGGTATAGTGCGTGTTTGATTTGTGGAAAAAAGTTTTTTGGCTAAAAATCAGCCATTTTTGGCTTGGCCGGGTATTAGATTTTTTGACGTTTTCAGTTTTTGCGAAAAATCACTTAATTCTCCTACTTCTACTTCTAGAGGGTTAAAACTATGTTGGAAAGCATCCCAAAAGAGTTCCCAAAGAGGGGGTATAGTGCGTGTTTGATTTGTGGAAAAAAATTTTTGGCTGAAAATCAGCCATTTTTGGCTTGGCCGGGTATTAGATTTTTTGAAGTTTTCAGGTTTTGCGAAAAATCACTTAATACTCCAACTTCTACATCTAGAAGGTTAAAAACTATGTTGGAAAGCATCCCAAAAGAGTTCCCAAAGAGGGGGTATAGTGCGTGTTTGATTTGTGGGAAAAAAAATTTTGGCTGAAAATCAGCCATTTTTGGCTTGGCCGGGTATTAGATTTTTTGACGTTTTCAGGTTTTGCGAAAAATCACTTAATTCTCCTACTTCTACATCTAGAGGGTTAAAACTATGTTGGAAAGCATCCCAAAAGAGTTCCCAAAGAGGGGGTATAGTGCGTGTTTGATTTGTGGAAAAAAGTTTTTTGGCTAAAAATCAGTCATTTTTCGCTTAGCCGGGTATTAGATTTTTTGACGTTTTCAGGTTTTGCGAAAAATCACTTAATTCTCCTACTTCTACATCTAGAGGGTTAAAACTATGTTGGAAAGCATCCCAAAAGAGTTCCCAAAGAGGGGGTATAGTGCGTGTTTCATTTGTGGCAAAAAAAATTTTGACTGAAAATCAGCCATTTTTGGCTTGGCCGGGTATTAGATTTTTTGACGTTTTCAGGTTTTGCGAAAAATCACTTAATTCTCCTACTTCTACATCTAGAGGGTTAAAACTATGTTGGAAAGCATCCCAAAAGAGTTCCCAAAGAGGGGGTATAGTGCGTGTTTGATTTGTGGAAAAAAGTTTTTTGGCTAAAAATCAGTCATTTTTCGCTTAGCCGGGTATTAGATTTTTTGACGTTTTCAGGTTTTGCGAAAAATCACTTAATTCTCCTACTTCTACATCTAGAGGGTTAAAACTATGTTGGAAAGCATCCCAAAAGAGTTCCCAAAGAGGGGGTATAGTGCGTGTTTGATTTGTGGAAAAAAAATTTTTGGATGAAAATCAGCCATTTTTCGCTTGGCCGGGTATTAGATTTTTTGATGTTTTCAGGTTTTGCGAAAAATCACTTAATTCTCCTACTTCTACATCTAGAGGGTTAAAACTATGTTGGAAAGCATCCCAAAAGAGTTCCCAAAGAGGGGGTATAGTGCGTGTTTGATTTGTGGCAAAAAAATTTTTGGCTGAAAATCAGCCATTTTTGGCTTGGCCGGGTATTAGATTTTTTGACGTTTTCAGGTTTTGCGAAAAATCACTTAATTCTCCTACTTCTACATCTAGAGGGTTAAAACTATGTTGGAAAGCATCCCAAAAGAGTTCCCAAAGAGGGGGTATAGTGCGTGTTTCATTTGTGGCAAAAAAAATTTTGGATGAAAATCAGCCATTTTTCGCTTGGCCGGGTATTAGATTTTTTGACGTTTTCAGGTTTTGCGAAAAATCACTTAATTCTCCTACTTCTACATCTAGAGAATTAAAACTATGTTGGAAAGCATCCCAAAAGAGTTCCCAAAGAGGGGGTATAGTGCGTGTTTCATTTGTGGCAAAAAAATTTTTGACTGAAAATCAGCCATTTTTGGCTTGGCCGGGTATTAGACTTTTTGACGTTTTCAGGTTTTGCGAAAAATCACTTAATTCTCCTACTTCTACATCTAGAGGGTTAAAACTATGTTGGAAAGCATCCCAAAAGAGTTCCCAAAGAGGGGGTATAGTGCGTGTTTGATTTGTGGAAAAAAAAATTTTGGATGAAAATCAGCCATTTTTCGCTTGGCCGGGTATTAGATTTTTTGATGTTTTCAGGTTTTGCGAAAAATCACTTAACTCTCCTACTTCTACATCTAGAGGGTTAAAACTATGTTGGAAAGCATCCCAAAAGAGTTCCCAAAGAGGGGGTATAGTGCGTGTTTGATTTGTGGAAAAAAATTTTTTGGCTAAAAATCAGCCATTTTTGGCTTGGCCTGGTATTAGATTTTTTGACGTTTTCAGGTTTTGCGAAAACTCACTTAATTCTCCTACTTCTACATCTAGAGGGTTAAAACTATGTTGGAAAGCATCCCAAAAGAGTTCCCAAAGAGGGGGTATAGTGCGTGTTTGATTTGTGGTAAAAACAATTTTGGATGAAAATCAGCCATTTTTGGCTTGGCCGGGTATTAGATTTTTTGACGTTTTCAGGTTTTGCGAAAAATCACTTAATTCTCCTACTTCTACATCTAGAGGGTTAAAACTATGTTGGAAAGCATCCCAAAAGAGTTCCCAAAGAGGGGGTAAAGTGCGTGTTTGATTTGTGGAAAAAAAATTTTTGGATGAAAATCAGCCATTTTTCGCTTGGCCGGGTATTAGATTTTTTGATGTTTTCAGGTTTTGCGAAAAATCACTTAATTCTCCTACTTCTACATCTAGAGGGTTAAAACTATGTTGGAAAGCATCCCAAAAGAGTTCCCAAAGAGGGGGTATAGTGCGTGTTTGATTTGTGGAAAAAAATTTTTTGGCTAAAAATCAGCCATTTTTGGCTTGGCCTGGTATTAGATTTTTTGACGTTTTCAGGTTTTGCGAAAAATCACTTAATTCTCCTACTTCTACATCTAGAGGGTTAAAACTATGTTGGAAAGCATCCCAAAAGAGTTCCCAAAGAGGGGGTATAGTGCGTGTTTCATTTGTGGCAAAAAAAATTTTGGCTGAAAATCAGCCATTTTTGGCTTGGCCGGGTATTAGATTTTTTGACGTTTTCAGGTTTTGCGAAAAATCACTTAATTCTCCTACTTCTACATCTAGAGGGTTAAAACTATGTTGGAAAGCATCCCAAAAGAGTTCCCAAAGAGGGGGTATAGTGCGTGTTTCATTTGTGGCAAAAAAAATTTTGACTGAAAATCAGCCATTTTTGGCTTAGCCGGGTATTAGATTTTTTGACGTTTTCAGGTTTTGCGAAAAATCACTTAATTCTCCTACTTCTACATCTAGAGGGTTAAAACTATGTTGGAAAGCATCCCAAAAGAGTTCCCAAAGAGGGGGTATAGTGCGTGTTTGATTTGTGGAAAAAAGTTTTTTGGCTAAAAATCAGTCATTTTTGGCTTGGCCGGGTATTAGATTTTTTGACGTTTTCAGGTTTTGCGAAAAATCACTTAGTTCTCCTACTTCTACATCTAGAGGGTTAAAACTATGTTGGAAAGCATCCCAAAAGAGTTCCCAAAGAGGGGTTATAGTGCGTGTTTGATTTGTGGAAAAAAAATTTTTGGCTGAAAATCAGCCATTTTTGGCTTGGCCGGGTATTAGATTTTTTGACGTTTTCAGGTTTTGCGAAAAATCACTTAGTTCTCCTACTTCTACATCTAGAGGGTTAAAACTATGTTGGAAAGCATCCCAAAAGAGTTCCCAAAGAGGGGGTATAGTGCGTGTTTGATTTGTGGAAAAAAAAATTTTGGCTGAAAATCCGCCATTTTTGGCTTGGCCGGGTATTAGATTTTTTGACGTTTTCAGGTTTTAGAAAAATCACTTAATTCTCCTACTTCTACATCTAGGGGGTTAAAACTATGTTGGAAAGCATCCCAAAAGAGTTCCCAAAGAGGGGGTATAGTGCGTGTTTGATTTGTGGAAAAAAATATTTTGGCGGAAAATCTGCCAATTTTAGCTTGGCCGGGTATCAGACTTTTTGATGTTTTCAGGTTTTGCGAAAAATCACTTAATTCCCATACTTCTACATCTAGAGGGTTAAAACTATGTTGGAAAGCATCCCCAAAAAGTTCCCAAAGAGGGGGTATAGTGCATGTTTGATTTGTAGGAAAAAAATTTTTGGCTAAAAATCAGCCATTTTTGGCTTGGCCGGGTATTAGATTTTTTGACGTTTTCAGGTTTTGCGAAAAATCACTTAATTCTCCTACTTCTACCTCTAGAGGGTTAAAACTATGTTGGAAAGCATCCCAAAAGAGTTCCCAAAGAGGGGGTATAGTGCATGTTTGATTTGTGGGGACATTTTTTTTGGCTGAAAATCAGCCATTTTTGGCTAGGCTGGGTATTAGATTTTTTGACGTTTTCAGGTTTTAGAAAAATCACTTAGTTTTAACCCCCTAGATGTAGAAGTAGGAGAATTAAGTGATATTTCTAAAACCTGAAAACGTCAAAAAATCTAATACCCAGCCTAGCCAAAAATGGCTGATTTTCAGCCAAAAAAAATTTCCCCACAAATCAAACATGCACTATACCCCCTCTTTGGGAACTCTTTTGGGATGCTTTCCAACATAGTTTTAACCCCCTAGATGTAGAAGTAGGAGAATTATGTTGGAAAGCATCCCAAAAGAGTTCCCAAAGAGGGGGTATAGTGCATGTTTGATTTGTGGAAAAAAAAATTTTGGCGGAAAATCTGCCAATTTTGGCTTGGCCGGGTATCAGACTTTTTGATGTTTTCAGGTTTTGCGAAAAATCACTTAATTCCCCTACTTCTACATCTAGAGGGTTAAAACTATGTTGGAAAGCATCCCAAAAAAGTTCCCAAAGAGGGGGTATAGTGCGTGTTTGATTTGTGGCAAAAAAAATTTTGACTGAAAATCAGCCATATTTGGCTTGGCCGGGTATTAGATTTTTTGACGTTTTCAGGTTTTGCGAAAAATCACTTAATTCTCCTACTTCTACATCTAGAGGGTTAAAACTATGTTGGAAAGCATCCCAAAAAAGTTCCCAAAGAGGGGGTATAGTGCGTGTTTGATTTGTGTGAAAAAATTTTTTGGCTGAAATCAGCCATTTTTGGCTTGGCCGGGTATTAGATTTTTTGAAGTTTTCAGGTTTTGCGAAAAATCACTTAATTCTCCAACTTCTACATCTAGAAGGTTAAAACTATGTTGGAAAGCATCCCAAAAGAGTTCCCAAAGAGGGGGTATAGTGCGTGTTTGATTTGTGGAAAAAAGTTTTTTGGCTAAAAATCAGTCATTTTTGGCTTAGCCGGGTATTAGATTTTTTGACGTTTTCAGGTTTTGCGAAAAATCACTTAATTCTCCTACTTCTACATCTAGAGGGTTAAAACTATGTTGGAAAGCATCCCAAAAGAGTTCCCAAAGAGAGGGTATAGTGCGTCTTTGATTTGTGGAAAAAAAAATTTTGGATGAAAATCAGCCATTTTTCGCTTGGCCGGGTATTAGATTTTTTGATGTTTTCAGGTTTTGCGAAAAATCACTTAATTCTCCTACTTCTACATCTAGAGGGTTAAAACTATGTTGGAAAGCATCCCAAAAGAGTTCCCAAAGAGGGGGTATAGTGCGTGTTTGATTTGTGGCAAAAAAAATTTTGGCTGAAAATCAGCCATTTTTGGCTTGGCTGGGTATTAGATTTTTTGACGTTTTCAGGTTTTGCAAAAAATCACTTAATTCTCCTACTTCTACATCTAGAGGGTTAAAACTATGTTGGAAAGCATCCCAAAAGAGTTCCCAAAGAGGGGGTATAGTGCGTGTTTCATTTGTGGCAAAAAAATTTTTGGATGAAAATCAGCCATTTTTCGCTTGGCCGGGTATTAGATTTTTTGACGTTTTCAGGTTTTGCGAAAAATCACTTAATTCTCCTACTTCTACATCTAGAGAATTAAAACTATGTTGGAAAGCATCCCAAAAGAGTTCCCAAAGAGGGGGTATAGTGCGTGTTTCATTTGTGGCAAAAAAAATTTTGACTGAAAATCAGCCATTTTTGGCTTGGCCGGGTATTAGATTTTTTGACGTTTTCAGGTTTTGCGAAAACTCACTTAATTCTCCTACTTCTACATCTAGAGGGTTAAAACTATGTTGGAAAGCATCCCAAAAGAGTTCCCAAAGAGGGGGTATAGTGCGTGTTTGATTTGTGGCAAAAAAAATTTTGGCTGAAAATCAGCCATTTTTGGCTTGGCCGGGTATTAGATTTTTTGACGTTTTCAGGTTTTGCGAAAAATCACTTAATTCTCCTACTTCTACATCTAGAGGGTTAAAACTATGTTGGAAAGCATCCCAAAAGAGTTCCCAAAGAGGGGGTATAGTGCGTGTTTCATTTGTGGCAAAAAAAATTTTGGCTGAAAATCAGCCATTTTTGGCTTGGCCGGGTATTAGATTTTTTGACGTTTTCAGGTTTTGCGAAAAATCACTTAATTCTCCTACTTCTACATCTAGAGGGTTAAAACTATGTTGGAAAGCATCCCAAAAGAGTTCCCAAAGAGGGGGTATAGTGCGTGTTTGATTTGTGGAAAAAAGTTTTTTGGCTAAAAATCAGCCATTTTTGGCTTGGCCGGGTATTAGATTTTTTGACGTTTTCAGTTTTTGCGAAAAATCACTTAATTCTCCTACTTCTACTTCTAGAGGGTTAAAACTATGTTGGAAAGCATCCCAAAAGAGTTCCCAAAGAGGGGGTATAGTGCGTGTTTGATTTGTGGAAAAAAATTTTTGGCTGAAAATCAGCCATTTTTGGCTTGGCCGGGTATTAGATTTTTTGAAGTTTTCAGGTTTTGCGAAAAATCACTTAATACTCCAACTTCTACATCTAGAAGGTTAAAAACTATGTTGGAAAGCATCCCAAAAGAGTTCCCAAAGAGGGGGTATAGTGCGTGTTTGATTTGTGGGAAAAAAATTTTTGGCTGAAAATCAGCCATTTTTGGCTTGGCCGGGTATTAGATTTTTTGACGTTTTCAGGTTTTGCGAAAAATCACTTAATTCTCCTACTTCTACATCTAGAGGGTTAAAACTATGTTGGAAAGCATCCCAAAAGAGTTCCCAAAGAGGGGGTATAGTGCGTGTTTGATTTGTGGAAAAAAGTTTTTTGGCTAAAAATCAGTCATTTTTCGCTTAGCCGGGTATTAGATTTTTTGACGTTTTCAGGTTTTGCGAAAAATCACTTAATTCTCCTACTTCTACATCTAGAGGGTTAAAACTATGTTGGAAAGCATCCCAAAAGAGTTCCCAAAGAGGGGGTATAGTGCGTGTTTCATTTGTGGCAAAAAAAATTTTGACTGAAAATCAGCCATTTTTGGCTTGGCCGGGTATTAGATTTTTTGACGTTTTCAGGTTTTGCGAAAAATCACTTAATTCTCCTACTTCTACATCTAGAGGGTTAAAACTATGTTGGAAAGCATCCCAAAAGAGTTCCCAAAGAGGGGGTATAGTGCGTGTTTGATTTGTGGAAAAAAGTTTTTTGGCTAAAAATCAGTCATTTTTGGCTTGGCCGGGTATTAGATTTTTTGAAGTTTTCAGGTTTTGCGAAAAATCACTTAATACTCCAACTTCTACATCTAGAAGGTTAAAAACTATGTTGGAAAGCATCCCAAAAGAGTTCCCAAAGAGGGGGTATAGTGCGTGTTTGATTTGTGGGAAAAAAATTTTTGGCTGAAAATCAGCCATTTTTGGCTTGGCCGGGTATTAGATTTTTTGACGTTTTCAGGTTTTGCGAAAAATCACTTAATTCTCCTACTTCTACATCTAGAGGGTTAAAACTATGTTGGAAAGCATCCCAAAAGAGTTCCCAAAGAGGGGGTATAGTGCGTGTTTGATTTGTGGAAAAAAGTTTTTTGGCTAAAAATCAGTCATTTTTCGCTTAGCCGGGTATTAGATTTTTTGACGTTTTCAGGTTTTGCGAAAAATCACTTAATTCTCCTACTTCTACATCTAGAGGGTTAAAACTATGTTGGAAAGCATCCCAAAAGAGTTCCCAAAGAGGGGGTATAGTGCGTGTTTCATTTGTGGCAAAAAAAATTTTGACTGAAAATCAGCCATTTTTGGCTTGGCCGGGTATTAGATTTTTTGACGTTTTCAGGTTTTGCGAAAAATCACTTAATTCTCCTACTTCTACATCTAGAGGGTTAAAACTATGTTGGAAAGCATCCCAAAAGAGTTCCCAAAGAGGGGGTATAGTGCGTGTTTGATTTGTGGGAAAAAAAATTTTGGCTGAAAATCAGCCATTTTTGGCTTGGCCGGGTATTAGATTTTTTGACGTTTTCAGGTTTTGCGAAAAATCACTTAATTCTCCTACTTCTACATCTAGAGGGTTAAAACTATGTTGGAAAGCATCCCAAAAGAGTTCCCAAAGAGGGGGTATAGTGCGTGTTTGATTTGTGGAAAAAAGTTTTTTGGCTAAAAATCAGTCATTTTTCGCTTAGCCGGGTATTAGATTTTTTGACGTTTTCAGGTTTTGCGAAAAATCACTTAATTCTCCTACTTCTACATCTAGAGGGTTAAAACTATGTTGGAAAGCATCCCAAAAGAGTTCCCAAAGAGGGGGTATAGTGCGTGTTTCATTTGTGGCAAAAAAAAATTTGACTGAAAATCAGCCATTTTTGGCTTGGCCGGGTATTAGATTTTTTGACGTTTTCAGGTTTTGCGAAAAATCACTTAATTCTCCTACTTCTACATCTAGAGGGTTAAAACTATGTTGGAAAGCATCCCAAAAGAGTTCCCAAAGAGGGGGTATAGTGCGTGTTTGATTTGTGGAAAAAAGTTTTTTGGCTAAAAATCAGTCATTTTTCGCTTAGCCGGGTATTAGATTTTTTGACGTTTTCAGGTTTTGCGAAAAATCACTTAATTCTCCTACTTCTACATCTAGAGGGTTAAAACTATGTTGGAAAGCATCCCAAAAGAATTCCCAAAGAGGGGGTATAGTGCGTGTTTGATTTGTGGAAAAAAGTTTTTTGGCTAAAAATCAGTCATTTTTGGCTTAGCCGGGTATTAGATTTTTTGACGTTTTCAGGTTTTGCGAAAAATCACTTAATTCTCCTACTTCTACATCTAGAGGGTTAAAACTATGTTGGAAAGCATCCCAAAAGAGTTCCCAAAGAGGGGGTATAGTGCGTGTTTGATTTGTGGCAAAAAAAATTTTGGCTGAAAATCAGCCATTTTTGGCTTGGCCGGGTATTAGATTTTTTGACGTTTTCAGGTTTTGCGAAAAATCACTTAATTCTCCTACTTCTACATCTAGAGGGTTAAAACTATGTTGGAAAGCATCCCAAAAGAGTTCCCAAAGAGGGGGTATAGTGCGTGTTTGATTTGTGGAAAAAAGTTTTTTGGCTAAAAATCAGTCATTTTTCGCTTAGCCGGGTATTAGATTTTTTGACGTTTTCAGGTTTTGCGAAAAATCACTTAATTCTCCTACTTCTACATCTAGAGGGTTAAAACTATGTTGGAAAGCATCCCAAAAGAGTTCCCAAAGAGGGGGTATAGTGCGTGTTTCATTTGTGGCAAAAAAAATTTTGACTGAAAATCAGCCATTTTTGGCTTGGCCGGGTATTAGATTTTTTGACGTTTTCAGGTTTTGCGAAAAATCACTTAATTCTCCTACTTCTACATCTAGAGGGTTAAAACTATGTTGGAAAGCATCCCAAAAGAGTTCCCAAAGAGGGGGTATAGTGCGTGTTTGATTTGTGGAAAAAAGTTTTTTGGCTAAAAATCAGTCATTTTTCGCTTAGCCGGGTATTAGATTTTTTGACGTTTTCAGGTTTTGCGAAAAATCACTTAATTCTCCTACTTCTACATCTAGAGGGTTAAAACTATGTTGGAAAGCATCCCAAAAGAGTTCCCAAAGAGGGGGTATAGTGCGTGTTTGATTTGTGGAAAAAAGTTTTTTGGCTAAAAATCAGTCATTTTTGGCTTAGCCGGGTATTAGATTTTTTGACGTTTTCAGGTTTTGCGAAAAATCACTTAATTCTCCTACTTCTACATCTAGAGGGTTAAAACTATGTTGGAAAGCATCCCAAAAGAGTTCCCAAAGAGGGGGTATAGTGCGTGTTTGATTTGTGGAAAAAAAATTTTTGGATGAAAATCAGCCATTTTTCGCTTGGCCGGGTATTAGATTTTTTGATGTTTTCAGGTTTTGCGAAAAATCACTTAATTCTCCTACTTCTACATCTAGAGGGTTAAAACTATGTTGGAAAGCATCCCAAAAGAGTTCCCAAAGAGGGGGTATAGTGCGTGTTTGATTTGTGGCAAAAAAAATTTTGGCTGAAAATCAGCCATTTTTGGCTTGGCCGGGTATTAGATTTTTTGACGTTTTCAGGTTTTGCGAAAAATCACTTAATTCTCCTACTTCTACATCTAGAGGGTTAAAACTATGTTGGAAAGCATCCCAAAAGAGTTCCCAAAGAGGGGGTATAGTGCGTGTTTCATTTGTGGCAAAAAAAATTTTGGATGAAAATCAGCCATTTTTCGCTTGGCCGGGTATTAGATTTTTTGACGTTTTCAGGTTTTGCGAAAAATCACTTAATTCTCCTACTTCTACATCTAGAGAATTAAAACTATGTTGGAAAGCATCCCAAAAGAGTTCCCAAAGAGGGGGTATAGTGCGTGTTTCATTTGTGGCAAAAAAAATTTTGACTGAAAATCAGCCATTTTTGGCTTGGCCGGGTATTAGACTTTTTGACGTTTTCAGGTTTTGCGAAAAATCACTTAATTCTCCTACTTCTACATCTAGAGGGTTAAAACTATGTTGGAAAGCATCCCAAAAGAGTTCCCAAAGAGGGGGTATAGTGCGTGTTTGATTTGTGGCAAAAAAAATTTTGGCTGAAAATCAGCCATTTTTGGCTTGGCTGGGTATTAGATTTTTTGACGTTTTCAGGTTTTGCAAAAAATCACTTAATTCTCCTACTTCTACATCTAGAGGGTTAAAACTATGTTGGAAAGCATCCCAAAAGAGTTCCCAAAGAGGGGGTATAGTGCGTGTTTCATTTGTGGCAAAAAAATTTTTGGATGAAAATCAGCCATTTTTCGCTTGGCCGGGTATTAGATTTTTTGACGTTTTCAGGTTTTGCGAAAAATCACTTAATTCTCCTACTTCTACATCTAGAGAATTAAAACTATGTTGGAAAGCATCCCAAAAGAGTTCCCAAAGAGGGGGTATAGTGCGTGTTTCATTTGTGGCAAAAAAAATTTTGACTGAAAATCAGCCATTTTTGGCTTGGCCGGGTATTAGATTTTTTGACGTTTTCAGGTTTTGCGAAAACTCACTTAATTCTCCTACTTCTACATCTAGAGGGTTAAAACTATGTTGGAAAGCATCCCAAAAGAGTTCCCAAAGAGGGGGTATAGTGCGTGTTTGATTTGTGGCAAAAAAAATTTTGGCTGAAAATCAGCCATTTTTGGCTTGGCCGGGTATTAGATTTTTTGACGTTTTCAGGTTTTGCGAAAAATCACTTAATTCTCCTACTTCTACATCTAGAGGGTTAAAACTATGTTGGAAAGCATCCCAAAAGAGTTCCCAAAGAGGGGGTATAGTGCGTGTTTCATTTGTGGCAAAAAAAATTTTGGCTGAAAATCAGCCATTTTTGGCTTGGCCGGGTATTAGATTTTTTGACGTTTTCAGGTTTTGCGAAAAATCACTTAATTCTCCTACTTCTACATCTAGAGGGTTAAAACTATGTTGGAAAGCATCCCAAAAGAGTTCCCAAAGAGGGGGTATAGTGCGTGTTTGATTTGTGGAAAAAAGTTTTTTGGCTAAAAATCAGCCATTTTTGGCTTGGCCGGGTATTAGATTTTTTGACGTTTTCAGTTTTTGCGAAAAATCACTTAATTCTCCTACTTCTACTTCTAGAGGGTTAAAACTATGTTGGAAAGCATCCCAAAAGAGTTCCCAAAGAGGGGGTATAGTGCGTGTTTGATTTGTGGAAAAAAATTTTTGGCTGAAAATCAGCCATTTTTGGCTTGGCCGGGTATTAGATTTTTTGAAGTTTTCAGGTTTTGCGAAAAATCACTTAATACTCCAACTTCTACATCTAGAAGGTTAAAAACTATGTTGGAAAGCATCCCAAAAGAGTTCCCAAAGAGGGGGTATAGTGCGTGTTTGATTTGTGGGAAAAAAATTTTTGGCTGAAAATCAGCCATTTTTGGCTTGGCCGGGTATTAGATTTTTTGACGTTTTCAGGTTTTGCGAAAAATCACTTAATTCTCCTACTTCTACATCTAGAGGGTTAAAACTATGTTGGAAAGCATCCCAAAAGAGTTCCCAAAGAGGGGGTATAGTGCGTGTTTGATTTGTGGAAAAAAGTTTTTTGGCTAAAAATCAGTCATTTTTCGCTTAGCCGGGTATTAGATTTTTTGACGTTTTCAGGTTTTGCGAAAAATCACTTAATTCTCCTACTTCTACATCTAGAGGGTTAAAACTATGTTGGAAAGCATCCCAAAAGAGTTCCCAAAGAGGGGGTATAGTGCGTGTTTCATTTGTGGCAAAAAAAATTTTGACTGAAAATCAGCCATTTTTGGCTTGGCCGGGTATTAGATTTTTTGACGTTTTCAGGTTTTGCGAAAAATCACTTAATTCTCCTACTTCTACATCTAGAGGGTTAAAACTATGTTGGAAAGCATCCCAAAAGAGTTCCCAAAGAGGGGGTATAGTGCGTGTTTGATTTGTGGAAAAAAGTTTTTTGGCTAAAAATCAGTCATTTTTGGCTTGGCCGGGTATTAGATTTTTTGAAGTTTTCAGGTTTTGCGAAAAATCACTTAATACTCCAACTTCTACATCTAGAAGGTTAAAAACTATGTTGGAAAGCATCCCAAAAGAGTTCCCAAAGAGGGGGTATAGTGCGTGTTTGATTTGTGGGAAAAAAATTTTTGGCTGAAAATCAGCCATTTTTGGCTTGGCCGGGTATTAGATTTTTTGACGTTTTCAGGTTTTGCGAAAAATCACTTAATTCTCCTACTTCTACATCTAGAGGGTTAAAACTATGTTGGAAAGCATCCCAAAAGAGTTCCCAAAGAGGGGGTATAGTGCGTGTTTGATTTGTGGAAAAAAGTTTTTTGGCTAAAAATCAGTCATTTTTCGCTTAGCCGGGTATTAGATTTTTTGACGTTTTCAGGTTTTGCGAAAAATCACTTAATTCTCCTACTTCTACATCTAGAGGGTTAAAACTATGTTGGAAAGCATCCCAAAAGAGTTCCCAAAGAGGGGGTATAGTGCGTGTTTCATTTGTGGCAAAAAAAATTTTGACTGAAAATCAGCCATTTTTGGCTTGGCCGGGTATTAGATTTTTTGACGTTTTCAGGTTTTGCGAAAAATCACTTAATTCTCCTACTTCTACATCTAGAGGGTTAAAACTATGTTGGAAAGCATCCCAAAAGAGTTCCCAAAGAGGGGGTATAGTGCGTGTTTGATTTGTGGGAAAAAAATTTTTGGCTGAAAATCAGCCATTTTTGGCTTGGCCGGGTATTAGATTTTTTGACGTTTTCAGGTTTTGCGAAAAATCACTTAATTCTCCTACTTCTACATCTAGAGGGTTAAAACTATGTTGGAAAGCATCCCAAAAGAGTTCCCAAAGAGGGGGTATAGTGCGTGTTTGATTTGTGGAAAAAAGTTTTTTGGCTAAAAATCAGTCATTTTTCGCTTAGCCGGGTATTAGATTTTTTGACGTTTTCAGGTTTTGCGAAAAATCACTTAATTCTCCTACTTCTACATCTAGAGGGTTAAAACTATGTTGGAAAGCATCCCAAAAGAGTTCCCAAAGAGGGGGTATAGTGCGTGTTTCATTTGTGGCAAAAAAAAATTTGACTGAAAATCAGCCATTTTTGGCTTGGCCGGGTATTAGATTTTTTGACGTTTTCAGGTTTTGCGAAAAATCACTTAATTCTCCTACTTCTACATCTAGAGGGTTAAAACTATGTTGGAAAGCATCCCAAAAGAGTTCCCAAAGAGGGGGTATAGTGCGTGTTTGATTTGTGGAAAAAAGTTTTTTGGCTAAAAATCAGTCATTTTTCGCTTAGCCGGGTATTAGATTTTTTGACGTTTTCAGGTTTTGCGAAAAATCACTTAATTCTCCTACTTCTACATCTAGAGGGTTAAAACTATGTTGGAAAGCATCCCAAAAGAATTCCCAAAGAGGGGGTATAGTGCGTGTTTGATTTGTGGAAAAAAGTTTTTTGGCTAAAAATCAGTCATTTTTGGCTTAGCCGGGTATTAGATTTTTTGACGTTTTCAGGTTTTGCGAAAAATCACTTAATTCTCCTACTTCTACATCTAGAGGGTTAAAACTATGTTGGAAAGCATCCCAAAAGAGTTCCCAAAGAGGGGGTATAGTGCGTGTTTGATTTGTGGCAAAAAAAATTTTGGCTGAAAATCAGCCATTTTTGGCTTGGCCGGGTATTAGATTTTTTGACGTTTTCAGGTTTTGCGAAAAATCACTTAATTCTCCTACTTCTACATCTAGAGGGTTAAAACTATGTTGGAAAGCATCCCAAAAGAGTTCCCAAAGAGGGGGTATAGTGCGTGTTTGATTTGTGGAAAAAAGTTTTTTGGCTAAAAATCAGTCATTTTTCGCTTAGCCGGGTATTAGATTTTTTGACGTTTTCAGGTTTTGCGAAAAATCACTTAATTCTCCTACTTCTACATCTAGAGGGTTAAAACTATGTTGGAAAGCATCCCAAAAGAGTTCCCAAAGAGGGGGTATAGTGCGTGTTTCATTTGTGGCAAAAAAAATTTTGACTGAAAATCAGCCATTTTTGGCTTGGCCGGGTATTAGATTTTTTGACGTTTTCAGGTTTTGCGAAAAATCACTTAATTCTCCTACTTCTACATCTAGAGGGTTAAAACTATGTTGGAAAGCATCCCAAAAGAGTTCCCAAAGAGGGGGTATAGTGCGTGTTTGATTTGTGGAAAAAAGTTTTTTGGCTAAAAATCAGTCATTTTTCGCTTAGCCGGGTATTAGATTTTTTGACGTTTTCAGGTTTTGCGAAAAATCACTTAATTCTCCTACTTCTACATCTAGAGGGTTAAAACTATGTTGGAAAGCATCCCAAAAGAGTTCCCAAAGAGGGGGTATAGTGCGTGTTTGATTTGTGGAAAAAAGTTTTTTGGCTAAAAATCAGTCATTTTTGGCTTAGCCGGGTATTAGATTTTTTGACGTTTTCAGGTTTTGCGAAAAATCACTTAATTCTCCTACTTCTACATCTAGAGGGTTAAAACTATGTTGGAAAGCATCCCAAAAGAGTTCCCAAAGAGGGGGTATAGTGCGTGTTTGATTTGTGGAAAAAAAATTTTTGGATGAAAATCAGCCATTTTTCGCTTGGCCGGGTATTAGATTTTTTGATGTTTTCAGGTTTTGCGAAAAATCACTTAATTCTCCTACTTCTACATCTAGAGGGTTAAAACTATGTTGGAAAGCATCCCAAAAGAGTTCCCAAAGAGGGGGTATAGTGCGTGTTTGATTTGTGGCAAAAAAAATTTTGGCTGAAAATCAGCCATTTTTGGCTTGGCCGGGTATTAGATTTTTTGACGTTTTCAGGTTTTGCGAAAAATCACTTAATTCTCCTACTTCTACATCTAGAGGGTTAAAACTATGTTGGAAAGCATCCCAAAAGAGTTCCCAAAGAGGGGGTATAGTGCGTGTTTCATTTGTGGCAAAAAAAATTTTGGATGAAAATCAGCCATTTTTCGCTTGGCCGGGTATTAGATTTTTTGACGTTTTCAGGTTTTGCGAAAAATCACTTAATTCTCCTACTTCTACATCTAGAGAATTAAAACTATGTTGGAAAGCATCCCAAAAGAGTTCCCAAAGAGGGGGTATAGTGCGTGTTTCATTTGTGGCAAAAAAAATTTTGACTGAAAATCAGCCATTTTTGGCTTGGCCGGGTATTAGACTTTTTGACGTTTTCAGGTTTTGCGAAAAATCACTTAATTCTCCTACTTCTACATCTAGAGGGTTAAAACTATGTTGGAAAGCATCCCAAAAGAGTTCCCAAAGAGGGGGTATAGTGCGTGTTTGATTTGTGGAAAAAAAAATTTTGGATGAAAATCAGCCATTTTTCGCTTGGCCTGGTATTAGATTTTTTGACGTTTTCAGGTTTTGCGAAAACTCACTTAATTCTCCTACTTCTACATCTAGAGGGTTAAAACTATGTTGGAAAGCATCCCAAAAGAGTTCCCAAAGAGGGGGTATAGTGCGTGTTTCATTTGTGGCAAAAAAAAATTTGGCTGAAAATCAGCCATTTTTGGCTTGGCCGGGTATTAGATTTTTTGACGTTTTCAGGTTTTGCGAAAAATCACTTAATTCTCCTACTTCTACATCTAGAGAATTAAAACTATGTTGGAAAGCATCCCAAAAGAGTTCCCAAAGAGGGGGTATAGTGCGTGTTTCATTTGTGGCAAAAAAAAATTTGGCTGAAAATCAGCCATTTTTGGCTTGGCCGGGTATTAGATTTTTTGACGTTTTCAGGTTTTGCGAAAAATCACTTAATTCTCCTACTTCTACATCTAGAGGGTTAAAACTATGTTGGAAAGCATCCCAAAAGAGTTCCCAAAGAGGGGGTATAGTGCGTGTTTGATTTGTGGTAAAAACAATTTTGGATGAAAATCAGCCATTTTTGGCTTGGCCGGGTATTAGATTTTTTGACGTTTTCAGGTTTTGCGAAAAATCACTTAATTCTCCTACTTCTACATCTAGAGAATTAAAACTATGTTGGAAAGCATCCCAAAAGAGTTCCCAAAGAGGGGGTATAGTGCGTGTTTCATTTGTGGCAAAAAAAAATTTGACTGAAAATCAGCCATTTTTGGCTTGGTCGGGTATTAGATTTTTTGACGTTTTCAGGTTTTGCGAAAAATCACTTAATTCTCCTACTTCTACATCTAGAGGGTTAAAACTATGTTGGAAAGCATCCCAAAAGAGTTCCCAAAGAGGGGGTAAAGTGCGTGTTTGATTTGTGGAAAAAATATTTTTGGATGAAAATCAGCCATTTTTCGCTTGGCCGGGTATTAGATTTTTTGATCTTTTCAGGTTTTGCGAAAAATCACTTAATTCTCCTACTTCTACATCTAGAGGGTTAAAACTATGTTGGAAAGCATCCCAAAAGAGTTCCCAAAGAGGGGGTATAGTGCGTGTTTGATTTGTGGAAAAAAAATTTTTGGCTAAAAATCAGCCATTTTTGGCTTGGCCTGGTATTAGATTTTTTGACGTTTTCAGGTTTTGCGAAAAATCACTTAATTCTCCTACTTCTACATCTAGAGGGTTAAAACTATGTTGGAAAGCATCCCAAAAGAGTTCCCAAAGAGGGGGTATAGTGCGTGTTTGATTTGTGGCAAAAAAAATTTTGGCTGAAAATCAGCCATTTTTGGCTTGGCCGGGTATTAGATTTTTTGACGTTTTCAGGTTTTGCGAAAAATCACTTAATTCTCCTACTTCTACATCTAGAGGGTTAAAACTATGTTGGAAAGCATCCCAAAAGAGTTCCCAAAGAGGGGGTATAGTGCGTGTTTCATTTGTGGCAAAAAAAATTTTGACTGAAAATCAGCCATTTTTGGCTTAGCCGGGTATTAGATTTTTTGACGTTTTCAGGTTTTGCGAAAAATCACTTAATTCTCCTACTTCTACATCTAGAGGGTTAAAACTATGTTGGAAAGCATCCCAAAAGAGTTCCCAAAGAGGGGGTATAGTGCGTGTTTGATTTGTGGAAAAAAGTTTTTTGGCTAAAAATCAGTCATTTTTGGCTTGGCCGGGTATTAGATTTTTTGACGTTTTCAGGTTTTGCGAAAAATCACTTAGTTCTCCTACTTCTACATCTAGAGGGTTAAAACTATGTTGGAAAGCATCCCAAAAGAGTTCCCAAAGAGGGGTTATAGTGCGTGTTTGATTTGTGGAAAAAAAAAATTTGGCTGAAAATCAGCCATTTTTGGCTTGGCCGGGTATTAGATTTTTTGACGTTTTCAGGTTTTGCGAAAAATCACTTAGTTCTCCTACTTCTACATCTAGAGGGTTAAAACTATGTTGGAAAGCATCCCAAAAGAGTTCCCAAAGAGGGGGTATAGTGCGTGTTTGATTTGTGGAAAAAAAAATTTTGGCTGAAAATCCGCCATTTTTGGCTTGGCCGGGTATTAGATTTTTTGACGTTTTCAGGTTTTAGAAAAATCGCTTAATTCTCCTACTTCTACATCTAGGGGGTTAAAACTATGTTGGAAAGCATCCCAAAAGAGTTCCCAAAGAGGGGGTATAGTGCGTGTTTGATTTGTGGAAAAAAATATTTTGGCGGAAAATCTGCCAATTTTAGCTTGGCCGGGTATCAGACTTTTTGATGTTTTCAGGTTTTGCGAAAAATCACTTAATTCCCATACTTCTACATCTAGAGGGTTAAAACTATGTTGGAAAGCATCCCCAAAAAGTTCCCAAAGAGGGGGTATAGTGCATGTTTGATTTGTAGGAAAAAAATTTTTGGCTAAAAATCAGCCATTTTTGGCTTGGCCGGGTATTAGATTTTTTGACGTTTTCAGGTTTTGCGAAAAATCACTTAATTCTCCTACTTCTACCTCTAGAGGGTTAAAACTATGTTGGAAAGCATCCCAAAAGAGTTCCCAAAGAGGGGGTATAGTGCATGTTTGATTTGTGGGGACATTTTTTTTGGCTGAAAATCAGCCATTTTTGGCTAGGCTGGGTATTAGATTTTTTGACGTTTTCAGGTTTTAGAAAAATCACTTAGTTTTAACCCCCTAGATGTAGAAGTAGGAGAATTAAGTGATATTTCTAAAACCTGAAAACGTCAAAAAATCTAATACCCAGCCTAGCCAAAAATGGCTGATTTTCAGCCAAAAAAAATTTCCCCACAAATCAAACATGCACTATACCCCCTCTTTGGGAACTCTTTTGGGATGCTTTCCAACATAGTTTTAACCCCCTAGATGTAGAAGTAGGAGAATTATGTTGGAAAGCATCCCAAAAGAGTTCCCAAAGAGGGGGTATAGTGCATGTTTGATTTGTGGAAAAAAAAATTTTGGCGGAAAATCTGCCAATTTTGGCTTGGCCGGGTATCAGACTTTTTGATGTTTTCAGGTTTTGCGAAAAATCACTTAATTCCCCTACTTCTACATCTAGAGGGTTAAAACTATGTTGGAAAGCATCCCAAAAGAGTTCCCAAAGAGGGGGTATAGTGCATGTTTGATTTGTGGGAAAAAATTTTTTGGCTAAAAATCAGCCATTTTTGGCTTGGCCGGGTATTAGATTTTTTGACGTTTTCAGGTTTTGCGAAAAATCACTTAGTTCTCCTACTTCTACATCTAGAGGGTTAAAACAATGTTGGAAAGCATCCCAAAAGAGTTCCCAAAGAGGGGTTATAGTGCGCGTTTGATTTGTGGAAAAAAAAATTTTGGCTGAAAATCAGCCATTTTTGGCTTGGCCGGGTATTAGATTTTTTGACGTTTTCAGGTTTTGCGAAAAATCACTTAGTTCTCCTACTTCTACATCTAGAGGGTTAAAACTATGTTGGAAAGCATCCCAAAAGAGTTCCCAAAGAGGGGGTATAGTGCGTGTTTGATTTGTGGAAAAAAAAAATTTTGGCTGAAAATCCGCCATTTTTGGCTTGGCAGGGTATTAGATTTTTTGACGTTTTCAGGTTTTAGAAAAATTACTTAATTCTTTTACTTCTACATCTAGGGGGTTAAAACTATGTTGGAAAGCATCCCAAAAGAGTTCCCAAAGAGGGGGTATAGTGCGTGTTTGATTTGTGGAAAAAAAAAATTTTGGCGGAAAATCTGCCAATTTTGGCTTGGCCGGGTATTAGATTTTTTGACGTTTTCAGATTTTGCGAAAAATCACTTAATTCTCCTACTTCTACCTCTAGAGGGTTAAAACTATGTTGGAAAGCATCCCAAAAGAGTTCCCAAAGAGGGGGTATAGTGCATGTTTGATTTGTGGGGAAATTTTTTTTGGCTGAAAATCAGCCATTTTTGGCTAGGCTGGGTATTAGATTTTTTGACGTTTTCAGGTTTTAGAAAAATCACTTAATTCTCCTACTTCTACATCTAGGGGGTTAAAACTATGTTGGAAAGCATCCCAAAAGAGTTCCCAAAGAGGGGGTATAGTGCATGTTTGATTTGTGGGGAAATTTTTTTTGGCTGAAAATCAGCCATTTTTGGCTAGGCTGGGTATTAGATTTTTTGACGTTTTCAGGTTTTAGAAAAATCACTTAATTCTCCTACTTCTACATCTAGGGGGTTAAAACTATGTTGGAAAGCATCCCAAAAGAGTTCCCAAAGAGGGGGTATAGTGCGTGTTTGATTTGTGGAAAAAAAATTTTTGGCTGAAAATCAGCCATTTTTGGCTTGGCCGGGTATTAGATTTTTTGACGTTTTCAGGTTTTGCAAAAAATCACTTAGTTCTCCTACTTCTACATCTAGAGGGTTAAAACTATGTTGGAAAGCATCCCAAAAGAGTTCCCAAAGAGGGGGTATAGTGCGTGTTTGATTTGTGGAAAAAAAAATTTTGACTGAAAATCCGCCATTTTTGGCTTGGCCGGGTATTAGATTTTTTGACGTTTTCAGGTTTTAGAAAAATCACTTAATTCTCCTACTTCTACATCTAGGGGGTTAAAACTATGTTGGAAAGCATCCCAAAAGAGTTCCCAAAGAGGGGGTATAGTGCGTGTTTGATTTGTGGAAAAAAAAATTTTGGCGAAAAATTGCCAATTTTGGCTTGGCCTGGTATCAGACTTTTTGATGTTTTCAGGTTTTGCGAAAAATCACTTAATTCCCCTACTTCTACATCTAGAGGGTTAAAACTATGTTGGAAAGCATCCCAAAAGACTTCCCAAAGAGGGGGTATAGTGCATGTTTGATTTGTGGGGAAAAACATTTTGGCTAAAAATCAGCCATTTTTGGCTTGGCCGGGTATTAGATTTTTTGACGTTTTCAGGTTTTGCGAAAAATCACTTAGTTCTCCTACTTCTACATCTAGAGGGTTAAAACTATGTTGGAAAGCATCCCAAAAGAGTTCCCAAAGAGGGGTTATAGTGCGCGTTTGATTTGTTGAAAAAAAAATTTTGGCTGAAAATCAGCCATTTTTGGCTTGGCCGGGTATTAGATTTTTTGACGTTTTCAGGTTTTGCGAAAAATCACTTAGTTCTCCTACTTCTACATCTAGAGGGTTAAAACTATGTTGGAAAGCATCCCAAAAGAGTTCCCAAAGAGGGGGTATAGTGCGTGTTTGATTTGTGGAAAAAAAATTTTTGGCTGAAAATCTGCCATTTTTGGCATGGCCGGGTATTAGATTTTTTGACGTTTTCAGGTTTTGCGAAAAATCACTTAATTCTCCTACTTCTACCTCTAGAGGGTTAAAACTATGTTGGAAAGCATCCCAAAAGAGTTCCCAAAGAGGGGGTATAGTGCATGTTTGATTTGTGGGGAAATTTTTTTTGGCTGAAAATCAGCCATTTTTGGCTTGGCTGGGTATTAGATTTTTTGACGTTTTAAGGTTTTGCGAAAAATCACTTAATTCTCCTACTTCTACATCTAGAGGGTTAAAACTATGTTGGAAAGCATCCCAAAAGAGTTCCCAAAGAGGGGGTATAGTGCGTGTTTGATTTGTGAAAAAAAATTTTTTGCCTGAAAATCAGCCATTTTTGGCTTGGCCAGGTATTAGATTTTTTGACGTTTTCAGGTTTTGCGAAAAATCACTGAATTCTCCTACTTCTACATCTAGAGGGTTAAAACTATGTTGGAAAGCATCCCAAAAGAGTTCCCAAAGAGGGGGTATAGTGCGTGTTTGATTTGTGGGAAAAGAAATTTTGGCTGAAAATCAGCCATTTTTGGCTTGGCCGGGTATTAGATTTTTTGACGTTTTCAGGTTTTGCGAAAAATCACTTAATTCTCCTACTTCTACATCTAGAGGGTTAAAACTATGTTGGAAAGCATCCCAAAAGAGTTCCCAAAGAGGGGGTATAGTGCGTGTTTGATTTGTGGGAAAAAAATTTTTGGCTGAAAATCAGCCATTTTTGTCTTGGCCGGGTATTAGATTTTTTTACGTTTTCAGGTTTTGCGAAAAATCACTTAATTCTCCTACTTCTAAATCTAGAGGGTTAAAACTATGTTGGAAAGCATCCCAAAAGAGTTCCCAAAGAGGGGGTATAGTGCGTGCTTGATTTGTGGAAAAAAAAATTTTGGCTCAAGATCAGTCATTTTTGGCATGGCCGGGTATTAGATTTTTTGACGTTTTCAGGTTTTGCAAAAAATCACTTAATTCTCCTACTTCTACCTCTAGAGGGTTAAAACTATGTTGGAAAGCATCCCAAAAGAGTTCCCAAAGAGGGGGTATAGTGCATGTTTGATTTGTGGGGAAATTTTTTTTGGCTGAAAATCAGCCATTTTTGGCTAGGCTGGGTATTAGATTTTTTGACGTTTTCAGGTTTTAGAAAAATCACTTAATTCTCCTACTTCTACATCTAGGGGGTTAAAACTATGTTGGAAAGCATCCCAAAAGAGTTCCCAAAGAGGGGGTATAGTGCGTGTTTGATTTGTGGAAAAAAAAATTTGGGCGGAAAATCTGCCAATTTTGGCTTGGCCGGGTATCAGACTTTTTGATGTTTTCAGGTTTTGCGAAAAATCACTTAATTCCCATACTTCTACATCTAGAGGGTTAAAACTATGTTGGAAAGCATCCCAAAAAAGTTCCCAAAGAGGGGGTATAGTGCATGTTTGATTTGTAGGAAAAAAATTTTTGGCTAAAAATCAGCCATTTTTGGCTTGGCCGGGTATTAGATTTTTTGACGTTTTCAGGTTTTGCGAAAAATCACTTAATTCTCCTACTTCTACCTCTAGAGGGTTAAAACTATGTTGGAAAGCATCCCAAAAGAGTTCCCAAAGAGGGGGTATAGTGCATGTTTGATTTGTGGGGACATTTTTTTTGGCTGAAAATCAGCCATTTTTGGCTAGGCTGGGTATTAGATTTTTTGACGTTTTCAGGTTTTAGAAAAATCACTTAGTTTTAACCCCCTAGATGTAGAAGTAGGAGAATTAAGTGATTTTTCTAAAACCTGAAAACGTCAAAAAATCTAATACCCAGCCTAGCCAAAAATGGCTGATTTTCAGCCAAAAAAAATTTCCCCACAAATCAAACATGCACTATACCCCCTCTTTGGGAACTCTTTTGGGATGCTTTCCAACATAGTTTTAACCCCCTAGATGTAGAAGTAGGAGAATTATGTTGGAAAGCATCCCAAAAGAGTTCCCAAAGAGGGGGTATAGTGCATGTTTGATTTGTGGAAAAAAAAATTTTGGCGGAAAATCTGCCAATTTTGGCTTGGCCGGGTATCAGACTTTTTGATGTTTTCAGGTTTTGCGAAAAATCACTTAATTCCCCTACTTCTACATCTAGAGGGTTAAAACTATGTTGGAAAGCATCCGAAAAGAGTTCCCAAAGAGGGGGTATAGTGCATGTTTGATTTGTGGGAAAAAAAATTTTGGCTAAAAATCAGCCATTTTTGGCTTGGCCGGGTATTAGATTTTTTGACGTTTTCAGGTTTTGCGAAAAATCACTTAGTTCTCCTACTTCTACATCTAGAGGGTTAAAACAATGTTGGAAAGCATCCCAAAAGAGTTCCCAAAGAGGGGTTATAGTGCGCGTTTGATTTGTGGAAAAAAAAATTTTGGCTGAAAGTCAGCCATTTTTGGCTTGGCCGGGTATTAGATTTTTTGACGTTTTCAGGTTTTGCGAAAAATCACTTAGTTCTCCTACTTCTACATCTAGAGGGTTAAAACTATGTTGGAAAGCATCCCAAAAGAGTTCCCAAAGAGGGGGTATAGTGCGTGTTTGATTTGTGGAAAAAAAAATTTTGGCGGAAAATCTGCCAATTTTCGCTTGGCCGGGTATTAGATTTTTTGACGTTTTCAGATTTTGCGAAAAATCACTTAATTCTCCTACTTCTACCTCTAGAGGGTTAAAACTATGTTGGAAAGCATCCCAAAAGAGTTCCCAAAGAGGGGGTATAGTGCATGTTTGATTTGTGGGGAAATTTTTTTTGGCTGAAAATCAGCCATTTTTGGCTAGGCTGGGTATTAGATTTTTTGACGTTTTCAGGTTTTGCGAAAAATCACTTAATTCTCCTACTTCTACATCTAGAGGGTTAAAACTATGTTGGAAAGCATCCCAAAAGAGTTCCCAAAGAGGGGGTATAGTGCGTGTTTGATTTGTGGGAAAAAATTTTTTGGCTGAAAATCAGCCATTTTTGTCTTGGCCGGGTATTAGATTTTTTTACGTTTTCAGGTTTTGCGAAAAATCACTTAATTCTCCTACTTCTAAATCTAGAGGGTTAAAACTATGTTGGAAAGCATCCCAAAAGAGTTCCCAAAGAGGGGGTATAGTGCGTGCTTGATTTGTGGAAAAAAAAATTTTGGCTCAAGATCAGTCATTTTTGGCATGGCCGGGTATTAGATTTTTTGACGTTTTCAGGTTTTGCAAAAAATCACTTAATTCTCCTACTTCTACCTCTAGAGGGTTAAAACTATGTTGGAAAGCATCCCAAAAGAGTTCCCAAAGAGGGGGTATAGTGCATGTTTGATTTGTGGGGAAATTTTTTTTGGCTGAAAATCAGCCATTTTTGGCTAGGCTGGGTATTAGATTTTTTGACGTTTTCAGGTTTTAGAAAAATCACTTAATTCTCCTACTTCTACATCTAGGGGGTTAAAACTATGTTGGAAAGCATCCCAAAAGAGTTCCCAAAGAGGGGGTATAGTGCGTGTTTGATTTGTGGAAAAAAAAATTTTGGCGGAAAATCTGCCAATTTTGGCTTGGCCGGGTATCAGACTTTTTGATGTTTTCAGGTTTTGCGAAAAATCACTTAATTCCCATACTTCTACATCTAGAGGGTTAAAACTATGTTGGAAAGCATCCCAAAAAAGTTCCCAAAGAGGGGGTATAGTGCATGTTTGATTTGTAGGAAAAAAATTTTTGGCTAAAAATCAGCCATTTTTGGCTTGGCCGGGTATTAGATTTTTTGACGTTTTCAGGTTTTGCGAAAAATCACTTAATTCTCCTACTTCTACCTCTAGAGGGTTAAAACTATGTTGGAAAGCATCCCAAAAGAGTTCCCAAAGAGGGGGTATAGTGCATGTTTGATTTGTGGGGACATTTTTTTTGGCTGAAAATCAGCCATTTTTGGCTAGGCTGGGTATTAGATTTTTTGACGTTTTCAGGTTTTAGAAAAATCACTTAGTTTTAACCCCCTAGATGTAGAAGTAGGAGAATTAAGTGATTTTTCTAAAACCTGAAAACGTCAAAAAATCTAATACCCAGCCTAGCCAAAAATGGCTGATTTTCAGCCAAAAAAAATTTCCCCACAAATCAAACATGCACTATACCCCCTCTTTGGGAACTCTTTTGGGATGCTTTCCAACATAGTTTTAACCCCCTAGATGTAGAAGTAGGAGAATTATGTTGGAAAGCATCCCAAAAGAGTTCCCAAAGAGGGGGTATAGTGCATGTTTGATTTGTGGAAAAAAAAATTTTGGCGGAAAATCTGCCAATTTTGGCTTGGCCGGGTATCAGACTTTTTGATGTTTTCAGGTTTTGCGAAAAATCACTTAATTCCCCTACTTCTACATCTAGAGGGTTAAAACTATGTTGGAAAGCATCCGAAAAGAGTTCCCAAAGAGGGGGTATAGTGCATGTTTGATTTGTGGGAAAAAAAATTTTGGCTAAAAATCAGCCATTTTTGGCTTGGCCGGGTATTAGATTTTTTGACGTTTTCAGGTTTTGCGAAAAATCACTTAGTTCTCCTACTTCTACATCTAGAGGGTTAAAACAATGTTGGAAAGCATCCCAAAAGAGTTCCCAAAGAGGGGTTATAGTGCGCGTTTGATTTGTGGAAAAAAAAATTTTGGCTGAAAGTCAGCCATTTTTGGCTTGGCCGGGTATTAGATTTTTTGACGTTTTCAGGTTTTGCGAAAAATCACTTAGTTCTCCTACTTCTACATCTAGAGGGTTAAAACTATGTTGGAAAGCATCCCAAAAGAGTTCCCAAAGAGGGGGTATAGTGCGTGTTTGATTTGTGGAAAAAAAAATTTTGGCGGAAAATCTGCCAATTTTCGCTTGGCCGGGTATTAGATTTTTTGACGTTTTCAGATTTTGCGAAAAATCACTTAATTCTCCTACTTCTACCTCTAGAGGGTTAAAACTATGTTGGAAAGCATCCCAAAAGAGTTCCCAAAGAGGGGGTATAGTGCATGTTTGATTTGTGGGGAAATTTTTTTTGGCTGAAAATCAGCCATTTTTGGCTAGGCTGGGTATTAGATTTTTTGACGTTTTCAGGTTTTAGAAAAATCACTTAATTCTCCTACTTCTACATCTAGGGGGTTAAAACTATGTTGGAAAGCATCCCAAAAGAGTTCCCAAAGAGGGGGTATAGTGCATGTTTGATTTGTGGTGAAATTTTTTTTGGCTGAAAATCAGCCATTTTTGGCTAGGCTGGGTATTAGATTTTTTGACGTTTTCAGGTTTTAGAAAAATCACTTAATTCTCCTACTTCTACATCTAGGGGGTTAAAACTATGTTGGAAAGCATCCCAAAAGAGTTCCCAAAGAGGGGGTATAGTGCGTGTTTGATTTGTGGAAAAAAAAATTTTGGCTGAAAATCAGCCATTTTTGGCTTGGCCGGGTATTAGATTTTTTGACGTTTTCAGGTTTTGCAAAAAATCACTTAGTTCTCCTACTTCTACATCTAGAGGGTTAAAACTATGTTGGAAAGCATCCCAAAAGAGTTCCCAAAGAGGGGGTATAGTGCGTGTTTGATTTGTGGAAAAAAAAATTTTGGCTGAAAATCCGCCATTTTTGGCTTGGCCGGGTATTAGATTTTTTGACGTTTTCAGGTTTTAGAAAAATCACTTAATTCTCCTACTTCTACATCTAGGGGGTTAAAACTATGTTGGAAAGCATCCCAAAAGAGTTCCCAAAGAGGGGGTATAGTGCGTGTTTGATTTGTGGAAAAAAAAATTTTGGCGGAAAATTGCCAATTTTGGCTTGGCCTGGTATCAGACTTTTTGATGTTTTCAGGTTTTGCGAAAAATCACTTAATTCCCCTACTTCTACATCTAGAGGGTATGTTGGAAAGCATCCCAAAAGAGTTCCCAAAGAGGGGGTATAGTGCATGTTTGATTTGTGGGGAAAAACATTTTGGCTAAAAATCAGCCATTTTTGGCTTGGCCGGGTATTAGATTTTTTGACGTTTTCAGGTTTTGCGAAAAATCACTTAGTTCTCCTACTTCTACATCTAGAGGGTTAAAACTATGTTGGAAAGCATCCCAAAAGAGTTCCCAAAGAGGGGTTATAGTGCGCGTTTGATTTGTTGAAAAAAAAATTTTGGCTGAAAATCAGCCATTTTTGGCTTGGCCGGGTATTAGATTTTTTGACGTTTTCAGGTTTTGCGAAAAATCACTTAGTTCTCCTACTTCTACATCTAGAGGGTTAAAACTATGTTGGAAAGCATCCCAAAAGAGTTCCCAAAGAGGGGGTATAGTGCGTGTTTGATTTGTGGAAAAAAAATTTTTGGCTGAAAATCCGCCATTTTTGGCATGGCCGGGTATTAGATTTTTTGACGTTTTCAGGTTTTGCGAAAAATCACTTAATTCTCCTACTTCTACCTCTAGAGGGTTAAAACTATGTTGGAAAGCATCCCAAAAGAGTTCCCAAAGAGGGGGTATAGTGCGTGTTTGATTTGTGGAAAAAAAAATTTTGCCTGAAAATCAGCCATTTTTGGCTTGGCCAGGTATTAGATTTTTTGACGTTTTCAGGTTTTGCGAAAAATCACTGAATTCTCCTACTTCTACATCTAGAGGGTTAAAACTATGTTGGAAAGCATCCCAAAAGAGTTCCCAAAGAGGGGGTATAGTGCGTGTTTGATTTGTGGGAAAAGAAATTTTGGCTGAAAATCAGCCATTTTTGGCTTGGCCGGGTATTAGATTTTTTGACGTTTTCAGGTTTTGCGAAAAATCACTTAATTCTCCTACTTCTACATCTAGAGGGTTAAAACTATGTTGGAAAGCATCCCAAAAGAGTTCCCAAAGAGGGGGTATAGTGCGTGTTTGATTTGTGGGAAAAAAAATTTTGGCTGAAAATCAGCCATTTTTGTCTTGGCCGGGTATTAGATTTTTTTACGTTTTCAGGTTTTGCGAAAAATCACTTAATTCTCCTACTTCTAAATCTAGAGGGTTAAAACTATGTTGGAAAGCATTCCAAAAGAGTTCCCAAAGAGGGGGTATAGTGCATGTTTGATTTGTGGAAAAAAAACATTTTGGCTGAAAATCAGCCATTTTTCGCTAGGCCGGGTATTAGATTTTTTGACGTTTTCAGGTTTTGCGAAAAATCACTTAATTCTCCTACTTCTACATCTAGAGGGTTAAAACTATGTTGGAAAGCATCCCAAAAGAGTTCCCAAAGAGGGGGTATAGTGCGTGTTTGATTTGTGGAAAAAAGTTTTTTGGCTAAAAATCAGCCATTTTTGGCTAGGCCGGGTATTAGATTTTTTGACGTTTTCAGGTTTTGCGAAAAATCACTTAATTCTCCTACTTCTACATCTAGAGGGTTAAAACTATGTTGGACAGCATCCCAAAAGAGTTCCCAAAGAGGGGGTATAGTGCGTGTTTGATTTGTGGAAAAAAAAATTTTGGATGAAAATCAGCCATTTTTGGCTTGGCCGGGTATTAGATTTTTTGACGTTTTCAGGTTTTAGAAAAATCACTTAATTCTCCTACTTCTACATCTAGGGGGTTAAAACTATGTTGGAAAGCATCCCAAAAGAGTTCCCAAAGAGGGGGTATAGTGCGTGTTTGATTTGTGGAAAAAAAAATTTTGGCGAAAAATTGCCAATTTTGGCTTGGCCTGGTATCAGACTTTTTGATGTTTTCAGGTTTTGCGAAAAATCACTTAATTCCCCTACTTCTACATCTAGAGGGTTAAAACTATGTTGGAAAGCATCCCAAAAGACTTCCCAAAGAGGGGGTATAGTGCATGTTTGATTTGTGGGGAAAAACATTTTGGCTAAAAATCAGCCATTTTTGGCTTGGCCGGGTATTAGATTTTTTGACGTTTTCAGGTTTTGCGAAAAATCACTTAGTTCTCCTACTTCTACATCTAGAGGGTTAAAACTATGTTGGAAAGCATCCCAAAAGAGTTCCCAAAGAGGGGTTATAGTGCGCGTTTGATTTGTTGAAAAAAAAATTTTGGCTGAAAATCAGCCATTTTTGGCTTGGCCGGGTATTAGATTTTTTGACGTTTTCAGGTTTTGCGAAAAATCACTTAGTTCTCCTACTTCTACATCTAGAGGGTTAAAACTATGTTGGAAAGCATCCCAAAAGAGTTCCCAAAGAGGGGGTATAGTGCGTGTTTGATTTGTGGAAAAAAAATTTTTGGCTGAAAATCTGCCATTTTTGGCATGGCCGGGTATTAGATTTTTTGACGTTTTCAGGTTTTGCGAAAAATCACTTAATTCTCCTACTTCTACCTCTAGAGGGTTAAAACTATGTTGGAAAGCATCCCAAAAGAGTTCCCAAAGAGGGGGTATAGTGCATGTTTGATTTGTGGGGAAATTTTTTTTGGCTGAAAATCAGCCATTTTTGGCTTGGCTGGGTATTAGATTTTTTGACGTTTTAAGGTTTTGCGAAAAATCACTTAATTCTCCTACTTCTACATCTAGAGGGTTAAAACTATGTTGGAAAGCATCCCAAAAGAGTTCCCAAAGAGGGGGTATAGTGCGTGTTTGATTTGTGAAAAAAAATTTTTTGCCTGAAAATCAGCCATTTTTGGCTTGGCCAGGTATTAGATTTTTTGACGTTTTCAGGTTTTGCGAAAAATCACTGAATTCTCCTACTTCTACATCTAGAGGGTTAAAACTATGTTGGAAAGCATCCCAAAAGAGTTCCCAAAGAGGGGGTATAGTGCGTGTTTGATTTGTGGGAAAAGAAATTTTGGCTGAAAATCAGCCATTTTTGGCTTGGCCGGGTATTAGATTTTTTGACGTTTTCAGGTTTTGCGAAAAATCACTTAATTCTCCTACTTCTACATCTAGAGGGTTAAAACTATGTTGGAAAGCATCCCAAAAGAGTTCCCAAAGAGGGGGTATAGTGCGTGTTTGATTTGTGGGAAAAAAATTTTTGGCTGAAAATCAGCCATTTTTGTCTTGGCCGGGTATTAGATTTTTTTACGTTTTCAGGTTTTGCGAAAAATCACTTAATTCTCCTACTTCTAAATCTAGAGGGTTAAAACTATGTTGGAAAGCATCCCAAAAGAGTTCCCAAAGAGGGGGTATAGTGCGTGCTTGATTTGTGGAAAAAAAAATTTTGGCTCAAGATCAGTCATTTTTGGCATGGCCGGGTATTAGATTTTTTGACGTTTTCAGGTTTTGCAAAAAATCACTTAATTCTCCTACTTCTACCTCTAGAGGGTTAAAACTATGTTGGAAAGCATCCCAAAAGAGTTCCCAAAGAGGGGGTATAGTGCATGTTTGATTTGTGGGGAAATTTTTTTTGGCTGAAAATCAGCCATTTTTGGCTAGGCTGGGTATTAGATTTTTTGACGTTTTCAGGTTTTAGAAAAATCACTTAATTCTCCTACTTCTACATCTAGGGGGTTAAAACTATGTTGGAAAGCATCCCAAAAGAGTTCCCAAAGAGGGGGTATAGTGCGTGTTTGATTTGTGGAAAAAAAAATTTGGGCGGAAAATCTGCCAATTTTGGCTTGGCCGGGTATCAGACTTTTTGATGTTTTCAGGTTTTGCGAAAAATCACTTAATTCCCATACTTCTACATCTAGAGGGTTAAAACTATGTTGGAAAGCATCCCAAAAAAGTTCCCAAAGAGGGGGTATAGTGCATGTTTGATTTGTAGGAAAAAATTTTTTGGCTAAAAATCAGCCATTTTTGGCTTGGCCGGGTATTAGATTTTTTGACGTTTTCAGGTTTTGCGAAAAATCACTTAATTCTCCTACTTCTACCTCTAGAGGGTTAAAACTATGTTGGAAAGCATCCCAAAAGAGTTCCCAAAGAGGGGGTATAGTGCATGTTTGATTTGTGGGGACATTTTTTTTGGCTGAAAATCAGCCATTTTTGGCTAGGCTGGGTATTAGATTTTTTGACGTTTTCAGGTTTTAGAAAAATCACTTAGTTTTAACCCCCTAGATGTAGAAGTAGGAGAATTAAGTGATTTTTCTAAAACCTGAAAACGTCAAAAAATCTAATACCCAGCCTAGCCAAAAATGGCTGATTTTCAGCCAAAAAAAATTTCCCCACAAATCAAACATGCACTATACCCCCTCTTTGGGAACTCTTTTGGGATGCTTTCCAACATAGTTTTAACCCCCTAGATGTAGAAGTAGGAGAATTATGTTGGAAAGCATCCCAAAAGAGTTCCCAAAGAGGGGGTATAGTGCATGTTTGATTTGTGGAAAAAAAAATTTTGGCGGAAAATCTGCCAATTTTGGTTTGGCCGGGTATCAGACTTTTTGATGTTTTCAGGTTTTGCGAAAAATCACTTAATTCCCCTACTTCTACATCTAGAGGGTTAAAACTATGTTGGAAAGCATCCGAAAAGAGTTCCCAAAGAGGGGGTATAGTGCATGTTTGATTTGTGGGAAAAAAAATTTTGGCTAAAAATCAGCCATTTTTGGCTTGGCCGGGTATTAGATTTTTTGACGTTTTCAGGTTTTGCGAAAAATCACTTAGTTCTCCTACTTCTACATCTAGAGGGTTAAAACAATGTTGGAAAGCATCCCAAAAGAGTTCCCAAAGAGGGGTTATAGTGCGCGTTTGATTTGTGGAAAAAAAAATTTTGGCTGAAAGTCAGCCATTTTTGGCTTGGCCGGGTATTAGATTTTTTGACGTTTTCAGGTTTTGCGAAAAATCACTTAGTTCTCCTACTTCTACATCTAGAGGGTTAAAACTATGTTGGAAAGCATCCCAAAAGAGTTCCCAAAGAGGGGGTATAGTGCGTGTTTGATTTGTGGAAAAAAAAATTTTGGCGGAAAATCTGCCAATTTTCGCTTGGCCGGGTATTAGATTTTTTGACGTTTTCAGATTTTGCGAAAAATCACTTAATTCTCCTACTTCTACCTCTAGAGGGTTAAAACTATGTTGGAAAGCATCCCAAAAGAGTTCCCAAAGAGGGGGTATAGTGCATGTTTGATTTGTGGGGAAATTTTTTTTGGCTGAAAATCAGCCATTTTTGGCTAGGCTGGGTATTAGATTTTTTGACGTTTTCAGGTTTTGCGAAAAATCACTTAATTCTCCTACTTCTACATCTAGAGGGTTAAAACTATGTTGGAAAGCATCCCAAAAGAGTTCCCAAAGAGGGGGTATAGTGCGTGTTTGATTTGTGGGAAAAAAATTTTTGGCTGAAAATCAGCCATTTTTGTCTTGGCCGGGTATTAGATTTTTTTACGTTTTCAGGTTTTGCGAAAAATCACTTAATTCTCCTACTTCTAAATCTAGAGGGTTAAAACTATGTTGGAAAGCATCCCAAAAGAGTTCCCAAAGAGGGGGTATAGTGCGTGCTTGATTTGTGGAAAAAAAAATTTTGGCTCAAGATCAGTCATTTTTGGCATGGCCGGGTATTAGATTTTTTGACGTTTTCAGGTTTTGCAAAAAATCACTTAATTCTCCTACTTCTACCTCTAGAGGGTTAAAACTATGTTGGAAAGCATCCCAAAAGAGTTCCCAAAGAGGGGGTATAGTGCATGTTTGATTTGTGGGGAAATTTTTTTTGGCTGAAAATCAGCCATTTTTGGCTAGGCTGGGTATTAGATTTTTTGACGTTTTCAGGTTTTAGAAAAATCACTTAATTCTCCTACTTCTACATCTAGGGGGTTAAAACTATGTTGGAAAGCATCCCAAAAGAGTTCCCAAAGAGGGGGTATAGTGCGTGTTTGATTTGTGGAAAAAAAAATTTTGGCGGAAAATCTGCCAATTTTGGCTTGGCCGGGTATCAGACTTTTTGATGTTTTCAGGTTTTGCGAAAAATCACTTAATTCCCATACTTCTACATCTAGAGGGTTAAAACTATGTTGGAAAGCATCCCAAAAAAGTTCCCAAAGAGGGGGTATAGTGCATGTTTGATTTGTAGGAAAAAAATTTTTGGCTAAAAATCAGCCATTTTTGGCTTGGCCGGGTATTAGATTTTTTGACGTTTTCAGGTTTTGCGAAAAATCACTTAATTCTCCTACTTCTACCTCTAGAGGGTTAAAACTATGTTGGAAAGCATCCCAAAAGAGTTCCCAAAGAGGGGGTATAGTGCATGTTTGATTTGTGGGGACATTTTTTTTGGCTGAAAATCAGCCATTTTTGGCTAGGCTGGGTATTAGATTTTTTGACGTTTTCAGGTTTTAGAAAAATCACTTAGTTTTAACCCCCTAGATGTAGAAGTAGGAGAATTAAGTGATTTTTCTAAAACCTGAAAACGTCAAAAAATCTAATACCCAGCCTAGCCAAAAATGGCTGATTTTCAGCCAAAAAAAATTTCCCCACAAATCAAACATGCACTATACCCCCTCTTTGGGAACTCTTTTGGGATGCTTTCCAACATAGTTTTAACCCCCTAGATGTAGAAGTAGGAGAATTATGTTGGAAAGCATCCCAAAAGAGTTCCCAAAGAGGGGGTATAGTGCATGTTTGATTTGTGGAAAAAAAAATTTTGGCGGAAAATCTGCCAATTTTGGCTTGGCCGGGTATCAGACTTTTTGATGTTTTCAGGTTTTGCGAAAAATCACTTAATTCCCCTACTTCTACATCTAGAGGGTTAAAACTATGTTGGAAAGCATCCGAAAAGAGTTCCCAAAGAGGGGGTATAGTGCATGTTTGATTTGTGGGAAAAAAAATTTTGGCTAAAAATCAGCCATTTTTGGCTTGGCCGGGTATTAGATTTTTTGACGTTTTCAGGTTTTGCGAAAAATCACTTAGTTCTCCTACTTCTACATCTAGAGGGTTAAAACAATGTTGGAAAGCATCCCAAAAGAGTTCCCAAAGAGGGGTTATAGTGCGCGTTTGATTTGTGGAAAAAAAAATTTTGGCTGAAAGTCAGCCATTTTTGGCTTGGCCGGGTATTAGATTTTTTGACGTTTTCAGGTTTTGCGAAAAATCACTTAGTTCTCCTACTTCTACATCTAGAGGGTTAAAACTATGTTGGAAAGCATCCCAAAAGAGTTCCCAAAGAGGGGGTATAGTGCGTGTTTGATTTGTGGAAAAAAAAATTTTGGCGGAAAATCTGCCAATTTTCGCTTGGCCGGGTATTAGATTTTTTGACGTTTTCAGATTTTGCGAAAAATCACTTAATTCTCCTACTTCTACCTCTAGAGGGTTAAAACTATGTTGGAAAGCATCCCAAAAGAGTTCCCAAAGAGGGGGTATAGTGCATGTTTGATTTGTGGGGAAATTTTTTTTGGCTGAAAATCAGCCATTTTTGGCTAGGCTGGGTATTAGATTTTTTGACGTTTTCAGGTTTTAGAAAAATCACTTAATTCTCCTACTTCTACATCTAGGGGGTTAAAACTATGTTGGAAAGCATCCCAAAAGAGTTCCCAAAGAGGGGGTATAGTGCATGTTTGATTTGTGGTGAAATTTTTTTTGGCTGAAAATCAGCCATTTTTGGCTAGGCTGGGTATTAGATTTTTTGACGTTTTCAGGTTTTAGAAAAATCACTTAATTCTCCTACTTCTACATCTAGGGGGTTAAAACTATGTTGGAAAGCATCCCAAAAGAGTTCCCAAAGAGGGGGTATAGTGCGTGTTTGATTTGTGGAAAAAAAAATTTTGGCTGAAAATCAGCCATTTTTGGCTTGGCCGGGTATTAGATTTTTTGACGTTTTCAGGTTTTGCAAAAAATCACTTAGTTCTCCTACTTCTACATCTAGAGGGTTAAAACTATGTTGGAAAGCATCCCAAAAGAGTTCCCAAAGAGGGGGTATAGTGCGTGTTTGATTTGTGGAAAAAAAAATTTTGGCTGAAAATCCGCCATTTTTGGCTTGGCCGGGTATTAGATTTTTTGACGTTTTCAGGTTTTAGAAAAATCACTTAATTCTCCTACTTCTACATCTAGGGGGTTAAAACTATGTTGGAAAGCATCCCAAAAGAGTTCCCAAAGAGGGGGTATAGTGCGTGTTTGATTTGTGGAAAAAAAAATTTTGGCGGAAAATTGCCAATTTTGGCTTGGCCTGGTATCAGACTTTTTGATGTTTTCAGGTTTTGCGAAAAATCACTTAATTCCCCTACTTCTACATCTAGAGGGTATGTTGGAAAGCATCCCAAAAGAGTTCCCAAAGAGGGGGTATAGTGCATGTTTGATTTGTGGGGAAAAACATTTTGGCTAAAAATCAGCCATTTTTGGCTTGGCCGGGTATTAGATTTTTTGACGTTTTCAGGTTTTGCGAAAAATCACTTAGTTCTCCTACTTCTACATCTAGAGGGTTAAAACTATGTTGGAAAGCATCCCAAAAGAGTTCCCAAAGAGGGGTTATAGTGCGCGTTTGATTTGTTGAAAAAAAAATTTTGGCTGAAAATCAGCCATTTTTGGCTTGGCCGGGTATTAGATTTTTTGACGTTTTCAGGTTTTGCGAAAAATCACTTAGTTCTCCTACTTCTACATCTAGAGGGTTAAAACTATGTTGGAAAGCATCCCAAAAGAGTTCCCAAAGAGGGGGTATAGTGCGTGTTTGATTTGTGGAAAAAAAATTTTTGGCTGAAAATCCGCCATTTTTGGCATGGCCGGGTATTAGATTTTTTGACGTTTTCAGGTTTTGCGAAAAATCACTTAATTCTCCTACTTCTACCTCTAGAGGGTTAAAACTATGTTGGAAAGCATCCCAAAAGAGTTCCCAAAGAGGGGGTATAGTGCGTGTTTGATTTGTGGAAAAAAAAATTTTGCCTGAAAATCAGCCATTTTTGGCTTGGCCAGGTATTAGATTTTTTGACGTTTTCAGGTTTTGCGAAAAATCACTGAATTCTCCTACTTCTACATCTAGAGGGTTAAAACTATGTTGGAAAGCATCCCAAAAGAGTTCCCAAAGAGGGGGTATAGTGCGTGTTTGATTTGTGGGAAAAGAAATTTTGGCTGAAAATCAGCCATTTTTGGCTTGGCCGGGTATTAGATTTTTTGACGTTTTCAGGTTTTGCGAAAAATCACTTAATTCTCCTACTTCTACATCTAGAGGGTTAAAACTATGTTGGAAAGCATCCCAAAAGAGTTCCCAAAGAGGGGGTATAGTGCGTGTTTGATTTGTGGGAAAAAAAATTTTGGCTGAAAATCAGCCATTTTTGTCTTGGCCGGGTATTAGATTTTTTTACGTTTTCAGGTTTTGCGAAAAATCACTTAATTCTCCTACTTCTAAATCTAGAGGGTTAAAACTATGTTGGAAAGCATTCCAAAAGAGTTCCCAAAGAGGGGGTATAGTGCATGTTTGATTTGTGGAAAAAAAACATTTTGGCTGAAAATCAGCCATTTTTCGCTAGGCCGGGTATTAGATTTTTTGACGTTTTCAGGTTTTGCGAAAAATCACTTAATTCTCCTACTTCTACATCTAGAGGGTTAAAACTATGTTGGAAAGCATCCCAAAAGAGTTCCCAAAGAGGGGGTATAGTGCGTGTTTGATTTGTGGAAAAAAGTTTTTTGGCTAAAAATCAGCCATTTTTGGCTAGGCCGGGTATTAGATTTTTTGACGTTTTCAGGTTTTGCGAAAAATCACTTAATTCTCCTACTTCTACATCTAGAGGGTTAAAACTATGTTGGACAGCATCCCAAAAGAGTTCCCAAAGAGGGGGTATAGTGCGTGTTTGATTTGTGGAAAAAAAAATTTTGGATGAAAATCAGCCATTTTTGGCTTGGCCGGGTATTAGATTTTTTGACGTTTTCAGTTTTTGCGAAAAATCACTTAATTCTCCTACTTCTACTTCTAGAGGGTTAAAACTATGTTGGAAAGCATCCCAAAAGAGTTCCCAAAGAGGGGGTATAGTGCGTGTTTGATTTGTGGAAAAAAAATTTTGGCTGAAAATCAGCCATTTTTGGCTTGGCCGGGTATTAGATTTTTTGACGTTTTCAGGTTTTGCGAAAAATCACTTAATTCTCCTACTTCTACATCTAGAGGGTTAAAACTATGTTGGAAAGCATCCCAAAAGAGTTCCCAAAGAGGGGGTATAGTGCGTGTTTGATTTGTGGGAAAAAAATTTTTGGCTGAAAATCTGCCAATTTTGGCTTGCCCGGGTATCAGATTTTTTGACGTTTTCAGGTTTTTGCGAAAAATCACTTAATTCCCCTACTTCTACATCTAGAGGGTTAAAACTATGTTGGAAAGCATCCCAAAAGAGTTCCCAAAGAGGGGGTATAGTGCGTGTTTCATTTGTGTAAAAAAAAATTTTGACTGAAAATCAGCCATTTTTGGCTTGGCCGGGTATTAGATTTTTTGACGTTTTCAGGTTTTGCGAAAAATCACTTAATTCTCCTACTTCTACATCTAGAGGGTTAAAACTATGTTGGAAAGCATCCCAAAAGAGTTCCCAAAGAGGGGGTATAGTGCGTGTTTGATTTTGTGGAAAAAAGTTTTTTGGCTAAAAATCAGTCATTTTTGGCTTAGCCGGGTATTAGATTTTTTGATGTTTTCAGGTTTTGCGAAAAATCACTTAAGTCTCCTACTTCTACATCTAGAGGATGAAAACTATGTTGGAAAGCATCCAAAAAAAGTTCCCAAAGAGGGGGTATAGTGCGTGTTTGATTTGTGGAAAAAAACATTTTGGATGAAAATCAGCCATTTTTGGCTTGGCCGGGATTAGATTTTTTGACGTTTTCAGGTTTTGCGAAAAATCACTTAATTCTCCTACTTCTACATCTAGGGGGTGAAAACTATGTTGGAAAGCATCCCAAAAGAGTTCCCAAAGAGGGGGAATAGTGCGTGTTTGATTTGTGGAAAAAAGTTTTTTGGCTAAAAATCAGCCATTTTTGGCTTGGCCGGGTATTAGATTTTTTGACGTTTTCAGTTTTTGCGAAAAATCACTTAATTCTCCTACTTCTACTTCTAGAGGGTTAAAACTATGTTGGAAAGCATCCCAAAAGAGTTCCCAAAGAGGGGGTATAGTGCGTGTTTGATTTGTGGAAAAAAGTTTTTTGGCTAAAAATCAGCCATTTTTGGCTTGGCCGGGTATTAGATTTTTTGACGTTTTCAGGTTTTGCGAAAAAACACTTAATTCTCCTACTTCTACATCTAGAGGGTTAAAACTATGTTGGAAAGCATCCCAAAAGAGTTCCCGAAGAGGGGGTATAGTGCGTGTTTGATTTGTGTGAAAAATTTTTTGGGCTGAAATCAGCCATTTTTGGCTTGGCCGGGTATTAGATTTTTTGAAGTTTTCAGGTTTTGCGAAAAATCACTTAATTCTCCAACTTCTACATCTAGAAGGTTAAAACTATGTTGGAAAGCATCCCAAAAGAGTTCCCAAAGAGGGGGTATAGTGCGTGTTTGATTTGTGGGAAAAAAAATTTTGGCTCAAAATCTGCCAATTTTGGCTTGCCCGGGTATCAGATTTTTTGACGTTTTCAGGTTTTGCGAAAAATCACTTAATTCCCCTACTTCTACATCTAGAGGGTTAAAACTATGTTTGAAAGCATCCCAAAAGAGTTCCCAAAGAGGGGGTATAGTGCGTGTTTGATTTGTGGAAAAAAGTTTTTTGGCTAAAAATCAGTCATTTTTGGCTTAGCCGGGTATTAGATTTTTTGACGTTTTCAGGTTTTGCGAAAAATCACTTAAGTCTCCTACTTCTACATCTAGAGGGTTAAAACTATGTTGGAAAGCATCCAAAAAAAGTTCCCAAAGAGGGGGTATAGTGCGTGTTTGATTTGTGGAAAAAAACATTTTGGCTGAAAATCAGCCATTTTTGGCTTGGCCGGGATTAGATTTTTTGACGTTTTCAGGTTTTGCGAAAAATCACTTAATTCTCCTACTTCTACATCTAGGGGGTTAAAACTATGTTGGAAAGCATCCCAAAAGAGTTCCCAAAGAGGGGGTATAGTGCGTGCTTGATTTGTGGAAAAAAAAATTTTGGCTGAAAACACAGGCCAACAAAAAACAACTTTTTTTATGTTTCTTTGATGAAAATAGGCAAATATTACTAATTTTGGGTCGAGAAACTCAAATATACCCACAGAATTGTTTAATTAGCTCTCGTTTTTTAGATACACGCCATGGAAGTATGTGCTGTAGGTAGCGAGAAGAATTCATTACAAGAGTATAAATTGCACAGTACAGTACACATATTTAGTATCGCCGCGTCCGTAACGACCCAACCTATAAAACTGTCCCACTAGTTAACCCCTTCAGTAAACACCGTAAGAAAAAAAAAAAAAAAACGAGGCAAAAAACAACGCTTTATTACCATACCGCCGAACAAAAAGTGGAATAACACGCGATCAAAAAGATGGATATAAATAACCATGGTACCGCTGAAAACGTCATCTTGTCCCGCAAAAAACAAGCCGCCATACAGCATCATCAGCAAAAAAATAAAAAAGTTATAGTCCTCAGAATAAAGCGATGCCAAAATAATTATTTTTTCTATAAAATAGTTTTTATCGTATAAAAGCGCCAAAACATTAAAAAATGATATAAATGAGGTATCGCTGTAATCGTACTGACCCGACGAATAAAACTGCTTTATCAATTTTACCAAACGCAGAACGGTATAAAGAAATTCATGAATAGCTGGTTTTTGGTTATTCTGCCTCACAAAAATCGGAATAAAAAGTGATAAAAAATGGTCACGTGTCCGAAAATGTTACCAATAAAAACGTCAACTCGTCCCGCAAAAAACAAGACCTCACATGACTCTGTGGACCAAAATGTGGAAAAATTATAGGTCTCAAAATGCCACGTATATAAGTGCCACGTATTTAAGTGCCACGTATAAGTGCCACGTATTTAAGTGCCACGTATAAGCAAAGTAATGATGGTAAGCAGTCTTCACAAGTGGAGTAATTGGTCTTCTTTGGTTGGCAAATGTCACATAACCACACACGTAACAAAAATTGTTAACAATATTTGCACATTTACGAGGCATTTTCAAAGTGTAAATTCTCTCCACAAAATTACTGCAACAAGAGAAAGAGACTTCAATTAGTACAAACTATGCAGACACAATTTATAAAATGGCTGACATTGGTTCAACAGGTCTGTAATCAGGTTTACCAATACACATTTGTTGAAAATTCAAAATTTCCCTATTTTCCTGCATAATAATCTTAAATGACCTGTATCTCAGCAACAAGAGCTAATAATGATTTTTAAGTAACATATTCGTTTTTAGGATGCTAAAATTATTACAAACCAGCTATTTTCATTTCAGAAACATTTTCACTGTTGGCCAGTGTTTTCAGCCATTTTTCGCTTGGCCTGGTATTAGATTTTTTGACGTTTTCAGGTTTTGCGAAAAATCACTTAATTCTCCTACTTCTACATCTAGAGGGTTAAAACTATGTTGGACAGCATCCCAAAAGAGTTCCCAAAGAGGGGGTATAGTGCGTGTTTCATTTGTGTCAAAAAAAATTTTGACTGAAAATCAGCCATTTTTGGCATGGCTGGGTATTAGATTTTTTGACGTTTTCAGGTTTTGCGAAAAATCACTTAATTCTCCTACTTCTACATCTAGAGGGTTAAAACTATGTTGGAAAGCATCCCAAAAGAGTTCCCAAAGAGGGGGTATAGTGCGTGTTTGATTTGTGGGAAAAAGTTTTTTGGCTAAAAATCAGTCATTTTTGGCTTAGCCGGGTATTAGATTTTTTGACGTTTTCAGGTTTTGCGAAAAATCACTTAATTCTCCTACTTCTACATCTAGAGGGTTAAAACTATGTTGGAAAGCATCCCAAAAGAGTTCCCAAAGAGGGGGTATAGTGCGTGTTTCATTTGTGTCAAAAAAAATTTTGACTGAAAATCAGCCATTTTTGGCTTGGCCGGGTATTAGATTTTTTGACGTTTTCAGGTTTTGCGAAAAATCACTTAATTCTCCTACTTCTACATCTAGAGGGTTAAAACTATGTTGGAAAGCATCCCAAAAGAGTTCCCAAAGAGGGGGTATAGTGCGTGTTTGATTTGTGGGAAAAAGTTTTTTGGCTAAAAATCAGTCATTTTTGGCTTAGCCGGGTATTAGATTTTTTGACGTTTTCAGGTTTTGCGAAAAATCACTTAAGTCTCCTACTTCTACATCTAGAGGGTTAAAATTATGTTGGAAAGCATCCAAAAAAAGTTCCCAAAGAGGGGGTATAGTGCGTGTTTGATTTGTGGAAAAAAACATTTTGGCTGAAAATCAGCCATTTTTGGCTTGGCCGGGATTAGATTTTTTGACGTTTTCAGGTTTTGTGAAAAATCACTTAATTCTCCTACTTCTACATCTAGGGGGTTAAAACTATGTTGGAAAGCATCCCAAAAGAGTTCCCAAAGAGGGGGTATAGTGCGTGCTTGATTTGTGGAAAAAAAAATTTTGGCTGAAAATCAGCCATTTTTCGCTTGGCCTGGTATTAGATTTTTTGACGTTTTCAGGTTTTGCGAAAAATCACTTAATTCTCCTACTTCTACATCTAGAGGGTTAAAACTATGTTGGAAAGCATCCCAAAAGAGTTCCCAAAGAGGGGGTATAGTGCGTGTTTGATTTGTGGAAAAAAGTTTTTTGGCTAAAAATCAGCCATTTTTGGCTAGGCCGGGTATTAGATTTTTTGACGTTTTCAGGTTTAGCGAAAAATCACTTAATTCTCCTACTTCTACATCTAGAGGGTTAAAACTATGTTGGACAGCATCCCAAAAGAGTTCCCAAAGAGGGGGTATAGTGCGTGTTTGATTTGTGGAAAAAAAAATTTTGGATGAAAATCAGCCATTTTTGGCTTGGCCGGGTATTAGATTTTTTGACGTTTTCAGGTTTTGCGAAAAATCACTTAAATCTCCTGCTTCTACATCTAGGGGGTGAAAACTATGTTGGAAAGCATCCCAAAAGAGTTCCCAAAGAGGGGGTATAGTGCGTGTTTGATTTGTGGAAAAAAGTTTTTTGGCTAAAAATCAGCCATTTTTGGCTTGGCCGGGTATTAGATTTTTTGACGTTTTCAGTTTTTGCGAAAAATCACTTAATTCTCCTACTTCTACTTCTAGAGGGTTAAAACTATGTTGGAAAGCATCCCAAAAGAGTTCCCAAAGAGGGGGTATAGTGCGTGTTTGATTTGTGGAAAAAAATTTTTGGCTGAAAATCAGCCATTTTTGGCTTGGCCGGGTATTAGATTTTTTGAAGTTTTCAGGTTTTGCGAAAAATCACTTAATACTCCAACTTCTACATCTAGAAGGTTAAAAACTATGTTGGAAAGCATCCCAAAAGAGTTCCCAAAGAGGGGGTATAGTGCGTGTTTGATTTGTGGGAAAAAATATTTTGGCTGAAAATCTGCCAATTTTGGCTTGCCCGGGTATCAGATTTTTTGACGTTTTCAGGTTTTGCGAAAAATCACTTAATTCCCCTACTTCTACATCTAGAGGGTTAAAACTATGTTGGAAAGCATCCCAAAAGAGTTCCCAAAGAGGGGGTATAGTGCGTGTTTGATTTGTGGAAAAAAGTTTTTTGGCTGAAATCAGCCATTTTTGGCTTGGCCGGGTATTAGATTTTTTGAAGTTTTCAGGTTTTGCGAAAAATCACTTAATTCTCCAACTTCTACATCTAGAAGGTTAAAACTATGTTGGAAAGCATCCCAAAAGAGTTCCCAAAGAGGGGGTATAGTGCGTGTTTGATTTGTGGGAAAAAAATTTTTGGCTCAAAATCTGCCAATGTTGGCTTGCCCGGGTATCAGATTTTTTGACGTTTTCAGGTTTTGCGAAAAATCACTTAATTCCCCTACTTCTACATCTAGAGGGTTAAAACTATGTTGGAAAGCATCCCAAAAGAGTTCCCAAAGAGGGGGTATAGTGCGTGTTTGATTTGTGGAAAAAAGTTTTTTGGCTAAAAATCAGTCATTTTTGGCTTAGCCGGGTATTAGATTTTTTGACGTTTTCAGGTTTTGCGAAAAATCACTTAATTCTCCTACTTCTACATCTAGAGGGTTAAAACTATGTTGGAAAGCATCCCAAAAGAGTTCCCAAAGAGGGGGTATAGTGCGTGTTTGATTTGTGGAAAAAAAAATTTTGGATGAAAATCAGCCATTTTTCGCTTGGCCGGGTATTAGATTTTTTGATGTTTTCAGGTTTTGCGAAAAATCACTTAATTCTCCTACTTCTACATCTAGAGGGTTAAAACTATGTTGGAAAGCATCCCAAAAGAGTTCCCAAAGAGGGGGTATAGTGCGTGTTTGATTTGTGGCAAAAAAAATTTTGGCTGAAAATCAGCCATTTTTGGCTTGGCCGGGTATTAGATTTTTTGACGTTTTCAGGTTTTGCGAAAAATCACTTAATTCTCCTACTTCTACATCTAGAGGGTTAAAACTATGTTGGAAAGCATCCCAAAAGAGTTCCCAAAGAGGGGGTATAGTGCGTGTTTGATTTGTGGAAAAAAGTTTTTTGGCTAAAAATCAGCCATTTTTGGCTTGGCCGGGTATTAGATTTTTTGACGTTTTCAGTTTTTGCGAAAAATCACTTAATTCTCCTACTTCTACTTCTAGAGGGTTAAAACTATGTTGGAAAGCATCCCAAAAGAGTTCCCAAAGAGGGGGTATAGTGCGTGTTTGATTTGTGGAAAAAAATTTTTGGCTGAAAATCAGCCATTTTTGGCTTGGCCGGGTATTAGATTTTTTGAAGTTTTCAGGTTTTGCGAAAAATCACTTAATACTCCAACTTCTACATCTAGAAGGTTAAAAACTATGTTGGAAAGCATCCCAAAAGAGTTCCCAAAGAGGGGGTATAGTGCGTGTTTGATTTGTGGGAAAAAATATTTTGGCTGAAAATCTGCCAATTTTGGCTTGCCCGGGTATCAGATTTTTTGACGTTTTCAGGTTTTGCGAAAAATCACTTAATTCCCCTACTTCTACATCTAGAGGGTTAAAACTATGTTGGAAAGCATCCCAAAAGAGTTCCCAAAGAGGGGGTATAGTGCGTGTTTGATTTGTGGAAAAAAGTTTTTTGGCTGAAATCAGCCATTTTTGGCTTGGCCGGGTATTAGATTTTTTGAAGTTTTCAGGTTTTGCGAAAAATCACTTAATTCTCCAACTTCTACATCTAGAAGGTTAAAACTATGTTGGAAAGCATCCCAAAAGAGTTCCCAAAGAGGGGGTATAGTGCGTGTTTGATTTGTGGGAAAAAAATTTTTGGCTCAAAATCTGCCAATGTTGGCTTGCCCGGGTATCAGATTTTTTGACGTTTTCAGGTTTTGCGAAAAATCACTTAGTTCTCCTACTTCTACATCTAGAGGGTTAAAACTATGTTGGAAAGCATCCCAAAAGAGTTCCCAAAGAGGGGGTATAGTGCATGTTTGATTTGTGGGGAAATTTTTTTTGGCTGAAAATCAGCCATTTTTGGCTAGGCTGGGTATTAGATTTTTTGACGTTTTCAGGTTTTAGAAAAATCACTTAATTCTCCTACTTCTACATCTAGGGGGTTAAAACTATGTTGGAAAGCATCCCAAAAGAGTTCCCAAAGAGGGGGTATAGTGCATGTTTGATTTGTGGGGAAATTTTTTTTGGCTGAAAATCAGCCATTTTTGGCTAGGCTGGGTATTAGATTTTTTGACGTTTTCAGGTTTTAGAAAAATCACTTAATTCTCCTACTTCTACATCTAGGGGGTTAAAACTATGTTGGAAAGCATCCCAAAAGAGTTCCCAAAGAGGGGGTATAGTGCGTGTTTGATTTGTGGAAAAAAAAATTTTGGCGGAAAATCTGCCAATTTTGGCTTGGCCGGGTATCAGACTTTTTGATGTTTTCAGGTTTTGCGAAAAATCACTTAATTCCCCTACTTCTACATCTAGAGGGTTAAAACTATGTTGGAAAGCATCCCAAAAGAGTTCCCAAAGAGGGGGTATAGTGCATGTTTGATTTGTGGGAAAAAAAATTTTTGCTAAAACTCAGCCATTTTTGGCTTGGCCGGGTATTAGATTTTTTGACGTTTTCAGGTTTTGCGAAAAATCACTTAGTTCTCCTACTTCTACATCTAGAGGGTTAAAACTATGTTGGAAAGCATCCCAAAAGAGTTCCCAAAGAGGGGGTATAGTGCGTGTTTCATTTGTGGCAAAAAAAATTTTGGATGAAAATCAGCCATTTTTCGCTTGGCCGGGTATTAGATTTTTTGACGTTTTCAGGTTTTGCGAAAAATCACTTAATTCTCCTACTTCTACATCTAGAGAATTAAAACTATGTCGGAAAGCATTCCAAAAGAGTTCCCAAAGAGGGGGTATAGTGCGTGTTTCATTTGTGGCAAAAAAATCTTTGACTGAAAATCTGCCAATTTTGGCTTGGCCGGGTATTAGATTTTTTGACGTTTTCAGGTTTTGCGAAAAATCACTTAATTCTCCTACTTCTACATCTAGAGGGTTAAAACTATGTTGGAAAGCATCCCAAAAGAGTTCCCAAAGAGGGGGTATAGTGCGTGTTTGATTTGTGGAAAAAAAATTTTTGGATGAAAATCAGCCATTTTTCGCTTGGCCGGGTATTAGATTTTTTGATGTTTTCAGGTTTTGCGAAAAATCACTTAATTCTCCTACTTCTACATCTAGAGGGTTAAAACTATGTTGGAAAGCATCCCAAAAGAGTTCCCAAAGAGGGGGTATAGTGCGAGTTTGATTTGTGGCAAAAAAAATTTTGGCTGAAAATCAGCCATTTTTGGCTTGGCCGGGTATTAGATTTTTTGACGTTTTCAGGTTTTGCGAAAAATCACTTAATTCTCCTACTTCTACATCTAGAGGGTTAAAACTATGTTGGAAAGCATCCCAAAAGAGTTCCCAAAGAGGGGGTATAGTGCGTGTTTGATTTGTGGAAAAAAAAATTTTGGATGAAAATCAGCCATTTTTCGCTTGGCCGGGTATTAGATTTTTTGATGTTTTCAGGTTTTGCGAAAAATCACTTAATTCTCCTACTTCTACATCTAGAGGGTTAAAACTATGTTGGAAAGCATCCCAAAAGAGTTCCCAAAGAGGGGGTATAGTGCGTGTTTGATTTGTGGCAAAAAAAATTTTGGCTGAAAATCAGCCATTTTTGGCTTGGCCGGGTATTAGATTTTTTGACGTTTTCAGGTTTTGCGAAAAATCACTTAATTCTCCTACTTCTACATCTAGAGGGTTAAAACTATGTTGGAAAGCATCCCAAAAGAGTTCCCAAAGAGGGGGTATAGTGCGTGTTTGATTTGTGGAAAAAAGTTTTTTGGCTAAAAATCAGCCATTTTTGGCTTGGCCGGGTATTAGATTTTTTGACGTTTTCAGTTTTTGCGAAAAATCACTTAATTCTCCTACTTCTACTTCTAGAGGGTTAAAACTATGTTGGAAAGCATCCCAAAAGAGTTCCCAAAGAGGGGGTATAGTGCGTGTTTGATTTGTGGAAAAAAATTTTTGGCTGAAAATCAGCCATTTTTGGCTTGGCCGGGTATTAGATTTTTTGAAGTTTTCAGGTTTTGCGAAAAATCACTTAATACTCCAACTTCTACATCTAGAAGGTTAAAAACTATGTTGGAAAGCATCCCAAAAGAGTTCCCAAAGAGGGGGTATAGTGCGTGTTTGATTTGTGGGAAAAAATATTTTGGCTGAAAATCTGCCAATTTTGGCTTGCCCGGGTATCAGATTTTTTGACGTTTTCAGGTTTTGCGAAAAATCACTTAATTCCCCTACTTCTACATCTAGAGGGTTAAAACTATGTTGGAAAGCATCCCAAAAGAGTTCCCAAAGAGGGGGTATAGTGCGTGTTTGATTTGTGGAAAAAAGTTTTTTGGCTGAAATCAGCCATTTTTGGCTTGGCCGGGTATTAGATTTTTTGAAGTTTTCAGGTTTTGCGAAAAATCACTTAATTCTCCAACTTCTACATCTAGAAGGTTAAAACTATGTTGGAAAGCATCCCAAAAGAGTTCCCAAAGAGGGGGTATAGTGCGTGTTTGATTTGTGGGAAAAAAATTTTTGGCTCAAAATCTGCCAATGTTGGCTTGCCCGGGTATCAGATTTTTTGACGTTTTCAGGTTTTGCGAAAAATCACTTAGTTCTCCTACTTCTACATCTAGAGGGTTAAAACTATGTTGGAAAGCATCCCAAAAGAGTTCCCAAAGAGGGGGTATAGTGCATGTTTGATTTGTGGGGAAATTTTTTTTGGCTGAAAATCAGCCATTTTTGGCTAGGCTGGGTATTAGATTTTTTGACGTTTTCAGGTTTTAGAAAAATCACTTAATTCTCCTACTTCTACATCTAGGGGGTTAAAACTATGTTGGAAAGCATCCCAAAAGAGTTCCCAAAGAGGGGGTATAGTGCATGTTTGATTTGTGGGGAAATTTTTTTTGGCTGAAAATCAGCCATTTTTGGCTAGGCTGGGTATTAGATTTTTTGACGTTTTCAGGTTTTAGAAAAATCACTTAATTCTCCTACTTCTACATCTAGGGGGTTAAAACTATGTTGGAAAGCATCCCAAAAGAGTTCCCAAAGAGGGGGTATAGTGCGTGTTTGATTTGTGGAAAAAAAAATTTTGGCGGAAAATCTGCCAATTTTGGCTTGGCCGGGTATCAGACTTTTTGATGTTTTCAGGTTTTGCGAAAAATCACTTAATTCCCCTACTTCTACATCTAGAGGGTTAAAACTATGTTGGAAAGCATCCCAAAAGAGTTCCCAAAGAGGGGGTATAGTGCATGTTTGATTTGTGGGAAAAAAAATTTTTGCTAAAACTCAGCCATTTTTGGCTTGGCCGGGTATTAGATTTTTTGACGTTTTCAGGTTTTGCGAAAAATCACTTAGTTCTCCTACTTCTACATCTAGAGGGTTAAAACTATGTTGGAAAGCATCCCAAAAGAGTTCCCAAAGAGGGGGTATAGTGCGTGTTTCATTTGTGGCAAAAAAAATTTTGGATGAAAATCAGCCATTTTTCGCTTGGCCGGGTATTAGATTTTTTGACGTTTTCAGGTTTTGCGAAAAATCACTTAATTCTCCTACTTCTACATCTAGAGAATTAAAACTATGTCGGAAAGCATTCCAAAAGAGTTCCCAAAGAGGGGGTATAGTGCGTGTTTCATTTGTGGCAAAAAAATCTTTGACTGAAAATCTGCCAATTTTGGCTTGGCCGGGTATTAGATTTTTTGACGTTTTCAGGTTTTGCGAAAAATCACTTAATTCTCCTACTTCTACATCTAGAGGGTTAAAACTATGTTGGAAAGCATCCCAAAAGAGTTCCCAAAGAGGGGGTATAGTGCGTGTTTGATTTGTGGAAAAAAAATTTTTGGATGAAAATCAGCCATTTTTCGCTTGGCCGGGTATTAGATTTTTTGATGTTTTCAGGTTTTGCGAAAAATCACTTAATTCTCCTACTTCTACATCTAGAGGGTTAAAACTATGTTGGAAAGCATCCCAAAAGAGTTCCCAAAGAGGGGGTATAGTGCGAGTTTGATTTGTGGCAAAAAAAATTTTGGCTGAAAATCAGCCATTTTTGGCTTGGCCGGGTATTAGATTTTTTGACGTTTTCAGGTTTTGCGAAAAATCACTTAATTCTCCTACTTCTACATCTAGAGGGTTAAAACTATGTTGGAAAGCATCCCAAAAGAGTTCCCAAAAAGGGGGTATAGTGCGTGTTTGATTTGTGGAAAAAAAAATTTTGGCTGAAAATCAGCCATTTTTGGCTTGGCCGGGTATTAGATTTTTTGACGTTTTCAGGTTTTAGAAAAATCACTTAATTCTCCTACTTCTACATCTAGGGGGTTAAAACTATGTTGGAAAGCATCCCAAAAGAGTTCCCAAAGAGGGGGTATAGTGCGTGTTTGATTTGTGGAAAAAAAAATTTTGGCTGAAAATCAGCCATTTTTGGCTTGGCCGGGTATTAGATTTTTTGACGTTTTCAGGTTTTGCAAAAAATCACTTAGTTCTCCTACTTCTACATCTAGAGGGTTAAAACTATGTTGGAAAGCATCCCAAAAGAGTTCCCAAAGAGGGGGTATAGTGCGTGTTTGATTTGTGGAAAAAAAAATTTTGGCTGAAAATCCGCCATTTTTGGCTTGGCCGGGTATTAGATTTTTTGACGTTTTCAGGTTTTAGAAAAATCACTTAATTCTCCTACTTCTACATCTAGGGGGTTAAAACTATGTTGGAAAGCATCCCAAAAGAGTTCCCAAAGAGGGGGTATAGTGCGTGTTTGATTTGTGGAAAAAAAAATTTTGGCGGAAAATTGCCAATTTTGGCTTGGCCTGGTATCAGACTTTTTGATGTTTTCAGGTTTTGCGAAAAATCACTTAATTCCCCTACTTCTACATCTAGAGGGTATGTTGGAAAGCATCCCAAAAGAGTTCCCAAAGAGGGGGTATAGTGCATGTTTGATTTGTGGGGAAAAACATTTTGGCTAAAAATCAGCCATTTTTGGCTTGGCCGGGTATTAGATTTTTTGACGTTTTCAGGTTTTGCGAAAAATCACTTAGTTCTCCTACTTCTACATCTAGAGGGTTAAAACTATGTTGGAAAGCATCCCAAAAGAGTTCCCAAAGAGGGGTTATAGTGCGCGTTTGATTTGTTGAAAAAAAAATTTTGGCTGAAAATCAGCCATTTTTGGCTTGGCCGGGTATTAGATTTTTTGACGTTTTCAGGTTTTGCGAAAAATCACTTAGTTCTCCTACTTCTACATCTAGAGGGTTAAAACTATGTTGGAAAGCATCCCAAAAGAGTTCCCAAAGAGGGGGTATAGTGCGTGTTTGATTTGTGGAAAAAAAATTTTTGGCTGAAAATCCGCCATTTTTGGCATGGCCGGGTATTAGATTTTTTGACGTTTTCAGGTTTTGCGAAAAATCACTTAATTCTCCTACTTCTACCTCTAGAGGGTTAAAACTATGTTGGAAAGCATCCCAAAAGAGTTCCCAAAGAGGGGGTATAGTGCGTGTTTGATTTGTGGAAAAAAAAATTTTGCCTGAAAATCAGCCATTTTTGGCTTGGCCAGGTATTAGATTTTTTGACGTTTTCAGGTTTTGCGAAAAATCACTGAATTCTCCTACTTCTACATCTAGAGGGTTAAAACTATGTTGGAAAGCATCCCAAAAGAGTTCCCAAAGAGGGGGTATAGTGCGTGTTTGATTTGTGGGAAAAGAAATTTTGGCTGAAAATCAGCCATTTTTGGCTTGGCCGGGTATTAGATTTTTTGACGTTTTCAGGTTTTGCGAAAAATCACTTAATTCTCCTACTTCTACATCTAGAGGGTTAAAACTATGTTGGAAAGCATCCCAAAAGAGTTCCCAAAGAGGGGGTATAGTGCGTGTTTGATTTGTGGGAAAAAAAATTTTGGCTGAAAATCAGCCATTTTTGTCTTGGCCGGGTATTAGATTTTTTTACGTTTTCAGGTTTTGCGAAAAATCACTTAATTCTCCTACTTCTAAATCTAGAGGGTTAAAACTATGTTGGAAAGCATTCCAAAAGAGTTCCCAAAGAGGGGGTATAGTGCATGTTTGATTTGTGGAAAAAAAACATTTTGGCTGAAAATCAGCCATTTTTCGCTAGGCCGGGTATTAGATTTTTTGACGTTTTCAGGTTTTGCGAAAAATCACTTAATTCTCCTACTTCTACATCTAGAGGGTTAAAACTATGTTGGAAAGCATCCCAAAAGAGTTCCCAAAGAGGGGGTATAGTGCGTGTTTGATTTGTGGAAAAAAGTTTTTTGGCTAAAAATCAGCCATTTTTGGCTAGGCCGGGTATTAGATTTTTTGACGTTTTCAGGTTTTGCGAAAAATCACTTAATTCTCCTACTTCTACATCTAGAGGGTTAAAACTATGTTGGACAGCATCCCAAAAGAGTTCCCAAAGAGGGGGTATAGTGCGTGTTTGATTTGTGGAAAAAAAAATTTTGGATGAAAATCAGCCATTTTTGGCTTGGCCGGGTATTAGATTTTTTGACGTTTTCAGTTTTTGCGAAAAATCACTTAATTCTCCTACTTCTACTTCTAGAGGGTTAAAACTATGTTGGAAAGCATCCCAAAAGAGTTCCCAAAGAGGGGGTATAGTGCGTGTTTGATTTGTGGAAAAAAAATTTTGGCTGAAAATCAGCCATTTTTGGCTTGGCCGGGTATTAGATTTTTTGACGTTTTCAGGTTTTGCGAAAAATCACTTAATTCTCCTACTTCTACATCTAGAGGGTTAAAACTATGTTGGAAAGCATCCCAAAAGAGTTCCCAAAGAGGGGGTATAGTGCGTGTTTGATTTGTGGGAAAAAAATTTTTGGCTGAAAATCTGCCAATTTTGGCTTGCCCGGGTATCAGATTTTTTGACGTTTTCAGGTTTTTGCGAAAAATCACTTAATTCCCCTACTTCTACATCTAGAGGGTTAAAACTATGTTGGAAAGCATCCCAAAAGAGTTCCCAAAGAGGGGGTATAGTGCGTGTTTCATTTGTGTAAAAAAAAATTTTGACTGAAAATCAGCCATTTTTGGCTTGGCCGGGTATTAGATTTTTTGACGTTTTCAGGTTTTGCGAAAAATCACTTAATTCTCCTACTTCTACATCTAGAGGGTTAAAACTATGTTGGAAAGCATCCCAAAAGAGTTCCCAAAGAGGGGGTATAGTGCGTGTTTGATTTTGTGGAAAAAAGTTTTTTGGCTAAAAATCAGTCATTTTTGGCTTAGCCGGGTATTAGATTTTTTGATGTTTTCAGGTTTTGCGAAAAATCACTTAAGTCTCCTACTTCTACATCTAGAGGATGAAAACTATGTTGGAAAGCATCCAAAAAAAGTTCCCAAAGAGGGGGTATAGTGCGTGTTTGATTTGTGGAAAAAAACATTTTGGATGAAAATCAGCCATTTTTGGCTTGGCCGGGATTAGATTTTTTGACGTTTTCAGGTTTTGCGAAAAATCACTTAATTCTCCTACTTCTACATCTAGGGGGTGAAAACTATGTTGGAAAGCATCCCAAAAGAGTTCCCAAAGAGGGGGAATAGTGCGTGTTTGATTTGTGGAAAAAAGTTTTTTGGCTAAAAATCAGCCATTTTTGGCTTGGCCGGGTATTAGATTTTTTGACGTTTTCAGTTTTTGCGAAAAATCACTTAATTCTCCTACTTCTACTTCTAGAGGGTTAAAACTATGTTGGAAAGCATCCCAAAAGAGTTCCCAAAGAGGGGGTATAGTGCGTGTTTGATTTGTGGAAAAAAGTTTTTTGGCTAAAAATCAGCCATTTTTGGCTTGGCCGGGTATTAGATTTTTTGACGTTTTCAGGTTTTGCGAAAAAACACTTAATTCTCCTACTTCTACATCTAGAGGGTTAAAACTATGTTGGAAAGCATCCCAAAAGAGTTCCCGAAGAGGGGGTATAGTGCGTGTTTGATTTGTGTGAAAAATTTTTTGGGCTGAAATCAGCCATTTTTGGCTTGGCCGGGTATTAGATTTTTTGAAGTTTTCAGGTTTTGCGAAAAATCACTTAATTCTCCAACTTCTACATCTAGAAGGTTAAAACTATGTTGGAAAGCATCCCAAAAGAGTTCCCAAAGAGGGGGTATAGTGCGTGTTTGATTTGTGGGAAAAAAAATTTTGGCTCAAAATCTGCCAATTTTGGCTTGCCCGGGTATCAGATTTTTTGACGTTTTCAGGTTTTGCGAAAAATCACTTAATTCCCCTACTTCTACATCTAGAGGGTTAAAACTATGTTTGAAAGCATCCCAAAAGAGTTCCCAAAGAGGGGGTATAGTGCGTGTTTGATTTGTGGAAAAAAGTTTTTTGGCTAAAAATCAGTCATTTTTGGCTTAGCCGGGTATTAGATTTTTTGACGTTTTCAGGTTTTGCGAAAAATCACTTAAGTCTCCTACTTCTACATCTAGAGGGTTAAAACTATGTTGGAAAGCATCCAAAAAAAGTTCCCAAAGAGGGGGTATAGTGCGTGTTTGATTTGTGGAAAAAAACATTTTGGCTGAAAATCAGCCATTTTTGGCTTGGCCGGGATTAGATTTTTTGACGTTTTCAGGTTTTGCGAAAAATCACTTAATTCTCCTACTTCTACATCTAGGGGGTTAAAACTATGTTGGAAAGCATCCCAAAAGAGTTCCCAAAGAGGGGGTATAGTGCGTGCTTGATTTGTGGAAAAAAAAATTTTGGCTGAAAATCAGCCATTTTTCGCTTGGCCTGGTATTAGATTTTTTGACGTTTTCAGGTTTTGCGAAAAATCACTTAATTCTCCTACTTCTACATCTAGAGGGTTAAAACTATGTTGGACAGCATCCCAAAAGAGTTCCCAAAGAGGGGGTATAGTGCGTGTTTCATTTGTGTCAAAAAAAATTTTGACTGAAAATCAGCCATTTTTGGCATGGCTGGGTATTAGATTTTTTGACGTTTTCAGGTTTTGCGAAAAATCACTTAATTCTCCTACTTCTACATCTAGAGGGTTAAAACTATGTTGGAAAGCATCCCAAAAGAGTTCCCAAAGAGGGGGTATAGTGCGTGTTTGATTTGTGGGAAAAAGTTTTTTGGCTAAAAATCAGTCATTTTTGGCTTAGCCGGGTATTAGATTTTTTGACGTTTTCAGGTTTTGCGAAAAATCACTTAATTCTCCTACTTCTACATCTAGAGGGTTAAAACTATGTTGGAAAGCATCCCAAAAGAGTTCCCAAAGAGGGGGTATAGTGCGTGTTTGATTTGTGGAAAAAAAAATTTTGGCTGAAAATCAGCCATTTTTGGCTTGGCCGGGATTAGATTTTTTGACGTTTTCAGGTTTTGTGAAAAATCACTTAATTCTCCTACTTCTACATCTAGGGGGTTAAAACTATGTTGGAAAGCATCCCAAAAGAGTTCCCAAAGAGGGGGTATAGTGCGTGCTTGATTTGTGGAAAAAAAAATTTTGGCTGAAAATCAGCCATTTTTCGCTTGGCCTGGTATTAGATTTTTTGACGTTTTCAGGTTTTGCGAAAAATCACTTAATTCTCCTACTTCTACATCTAGAGGGTTAAAACTATGTTGGAAAGCATCCCAAAAGAGTTCCCAAAGAGGGGGTATAGTGCGTGTTTGATTTGTGGAAAAAAGTTTTTTGGCTAAAAATCAGCCATTTTTGGCTAGGCCGGGTATTAGATTTTTTGACGTTTTCAGGTTTAGCGAAAAATCACTTAATTCTCCTACTTCTACATCTAGAGGGTTAAAACTATGTTGGACAGCATCCCAAAAGAGTTCCCAAAGAGGGGGTATAGTGCGTGTTTGATTTGTGGAAAAAAAAATTTTGGATGAAAATCAGCCATTTTTGGCTTGGCCGGGTATTAGATTTTTTGACGTTTTCAGGTTTTGCGAAAAATCACTTAAATCTCCTGCTTCTACATCTAGGGGGTGAAAACTATGTTGGAAAGCATCCCAAAAGAGTTCCCAAAGAGGGGGTATAGTGCGTGTTTGATTTGTGGAAAAAAGTTTTTTGGCTAAAAATCAGCCATTTTTGGCTTGGCCGGGTATTAGATTTTTTGACGTTTTCAGTTTTTGCGAAAAATCACTTAATTCTCCTACTTCTACTTCTAGAGGGTTAAAACTATGTTGGAAAGCATCCCAAAAGAGTTCCCAAAGAGGGGGTATAGTGCGTGTTTGATTTGTGGAAAAAAATTTTTGGCTGAAAATCAGCCATTTTTGGCTTGGCCGGGTATTAGATTTTTTGAAGTTTTCAGGTTTTGCGAAAAATCACTTAATACTCCAACTTCTACATCTAGAAGGTTAAAAACTATGTTGGAAAGCATCCCAAAAGAGTTCCCAAAGAGGGGGTATAGTGCGTGTTTGATTTGTGGGAAAAAATATTTTGGCTGAAAATCTGCCAATTTTGGCTTGCCCGGGTATCAGATTTTTTGACGTTTTCAGGTTTTGCGAAAAATCACTTAATTCCCCTACTTCTACATCTAGAGGGTTAAAACTATGTTGGAAAGCATCCCAAAAGAGTTCCCAAAGAGGGGGTATAGTGCGTGTTTGATTTGTGGAAAAAAGTTTTTTGGCTGAAATCAGCCATTTTTGGCTTGGCCGGGTATTAGATTTTTTGAAGTTTTCAGGTTTTGCGAAAAATCACTTAATTCTCCAACTTCTACATCTAGAAGGTTAAAACTATGTTGGAAAGCATCCCAAAAGAGTTCCCAAAGAGGGGGTATAGTGCGTGTTTGATTTGTGGGAAAAAATTTTTTGGCTCAAAATCTGCCAATGTTGGCTTGCCCGGGTATCAGATTTTTTGACGTTTTCAGGTTTTGCGAAAAATCACTTAATTCCCCTACTTCTACATCTAGAGGGTTAAAACTATGTTGGAAAGCATCCCAAAAGAGTTCCCAAAGAGGGGGTATAGTGCGTGTTTGATTTGTGGAAAAAAGTTTTTTGGCTAAAAATCAGTCATTTTTGGCTTAGCCGGGTATTAGATTTTTTGACGTTTTCAGGTTTTGCGAAAAATCACTTAATTCTCCTACTTCTACATCTAGAGGGTTAAAACTATGTTGGAAAGCATCCCAAAAGAGTTCCCAAAGAGGGGGTATAGTGCGTGTTTGATTTGTGGAAAAAAAAATTTTGGATGAAAATCAGCCATTTTTCGCTTGGCCGGGTATTAGATTTTTTGATGTTTTCAGGTTTTGCGAAAAATCACTTAATTCTCCTACTTCTACATCTAGAGGGTTAAAACTATGTTGGAAAGCATCCCAAAAGAGTTCCCAAAGAGGGGGTATAGTGCGTGTTTGATTTGTGGCAAAAAAAATTTTGGCTGAAAATCAGCCATTTTTGGCTTGGCCGGGTATTAGATTTTTTGACGTTTTCAGGTTTTGCGAAAAATCACTTAATTCTCCTACTTCTACATCTAGAGGGTTAAAACTATGTTGGAAAGCATCCCAAAAGAGTTCCCAAAGAGGGGGTATAGTGCGTGTTTGATTTGTGGAAAAAAGTTTTTTGGCTAAAAATCAGCCATTTTTGGCTTGGCCGGGTATTAGATTTTTTGACGTTTTCAGTTTTTGCGAAAAATCACTTAATTCTCCTACTTCTACTTCTAGAGGGTTAAAACTATGTTGGAAAGCATCCCAAAAGAGTTCCCAAAGAGGGGGTATAGTGCGTGTTTGATTTGTGGAAAAAAATTTTTGGCTGAAAATCAGCCATTTTTGGCTTGGCCGGGTATTAGATTTTTTGAAGTTTTCAGGTTTTGCGAAAAATCACTTAATACTCCAACTTCTACATCTAGAAGGTTAAAAACTATGTTGGAAAGCATCCCAAAAGAGTTCCCAAAGAGGGGGTATAGTGCGTGTTTGATTTGTGGGAAAAAATATTTTGGCTGAAAATCTGCCAATTTTGGCTTGCCCGGGTATCAGATTTTTTGACGTTTTCAGGTTTTGCGAAAAATCACTTAATTCCCCTACTTCTACATCTAGAGGGTTAAAACTATGTTGGAAAGCATCCCAAAAGAGTTCCCAAAGAGGGGGTATAGTGCGTGTTTGATTTGTGGAAAAAAGTTTTTTGGCTGAAATCAGCCATTTTTGGCTTGGCCGGGTATTAGATTTTTTGAAGTTTTCAGGTTTTGCGAAAAATCACTTAATTCTCCAACTTCTACATCTAGAAGGTTAAAACTATGTTGGAAAGCATCCCAAAAGAGTTCCCAAAGAGGGGGTATAGTGCGTGTTTGATTTGTGGGAAAAAAATTTTTGGCTCAAAATCTGCCAATGTTGGCTTGCCCGGGTATCAGATTTTTTGACGTTTTCAGGTTTTGCGAAAAATCACTTAGTTCTCCTACTTCTACATCTAGAGGGTTAAAACTATGTTGGAAAGCATCCCAAAAGAGTTCCCAAAGAGGGGGTATAGTGCATGTTTGATTTGTGGGGAAATTTTTTTTGGCTGAAAATCAGCCATTTTTGGCTAGGCTGGGTATTAGATTTTTTGACGTTTTCAGGTTTTAGAAAAATCACTTAATTCTCCTACTTCTACATCTAGGGGGTTAAAACTATGTTGGAAAGCATCCCAAAAGAGTTCCCAAAGAGGGGGTATAGTGCATGTTTGATTTGTGGGGAAATTTTTTTTGGCTGAAAATCAGCCATTTTTGGCTAGGCTGGGTATTAGATTTTTTGACGTTTTCAGGTTTTAGAAAAATCACTTAATTCTCCTACTTCTACATCTAGGGGGTTAAAACTATGTTGGAAAGCATCCCAAAAGAGTTCCCAAAGAGGGGGTATAGTGCGTGTTTGATTTGTGGAAAAAAAAATTTTGGCGGAAAATCTGCCAATTTTGGCTTGGCCGGGTATCAGACTTTTTGATGTTTTCAGGTTTTGCGAAAAATCACTTAATTCCCCTACTTCTACATCTAGAGGGTTAAAACTATGTTGGAAAGCATCCCAAAAGAGTTCCCAAAGAGGGGGTATAGTGCATGTTTGATTTGTGGGAAAAAAAATTTTTGCTAAAACTCAGCCATTTTTGGCTTGGCCGGGTATTAGATTTTTTGACGTTTTCAGGTTTTGCGAAAAATCACTTAGTTCTCCTACTTCTACATCTAGAGGGTTAAAACTATGTTGGAAAGCATCCCAAAAGAGTTCCCAAAGAGGGGGTATAGTGCGTGTTTCATTTGTGGCAAAAAAAATTTTGGATGAAAATCAGCCATTTTTCGCTTGGCCGGGTATTAGATTTTTTGACGTTTTCAGGTTTTGCGAAAAATCACTTAATTCTCCTACTTCTACATCTAGAGAATTAAAACTATGTCGGAAAGCATTCCAAAAGAGTTCCCAAAGAGGGGGTATAGTGCATGTTTCATTTGTGGCAAAAAAATCTTTGACTGAAAATCTGCCAATTTTGGCTTGGCCGGGTATTAGATTTTTTGACGTTTTCAGGTTTTGCGAAAAATCACTTAATTCTCCTACTTCTACATCTAGAGGGTTAAAACTATGTTGGAAAGCATCCCAAAAGAGTTCCCAAAGAGGGGGTATAGTGCGTGTTTGATTTGTGGAAAAAAAATTTTTGGATGAAAATCAGCCATTTTTCGCTTGGCCGGGTATTAGATTTTTTGATGTTTTCAGGTTTTGCGAAAAATCACTTAATTCTCCTACTTCTACATCTAGAGGGTTAAAACTATGTTGGAAAGCATCCCAAAAGAGTTCCCAAAGAGGGGGTATAGTGCGAGTTTGATTTGTGGCAAAAAAAATTTTGGCTGAAAATCAGCCATTTTTGGCTTGGCCGGGTATTAGATTTTTTGACGTTTTCAGGTTTTGCGAAAAATCACTTAATTCTCCTACTTCTACATCTAGAGGGTTAAAACTATGTTGGAAAGCATCCCAAAAGAGTTCCCAAAAAGGGGGTATAGTGCGTGTTTGATTTGTGGAAAAAAAAATTTTGGCTGAAAATCAGCCATTTTTGGCTTGGCCGGGTATTACATTTTTTTGACGTTTTCAGGTTTTGCGAAAAATCACTTAATTCTCCTACTTCTACATCTAGAGGGTTAACACTATGTTGGAAAGCATCCCAAAAGAGTTCCCAAAGAGGGGGTATAGTGCGTGTTTGATTTGTGGAAAAAAGTTTTTTGGCTAAAAATCAGCCATTTTTGGCTTGGCCTGGTATTAGATTTTTTGACGTTTTCAGGTTTTGCGAAAAATCACTTAATTCCCCTACTTCTACATCTAGAGGGTTAAAACTATGTTGGAAAGCATCCCAAAAGAGTTCCCAAAGAGGGGGTATAGTGCGTGTTTGATTTGTGGAAAAAAGTTTTTTGGCTAAAAATCAGCCATTTTTGGCTTGGCCGGGTATTAGATTTTTTGATGTTTTCAGGTTTTGCAAAAAATCACTTAGTTCTCCTACTTCTACATCTAGAGGGTTAAAACTATGTTGGAAAGCATCCCAAAAGAGTTCCCAAAGAGGGGGTATGGTGCATGTTTGATTTGTGTAAAAAAAAATTTTGGCTGAAAATCCGCCATTTTTGGCTTGGCCGGGTATTAGATTTTTTGACGTTTTCAGGTTTTAGAAAAATCACTTAATTCTCCTACTTCTACATCTAGGGGGTTAAAACTATGTTGGAAAGCATCCCAAAAGAGTTCCCAAAGAGGGGGTATAGTGCGTGTTTGATTTGTGGAAAAAAAAATTTTGGCGGAAAATCTGCCAATTTTGGCTTGGCCGGGTATCAGACTTTTTGATGTTTTCAGGTTTTGCGAAAAATCACTTAATTCCCCTACTTCTACATCTAGAGGGTTAAAACTATGTTGGAAAGCATCCCAAAAGAGTTCCCAAAGAGGGGGTATAGTGCATGTTTGATTTGTGGGAAAAAAATTTTGGCTAAAAATCAGCCATTTTTGGCTTTGCCGGGTATTAGATTTTTTGACGTTTTCAGGTTTTGCGAAAAATCACTTAGTTCTCCTACTTCTACATCTAGAGGGTTAAAACTATGTTGGAAAGCATCCCAAAAGAGTTCCCAAAGAGGGGTTATAGTGCGCGTTTGATTTGTGGAAAAAAAAATTTTGGCTGAAAATCAGCCATTTTTGGCTTGGCCGGGTATTAGATTTTTTGACGTTTTCAGGTTTTGCGAAAAATCACTTAGTTCTCCTACTTCTACATCTAGAGGGTTAAAACTATGTTGGAAAGCATCCCAAAAGAGTTCCCAAAGAGGGGGTATAGTGCGTGTTTAATTTGTGGAAAAAAAATTTTTGGCTGAAAATCCGCCATTTTTGGCTTGGCAGGGTATTAGATTTTTTGACGTTTTCAGGTTTGAGAAAAATTACCTAATTCTTTTACTTCTACATCTAGGGGGTTAAAACTATGTTGGAAAGCATCCCAAAAGAGTTCCCAAAGAGGGGGTATAGTGCGTGTTTGATTTGTGGAAAAAAAAATTTTGGCGGAAAATCTGCCAATTTTGGCTTGGCCGGGTATTAGATTTTTTGACGTTTTCAGGTTTTGTGAAAAATCACTTAATTCTCCTACTTCTACCTCTAGAGGGTTAAAACTATGTTGGAAAGCATCCCAAAAGAGTTCCCAAAGAGGGGGTATAGTGCATGTTTGATTTGTGGGGAAATTTTTTTTGGCTGAAAATCAGCCATTTTTGGCTAGGCTGGGTATTAGATTTTTTGACGTTTTCAGGTTTTAGAAAAATCACTTAATTCTCCTACTTCTACATCTAGGGGGTTAAAACTATGTTGGAAAGCATCCCAAAAGAGTTCCCAAAGAGGGGGTATAGTGCGTGTTTGATTTGTGGAAAAAAAAATTTTGGCTGAAAATCAGCCATTTTTGGCTTGGCCAGGTATTAGATTTTTTGACGTTTTCAGGTTTTGCGAAAAATCACTTAGTTCTCCTACTTCTACATCTAGAGGGTTAAAACTATGTTGGAAAGCATCCCAAAAGAGTTCCCAAAGAGGGGGTATAGTGCGTATTTGATTTGTGGAAAAAAAAATTTTGGCTGAAAATCCGCCATTTTTGGCTTGGCAGGGTATTAGATTTTTTGACGTTTTCAGGTTTTAGAAAAATTACCTAATTCTTTTACTTCTACATCTAGGGGGTTAAAACTATGTTGGAAAGCATCCCAAAAGAGTTCCCAAAGAGGGGGTATAGTGCGTGTTTGATTTGTGGAAAAAAAAATTTTGGCGGAAAATCTGCCAATTTTGGCTTGGCCGGGTATTAGATTTTTTGACGTTTTCAGGTTTTGCGAAAAATCACTTAATTCCCCTACTTCTACATCTAGAGGGTTAAAACTATGTTGGAAAGCATCCCAAAAGAGTTCCCAAAGAGGGGGTATAGTGCATGTTTGATTTGTGGGAAAAAAATTTTTTGCTAAAAATCAGCCATTTTTGGCTTGGCCGGGTATTAGATTTTTTGACGTTTTCAGGTTTTGCGAAAAATCACTTAGTTCTCCTACTTCTACATCTAGAGGGTTAAAACTATGTTGGAAAGCATCCCAAAAGAGTTCCCAAAGAGGGGGTATAGTGCGTGTTTCATTTGTGGCAAAAAAAATTTTGGATGAAAATCAGCCATTTTTCGCTTGGCCGGGTATTAGATTTTTTGACGTTTTCAGGTTTTGCGAAAAATCACTTAATTCTCCTACTTCTACATCTAGAGAATTAAAACTATGTTGGAAAGCATCCCAAAAGAGTTCCCAAAGAGGGGGTATAGTGCGTGTTTCATTTGTGGCAAAAACAATTTTGACTGAAAATCTGCCAATTTTGGCTTGGCCGGGTATTAGATTTTTTGACGTTTTCAGGTTTTGCGAAAAATCACTTAATTCTCCTACTTCTACATCTAGAGGGTTAAAACTATGTTGGAAAGCATCCCAAAAGAGTTCCCAAAAAGGGGGTATAGTGCGTGTTTGATTTGTGGAAAAAAAAATTTTGGCTGAAAATCAGCCATTTTTGGCTTGGCCGGGTATTACATTTTTTGACGTTTTCAGGTTTTGCGAAAAATCACTTAATTCTCCTACTTCTACATCTAGAGGGTTAACACTATGTTGGAAAGCATCCCAAAAGAGTTCCCAAAGAGGGGGTATAGTGCGTGTTTGATTTGTGGAAAAAAGTTTTTTGGCTAAAAATCAGCCATTTTTGGCTTGGCCTGGTATTAGATTTTTTGACGTTTTCAGGTTTTGCGAAAAATCACTTAATTCCCCTACTTCTACATCTAGAGGGTTAAAACTATGTTGGAAAGCATCCCAAAAGAGTTCCCAAAGAGGGGGTATAGTGCGTGTTTGATTTGTGGAAAAAAGTTTTTTGGCTAAAAATCAGCCATTTTTGGCTTGGCCGGGTATTAGATTTTTTGACGTTTTCAGGTTTTGCAAAAAATCACTTAGTTCTCCTACTTCTACATCTAGAGGGTTAAAACTATGTTGGAAAGCATCCCAAAAGAGTTCCCAAAGAGGGGGTATAGTGCGTATTTGATTTGTGGAAAAAAAAATTTTGGCTGAAAATCCGCCATTTTTGGCTTGGCAGGGTATTAGATTTTTTGACGTTTTCAGGTTTTAGAAAAATTACCTAATTCTTTTACTTCTACATCTAGGGGGTTAAAACTATGTTGGAAAGCATCCCAAAAGAGTTCCCAAAGAGGGGGTATAGTGCGTGTTTGATTTGTGGAAAAAAAAATTTTGGCGGAAAATCTGCCAATTTTGGCTTGGCCGGGTATTAGATTTTTTGACGTTTTCAGGTTTTGCGAAAAATCACTTAATTCTCCTACTTCTACATCTAGAGGGTTAAAACTATGTTGGAAAGCATCCCAAAAGAGTTCCCAAAGAGGGGGTATAGTGCATGTTTGATTTGTGGGGAAATTTTTTTTGGCTGAAAATCAGCCATTTTTGGCTAGGCTGGGTATTAGATTTTTTGACGTTTTCAGGTTTTAGAAAAATCACTTAATTCTCCTACTTCTACATCTAGGGGGTTAAAACTATGTTGGAAAGCATCCCAAAAGAGTTCCCAAAGAGGGGGTATAGTGCGTGTTTGATTTGTGGAAAAAAAAATTTTGGCGGAAAATCTGCCAATTTTGGCTTGGCCGGGTATCAGACTTTTTGATGTTTTCAGGTTTTGCGAAAAATCACTTAATTCCCCTACTTCTACATCTAGAGGGTTAAAACTATGTTGGAAAGCATCCCAAAAGAGTTCCCAAAGAGGGGGTATAGTGCATGTTTGATTTGTGGGAAAAAAATTTTTTGCTAAAAATCAGCCATTTTTGGCTTGGCCGGGTATTAGATTTTTTGACGTTTTCAGGTTTTGCGAAAAATCACTTAGTTCTCCTACTTCTACATCTAGAGGGTTAAAACTATGTTGGAAAGCATCCCAAAAGAGTTCCCAAAGAGGGGGTATAGTGCGTGTTTCATTTGTGGCAAAAAAAATTTTGGATGAAAATCAGCCATTTTTCGCTTGGCCGGGTATTAGATTTTTTGACGTTTTCAGGTTTTGCGAAAAATCACTTAATTCTCCTACTTCTACATCTAGAGAATTAAAACTATGTTGGAAAGCATCCCAAAAGAGTTCCCAAAGAGGGGGTATAGTGCGTGTTTCATTTGTGGCAAAAACAATTTTGACTGAAAATCTGCCAATTTTGGCTTGGCCGGGTATTAGATTTTTTGACGTTTTCAGGTTTTGCGAAAAATCACTTAATTCTCCTACTTCTACATCTAGAGGGTTAAAACTATGTTGGAAAGCATCCCAAAAGAGTTCCCAAAGAGGGGGTATAGTGCGTGTTTGATTTGTGGAAAAAAAAATTTTGGATGAAAATCAGCCATTTTTCGCTTGGCCGGGTATTAGATTTTTTGATGTTTTCAGGTTTTGCGAAAAATCACTTAATTCTCCTACTTCTACATCTAGAGGGTTAAAACTATGTTGGAAAGCATCCCAAAAGAGTTCCCAAAGAGGGGGTATAGTGCGAGTTTGATTTGTGGCAAAAAAAATTTTGGCTGAAAATCAGCCATTTTTGGCTTGGCCGGGTATTAGATTTTTTGACGTTTTCAGGTTTTGCGAAAAATCACTTAATTCTCCTACTTCTACATCTAGAGGGTTAAAACTATGTTGGAAAGCATCCCAAAAGAGTTCCCAAAAAGGGGGTATAGAGCGTGTTTGATTTGTGGAAAAAAAAATTTTGGCTGAAAATCAGCCATTTTTGGCTTGGCCGGGTATTACATTTTTTGACGTTTTCAGGTTTTGCGAAAAATCACTTAATTCTCCTACTTCTACATCTAGAGGGTTAACACTATGTTGGAAAGCATCCCAAAAGAGTTCCCAAAGAGGGGGTATAGTGCGTGTTTGATTTGTGGAAAAAAGTTTTTTGGCTAAAAATCAGCCATTTTTGGCTTGGCCTGGTATTAGATTTTTTGACGTTTTCAGGTTTTGCGAAAAATCACTTAATTCCCCTACTTCTACATCTAGAGGGTTAAAACTATGTTGGAAAGCATCCCAAAAGAGTTCCCAAAGAGGGGGTATAGTGCGTGTTTGATTTGTGGAAAAAAGTTTTTTGGCTAAAAATCAGCCATTTTTGGCTTGGCCGGGTATTAGATTTTTTGACGTTTTCAGGTTTTGCAAAAAATCACTTAGTTCTCCTACTTCTACATCTAGAGGGTTAAAACTATGTTGGAAAGCATCCCAAAAGAGTTCCCAAAGAGGGGGTATAGTGCATGTTTGATTTGTGTAAAAAAAAATTTTGGCTGAAAATCCGCCATTTTTGGCTTGGCCGGGTATTAGATTTTTTGACGTTTTCAGGTTTTAGAAAAATCACTTAATTCTCCTACTTCTACATCTAGGGGGTTAAAACTATGTTGGAAAGCATCCCAAAAGAGTTCCCAAAGAGGGGGTATAGTGCGTGTTTGATTTGTGGAAAAAAAAATTTTGGCGGAAAATCTGCCAATTTTGGCTTGGCCGGGTATCAGACTTTTTGATGTTTTCAGGTTTTGCGAAAAATCACTTAATTCCCCTACTTCTACATCTAGAGGGTTAAAACTATGTTGGAAAGCATCCCAAAAGAGTTCCCAAAGAGGGGGTATAGTGCATGTTTGATTTGTGGGAAAAAAAATTTTGGCTAAAAATCAGCCATTTTTGGCTTGGCCGGGTATTAGATTTTTTTACGTTTTCAGGTTTTGCGAAAAATCACTTAGTTCTCCTACTTCTACATCTAGAGGGTTAAAACTATGTTGGAAAGCATCCCAAAAGAGTTCCCAAAGAGGGGTTATAGTGCGCGTTTGATTTGTGGAAAAAAAAATTTTGGCTGAAAATCAGCCATTTTTGGCTTGGCCGGGTATTAGATTTTTTGACGTTTTCAGGTTTTGCGAAAAATCACTTAGTTCTCCTACTTCTACATCTAGAGGGTTAAAACTATGTTGGAAAGCATCCCAAAAGAGTTCCCAAAGAGGGGGTATAGTGCGTGTTTGATTTGTGGAAAAAAAATTTTTGGCTGAAAATCCGCCATTTTTGGCTTGGCAGGGTATTAGATTTTTTGACGTTTTCAGATTTTAGAAAAATTACCTAATTCTTTTACTTCTACATCTAGGGGGTTAAAACTATGTTGGAAAGCATCCCAAAAGAGTTCCCAAAGAGGGGGTATAGTGCGTGTTTGATTTGTGGAAAAAAAAATTTTGGCTGAAAATCAGCCATTTTTGGCTTGGCCAGGTATTAGATTTTTTGACGTTTTCAGGTTTTGCGAAAAATCACTTAGTTCTCCTACTTCTACATCTAGAGGGTTAAAACTATGTTGGAAAGCATCCCAAAAGAGTTCCCAAAGAGGGGGCATAGTGCGTGTTTGATTTGTGGAAAAAAAAATTTTGGCTGAAAATCCGCCATTTTTGGCTTGGCAGGGTATTAGATTTTTTGACGTTTTCAGGTTTTAGAAAAATTACCTAATTCTTTTACTTCTACATCTAGGGGGTTAAAACTATGTTGGAAAGCATCCCAAAAGAGTTCCCAAAGAGGGGGTATAGTGCGTGTTTGATTTGTGGAAAAAAAAATTTTGGCGGAAAATCTGCCAATTTTGGCTTGGCCGGGTATTAGATTTTTTGACGTTTTCAGGTTTTGCGAAAAATCACTTAATTCTCCTACTTCTACCTCTAGAGGGTTAAAACTATGTTGGAAAGCATCCCAAAAGAGTTCCCAAAGAGGGGGTATAGTGCATGTTTGATTTGTGGGGAAATTTTTTTTGGCTGAAAATCAGCCATTTTTGGCTAGGCTGGGTATTAGATTTTTTGACGTTTTCAGGTTTTAGAAAAATCACTTAATTCTCCTACTTCTACATCTAGGGGGTTAAAACTATGTTGGAAAGCATCCCAAAAGAGTTCCCAAAGAGGGGGTATAGTGCGTGTTTGATTTGTGGAAAAAAAAATTTTGGCTGAAAATCAGCCATTTTTGGCTTGGCCGGGTATTAGATTTTTTGACGTTTTCAGGTTTTGCGAAAAATCACTTAGTTCTCCTACTTCTACATCTAGAGGGTTAAAACTATGTTGGAAAGCATCCCAAAAGAGTTCCCAAAGAGGGGGTATAGTGCATGTTTGATTTGTGGGGAAAAACATTTTGGCTAAAAATCAGCCATTTTTGGCTTGGCCGGGTATTAGATTTTTTGACGTTTTCAGGTTTTGCGAAAAATCACTTAGTTCTCCTACTTCTACATCTAGAGGGTTAAAACTATGTTGGAAAGCATCCCAAAAGAGTTCCCAAAGAGGGGTTATAGTGCGCGTTTGATTTGTTGAAAAAAAAATTTTGGCTGAAAATCAGCCATTTTTGGCTTGGCCGGGTATTAGATTTTTTGACGTTTTCAGGTTTTGCGAAAAATCACTTAGTTCTCCTACTTCTACATCTAGAGGGTTAAAACTATGTTGGAAAGCATCCCAAAAGAGTTCCCAAAGAGGGGGTATAGTGCGTGTTTGATTTGTGGAAAAAAAATTTTTGGCTGAAAATCCGCCATTTTTGGCATGGCCGGGTATTAGATTTTTTGACGTTTTCAGGTTTTGCGAAAAATCACTTAATTCTCCTACTTCTACCTCTAGAGGGTTAAAACTATGTTGGAAAGCATCCCAAAAGAGTTCCCAAAGAGGGGGTATAGTGCATGTTTGATTTGTGGGGAAATTTTTTTTGGCTGAAAATCAGCCATTTTTGGCTTGGCTGGGTATTAGATTTTTTGACGTTTTCAGGTTTTGCGAAAAATCACTTAATTCTCCTACTTCTACATCTAGAGGGTTAAAACTATGTTGGAAAGCATCCCAAAAGAGTTCCCAAAGAGGGGGTATAGTGCCTGTTTGATTTGTGGAAAAAAAAAATTTGGCTGAAAATCAGTCATTTTTGGCATGTCCGGGTATTAGATTTTTTGACGTTTTCAGGTTTTGCGAAAAATCACTTAATTTTCCTACTTCTACCTCTAGAGGGTTAAAACTATGTTGGAAAGCATCCCAAAAGAGTTCCCAAAGAGGGGGTATAGTGCATGTTTGATTTGTAGGGAAATTTTTTTTGGCTGAAAATCAGCCATTTTTGGCTAGGCTGGGTATTAGATTTTTTGACGTTTTCAGGTTTTAGAAAAATCACTTAATTCTCCTACTTCTACATCTAGGGGGTTAAAACTATGTTGGAAAGCATCCCAAAAGAGTTCCCAAAGAGGGGGTATAGTGCGTGTTTGATTTGTGGAAAAAAAAATTTTGGCTGAAAATCAGCCATTTTTGGCTTGGCCGGGTATTAGATTTTTTGACGTTTTCAGGTTTTGCGAAAAATCACTTAGTTCTCCTACTTCTACATCTAGAGGGTTAAAACTATGTTGGAAAAGCATCCCAAAAGAGTTCCCAAAAAGGGGGTATAGTGCGTGTTTGATTTGTGGAAAAAAAAATTTTGGCTGAAAATCAGCCATTTTTGGCTTGGCCGGGTATTACATTTTTTGACGTTTTCAGGTTTTGCGAAAAATCACTTAATTCTCCTACTTCTACATCTAGAGGGTTAACACTATGTTGGAAAGCATCCCAAAAGAGTTCCCAAAGAGGGGGTATAGTGCGTGTTTGATTTGTGGAAAAAAGTTTTTTGGCTAAAAATCAGCCATTTTTGGCTTGGCCTGGTATTAGATTTTTTGACGTTTTCAGGTTTTGCGAAAAATCACTTAATTCCCCTACTTCTACATCTAGAGGGTTAAAACTATGTTGGAAAGCATCCCAAAAGAATTCCCAAAGAGGGGGTATAGTGCGTGTTTGATTTGTGGAAAAAAGTTTTTTGGCTAAAAATCAGCCATTTTTGGCTTGGCCGGGTATTAGATTTTTTGACGTTTTCAGGTTTTGCAAAAAATCACTTAGTTCTCCTACTTCTACATCTAGAGGGTTAAAACTATGTTGGAAAGCATCCCAAAAGAGTTCCCAAAGAGGGGGTATAGTGCATGTTTGATTTGTGTAAAAAAAATTTTGGCTGAAAATCCGCCATTTTTGGCTTGGCCGGGTATTAGATTTTTTGACGTTTTCAGGTTTTAGAAAAATCACTTAATTCTCCTACTTCTACATCTAGGGGGTTAAAACTATGTTGGAAAGCATCCCAAAAGAGTTCCCAAAGAGGGGTTATAGTGCGCGTTTGATTTGTTGAAAAAAAAATTTTGGCTGAAAATCAGCCATTTTTGGCTTGGCCGGGTATTAGATTTTTTGACGTTTTCAGGTTTTGCGAAAAATCACTTAGTTCTCCTACTTCTACATCTAGAGGGTTAAAACTATGTTGGAAAGCATCCCAAAAGAGTTCCCAAAGAGGGGGTATAGTGCGTGTTTGATTTGTGGAAAAAAAATTTTTGGCTGAAAATCCGCCATTTTTGGCATGGCCGGGTATTAGATTTTTTGACGTTTTCAGGTTTTGCGAAAAATCACTTAATTCTCCTACTTCTACCTCTAGAGGGTTAAAACTATGTTGGAAAGCATCCCAAAAGAGTTCCCAAAGAGGGGGTATAGTGCATGTTTGATTTGTGGGGAAATTTTTTTTGGCTGAAAATCAGCCATTTTTGGCTTGGCTGGGTATTAGATTTTTTGACGTTTTCAGGTTTTGCGAAAAATCACTTAATTCTCCTACTTCTACATCTAGAGGGTTAAAACTATGTTGGAAAGCATCCCAAAAGAGTTCCCAAAGAGGGGGTATAGTGCCTGTTTGATTTGTGGAAAAAAAAAATTTGGCTGAAAATCAGTCATTTTTGGCATGTCCGGGTATTAGATTTTTTGACGTTTTCAGGTTTTGCGAAAAATCACTTAATTTTCCTACTTCTACCTCTAGAGGGTTAAAACTATGTTGGAAAGCATCCCAAAAGAGTTCCCAAAGAGGGGGTATAGTGCATGTTTGATTTGTAGGGAAATTTTTTTTGGCTGAAAATCAGCCATTTTTGGCTAGGCTGGGTATTAGATTTTTTGACGTTTTCAGGTTTTAGAAAAATCACTTAATTCTCCTACTTCTACATCTAGGGGGTTAAAACTATGTTGGAAAGCATCCCAAAAGAGTTCCCAAAGAGGGGGTATAGTGCGAGTTTGATTTGTGGCAAAAAAAATTTTGGCTGAAAATCAGCCATTTTTGGCTTGGCCGGGTATTAGATTTTTTGACGTTTTCAGGTTTTGCGAAAAATCACTTAATTCTCCTACTTCTACATCTAGAGGGTTAAAACTATGTTGGAAAGCATCCCAAAAGAGTTCCCAAAAAGGGGGTATAGTGCGTGTTTGATTTGTGGAAAAAAAAATTTTGGCTGAAAATCAGCCATTTTTGGCTTGGCCGGGTATTACATTTTTTGACGTTTTCAGGTTTTGCGAAAAATCACTTAATTCTCCTACTTCTACATCTAGAGGGTTAACACTATGTTGGAAAGCATCCCAAAAGAGTTCCCAAAGAGGGGGTATAGTGCGTGTTTGATTTGTGGAAAAAAGTTTTTTGGCTAAAAATCAGCCATTTTTGGCTTGGCCTGGTATTAGATTTTTTGACGTTTTCAGGTTTTGCGAAAAATCACTTAATTCCCCTACTTCTACATCTAGAGGGTTAAAACTATGTTGGAAAGCATCCCAAAAGAGTTCCCAAAGAGGGGGTATAGTGCGTGTTTGATTTGTGGAAAAAAGTTTTTTGGCTAAAAATCAGCCATTTTTGGCTTGGCCGGGTATTAGATTTTTTGACGTTTTCAGGTTTTGCAAAAAATCACTTAGTTCTCCTACTTCTACATCTAGAGGGTTAAAACTATGTTGGAAAGCATCCCAAAAGAGTTCCCAAAGAGGGGGTATAGTGCATGTTTGATTTGTGTAAAAAAAATTTTGGCTGAAAATCCGCCATTTTTGGCTTGGCCGGGTATTAGATTTTTTGACGTTTTCAGGTTTTAGAAAAATCACTTAATTCTCCTACTTCTACATCTAGGGGGTTAAAACTATGTTGGAAAGCATCCCAAAAGAGTTCCCAAAGAGGGGGTATAGTGCGTGTTTGATTTGTGGAAAAAAAAATTTTGGCGGAAAATCTGCCAATTTTGGCTTGGCCGGGTATCAGACTTTTTGATGTTTTCAGGTTTTGCGAAAAATCACTTAATTCCCCTACTTCTACATCTAGAGGGTTAAAACTATGTTGGAAAGAATCCCAAAAGAGTTCCCAAAGAGGGGGTATAGTGCATGTTTGATTTGTGGGAAAAAAAATTTTGGCTAAAAATCAGCCATTTTTGGCTTGGCCGGGTATTAGATTTTTTGACGTTTTCAGGTTTTGCGAAAAATCACTTAGTTCTCCTACTTCTACATCTAGAGGGTTAAAACTATGTTGGAAAGCATCCCAAAAGAGTTCCCAAAGAGGGGTTATAGTGCGCGTTTGATTTGTGGAAAAAAAAATTTTGGCTGAAAATCAGCCATTTTTGGCTTGGCCGGGTATTAGATTTTTTGACGTTTTCAGGTTTTGCGAAAAATCACTTAGTTCTCCTACTTCTACATCTAGAGGGTTAAAACTATGTTGGAAAGCATCCCAAAAGAGTTCCCAAAGAGGGGGTATAGTGCATGTTTGATTTGTGGGGAAATTTTTTTTGGCTGAAAATCAGCCATTTTTGGCTAGGCTGGGTATTAGATTTTTTGACGTTTTCAGGTTTTAGAAAAATCACTTAATTCTCCTACTTCTACATCTAGGGGGTTAAAACTATGTTGGAAAGCATCCCAAAAGAGTTCCCAAAGAGGGGGTATAGTGCGTGTTTGATTTGTGGAAAAAAAAATTTTGGCTGAAAATCAGCCATTTTTGGCTTGGCCGGGTATTAGATTTTTTGACGTTTTCAGGTTTTGCGAAAAATCACTTAGTTCTCCTACTTCTACATCTAGAGGGTTAAAACTATGTTGGAAAGCATCCCAAAAGAGTTCCCAAAGAGGGGGTATAGTGCGTGTTTGATTTGTGGAAAAAAAATTTTTGGCTGAAAATCCGCCATTTTTGGCTTGGCCGGGTATTAGATTTTTTGACGTTTTCAGGTTTTAGAAAAATCACTTAATTCTCCTACTTCTACATCTAGGGGGTTAAAACTATGTTGGAAAGCATCCCAAAAGAGTTCCCAAAGAGGGGTTATAGTGCGCGTTTGATTTGTTGAAAAAAAAATTTTGGCTGAAAATCAGCCATTTTTGGCTTGGCCGGGTATTAGATTTTTTGACGTTTTCAGGTTTTGCGAAAAATCACTTAGTTCTCCTACTTCTACATCTAGAGGGTTAAAACTATGTTGGAAAGCATCCCAAAAGAGTTCCCAAAGAGGGGGTATAGTGCGTGTTTGATTTGTGGAAAAAAAATTTTTGGCTGAAAATCCGCCATTTTTGGCATGGCCGGGTATTAGATTTTTTGACGTTTTCAGGTTTTGCGAAAAATCACTTAATTCTCCTACTTCTACCTCTAGAGGGTTAAAACTATGTTGGAAAGCATCCCAAAAGAGTTCCCAAAGAGGGGGTATAGTGCATGTTTGATTTGTGGGGAAATTTTTTTTGGCTGAAAATCAGCCATTTTTGGCTTGGCTGGGTATTAGATTTTTTGACGTTTTCAGGTTTTGCGAAAAATCACTTAATTCTCCTACTTCTACATCTAGAGGGTTAAAACTATGTTGGAAAGCATCCCAAAAGAGTTCCCAAAGAGGGGGTATAGTGCCTGTTTGATTTGTGGAAAAAAAAAATTTGGCTGAAAATCAGTCATTTTTGGCATGTCCGGGTATTAGATTTTTTGACGTTTTCAGGTTTTGCGAAAAATCACTTAATTTTCCTACTTCTACCTCTAGAGGGTTAAAACTATGTTGGAAAGCATCCCAAAAGAGTTCCCAAAGAGGGGGTATAGTGCATGTTTGATTTGTAGGGAAATTTTTTTTGGCTGAAAATCAGCCATTTTTGGCTAGGCTGGGTATTAGATTTTTTGACGTTTTCAGGTTTTAGAAAAATCACTTAATTCTCCTACTTCTACATCTAGGGGGTTAAAACTATGTTGGAAAGCATCCCAAAAGAGTTCCCAAAGAGGGGGTATAGTGCGAGTTTGATTTGTGGCAAAAAAAATTTTGGCTGAAAATCAGCCATTTTTGGCTTGGCCGGGTATTAGATTTTTTGACGTTTTCAGGTTTTGCGAAAAATCACTTAATTCTCCTACTTCTACATCTAGAGGGTTAAAACTATGTTGGAAAGCATCCCAAAAGAGTTCCCAAAAAGGGGGTATAGTGCGTGTTTGATTTGTGGAAAAAAAAATTTTGGCTGAAAATCAGCCATTTTTGGCTTGGCCGGGTATTACATTTTTTGACGTTTTCAGGTTTTGCGAAAAATCACTTAATTCTCCTACTTCTACATCTAGAGGGTTAACACT